>NW_005842213.1:1823823-1836992 GCF_000455745.1 Alligator sinensis | reverse complement strand
TTCAAGATGGGGGGGGCGGGGGGTTATTTAAAACTCCTTGAACAAGCTTTAGTTAAAATGGTGCCCTGCCACCATTTTCAAAGCGTGGGGATGCTGATACATGAGACGTGGAGGCTGGCTGGAGTGCACCAGTTAGCACGCTCCAGCAGACTCATCCAGCAGACAGAGTGTGTCAGAGCAGCCTCCCAGCATGTGCACAGGCACCCTACTCCAAGCCCATCTGCACCAGATCTAAATCCATTAATTGCAGAGTGACGTGAGAAGACCTCAATCCACCACCACTATGCCTATGCCCTCTGGGATGAGCTGAAGGTCACCACCTGACACACAACTCCTTTGGCTATGCAGTTGTACCAACACCTGATGGGTATCCTTGCTGTTTCTGCGTAACGTTTGTGACAAGTGGCAACAGGAAGTGGGAGCCATTTTGTCAAATCCATGCCAATACCCAGGGCTGAGAGAAACGAGACCCAGATCTCAATGCTCCCAAGCTCTTTTTATCCTTAGTGACATCCCTACATCCCCTCATCTCAGCGACACAGGGTACTTCTTCTTGTGTGCTTCCAGTTCCTGCTGGCCGGGGCATACTTCCATTGTTTTGATTCTCTTTCTGCTCGCACACACAATTATCCAATTTCTATCCATTCCCCCTGACCAGGGCACAAACACCATTTTCCTCCTCACAGCCCTGCACTCCTCGCTGAATACCACTGCTCTATTATTGTCATCCTGGTTGCATTTAGACTGGCAGGGGAATCAGCCAACCCTTTATGGTATTTTTATTTTCAATTTATACCATCCAGGCCTCCGCAGCAACTCCATAGTTAAGGCTGCATAGATCCCAATGTAAATACATCTGTGGATGCTGCTGCTGCTATGTTTCTGAGCTGATCTTCCGACCAAGAGCCTGTAGCCCACCACTGCCAATGCCCACGCCATGGAGATGTGCTTTCCAGCAGGTAGGTACTAAGACATTTGAACCAGAAGGTTGCGCTCACATATGCGGCAGGAGGCCAGGAAGGCACAAGGAAAGGGCATCAGCAGCTGAAGTAAAGTAGAACTGTGCTGCCCAAAGGCTATAATGAGCATGTGCACCTTGTACTGTGTTTCGGGGAGGGGGGCAGTTGACCTCTTCCCCCCCTCCTCACACATACACACACGCGCGAGCGCGTGCTCTCCCTCCCCTCCTCCACCAACTCCAGTTATTAAGAAAGAAGAGCCGGAGACAGTGCGGAGACAGATATGCAGCAAGTCTCTGCATTCCTCTTTGTGAGTATCTCTCTCTCTCTGCTTTCCGAGGAGACGGATGGACAGACATGCGGGTGGCTAGAGGCAGACCGTTTCTCTAATTACACAGCTAATGGGGGGGAGAGAAGGAGACAGCCTCTTCTCGCATCCCCTTCACCATCCCCTGTTCTCAGCCTCTCTTCCTCTTCCTCCTTTCTGACCACGGCGTTGTCCGAACGGGAGAAGCTGCTGACAGGTAAAAGAAAATGGGAAATTCAATTACATCAGGAATCCCACAGAGATGAGGACTCAGCAAAATAAAACCCAGAGAGAGAGAGAGAGAGAGAGAGAGAGGAGCCGGGGCTGTTCTGCCGCAGCTGCTAGGCAGGCTCCTCTGTAGAGATGGACAGCCGTTCTAGCTGCCCCCAGCAACCAGCTTTGATCCCAGAATGGGACAGGGAGCAGGAAGGCCCCGATGGACAGATAGACAGGCAGACGGGAAGGGTTGGACGAGGGGGTGGGGGAGGGTACCCTGGGCACAGCATCTGTTTGGGATCTCTCTTCATTTTCCTTCCCTTCCTCCCCCCTCCCCATGCATATAAACACGCACACATGCTTCTTCAGAAGTGTTTCATTCCTTTTCTCTTTCTCCTTCTTTCTTTCTTTCTTTCTTTTTTTCTTCCAAATACTAAAATCAGCCTCCTTCCTCCATTTCAGCTGGGGTTTTCTTGGGGAGGGGGGGCAGGGGCATGCAGGTTATGCATATCTGTGTGTATCTGTACGTGTACGTGTGCGTGCATGCGTGTGTGTGTGTGTGCAGTGCCAAGTGAGGAAACAGACCCATATGTTCTCGCCGGGTGCTACAGCAAAGGACTTTGACAAAAACGCAGGAGCATGAGAATGAGAGAGATTGAGGGAGAGAGAGAAAGGAAGAGGGTGATGGATGTTTAAGCTCCTTGCCCTTTCCCAGTGTTTTACTGAACTCTAGTAGGGCTGGTGTGTGTGTGCATGTGGAGGGATGGGGTGGGAGGAGGGAGGGAAGGAGGGAGGGAGAGCATACTGCAGGAGCTGGGACACCCAGCTGCATGGAGACGGGGAACTGTTAAGCTGCTGCATGCATTAAAGATTGCTCAGTGTGCAGGAGAAAGCTCCTTTGTGGTACATGAGTGTAAATAGTATTCTCTCCTCCCCTTTCCTTTCTGCCATCCTCCCTCTTCTCTACCTACTCCCTTTC
Organism: Alligator sinensis; assembly: GCF_000455745.1. NCBI lineage: Eukaryota > Metazoa > Chordata > Crocodylia > Alligatoridae > Alligator > Alligator sinensis. The sequence continues at coordinate 1,834,531 of NW_005842213.1, read as the reverse complement.
CCTTCTCCTCACTCTCTCCTCTGTCCCCCTTCTCTGGTTTCTCCCTCTGTTGGCTCCTTCTGTCTCCCGTTTTCCATCCCTTCTCCCAAATCCCCTTCCCTTTTTCCATCCCCATCACTTTCCACCCCTCCCCCCACCTCCGTCTGTCACAGAAAATTTCACTTTGCCAGGATACAGTTTTGTGAATTCACGGCAGCCACCACGGAGAAAATACAAGAACCCCCCTTGGGCCCTCCATGTCCCTTTGAGGGGGCGTTCTGGACCCAGAGACCCACGAACATCCCCCACCAGGGGTGTTTCACTTGCATTTCCAAGCCCCCTGCCATACAGCCAGCTTCGCCTGTCCTGTCTCCTTCTTCCGCTGTTTACCTTATGGAGAACAAGAGCTGCAAAGGGGACAGCCTGCGGCCAGCGGTCCAGTGCAAGCACTCGGTGGAGAAGAAGACGATGACGAACCCCACCACAGTGATTGAGATTTACCCAGACACCACCGAAGTGAATGATTACTATCTCTGGTCCATCTTCAACTTCGTATACCTCAACTTCTGCTGTCTCGGTTTCATCGCCTTGGCCTATTCTCTGAAAGTAAGTACCGCTCCTACTAAGCTACGCTCCGGGGCTGCCTTGAGGGGAAACACGCTGTGCCATATCTGGTGTAAATTGGCATTGTGCTGTTGAAATCAGTGCAGCGATATTGATTTACGCAGGCAAGGATCGGGTCCCATTCCAGTAATACATGCTGTCAGCGGGAGATAACGGGTTTGGGAACATTGCTTTGTGATTGACACAGGTATTTTGCCTTGTGATTTTGATGTAAATCCATTTCTGTGAGATGAGGCTGTTGAACACAAAGGCACCTGGATACTTTGGTGATGGGCTTTGAAGCCAGGCTGAAAGATCAGGAGGGATCTCTGATGGGTCTGAGTCAGCTTTTGTTGTGACTGGAGAGATTTATAATTCTTTCTCTTTTGGTGCACTTGGGTACCCTGTCATGGCAAGCACGAGAATAGCTGAATATTTCAGCGGAAGGAAAAATAACCTGGTCACCAGCCAGCCAGAATCCCACAGCGTCTGGAGGGGTGCAGAAGGGAAAATACCCATTGTCAGAGGAGATGTTCTCAGGGTGCGGGGGAATCCAAATTGCAGACCAGTTGCTGCGTATCATAACAACAAGCACATTCATATTCTCCTAGCACTTTTGCAAATGATTCAGCCTTGTGACTTTCCTTAGGGAAAAGAGTCTGATCCCCATTTTGCAGATAGAAGTGCTGAGGCATGGTGGGGGGCTAGCATTCAGAGACCTACCAGTGATCACTCAGGAAACTCATAGGAGAGCTGGGAACAGAAGCAGTGAATGTCTGGCTTGTGGTCCTGTGTTCACCACCCTAAAATCTCTTGCTTCAATATCACACCAGCATCCTGAGGCACTGGGTATGGGAGTTTAGCTAAAGACCATGGGTCAGATCCACAGCTTGTATAAATCACAGTAGTTCTATTGACTGCGATAGAGCACTGTTGATTTACATTATTTAAGCCTCTGGCTTAGTACTGGAAAAGGAAGTTTTCATCCTTTTAAGTACCCTTTGATTTCAGAGGGTATGCTTCCTTTAATTCCAATGGGCTTTGGATCAGGACTGTAGTAAGACTGTTTTATGGCATGAAGTGGGTAACAAGAGCTCCAAAAAGAAGAAATCCTTTAAGGAGAGAGAGTACCTGTGCAAGCTGGAGGGCCTCACAGACCCAGAAGACACCACTAGCCACTTCTGCCCTGTTTCTTGTCCCCTCTACACTATTCCTTGCATGCTCTGTCAATCAGAGCACAGCCCCTGCCTCCAGTGTCCTTCAGTGGTGGGACCAGAAAGGCATAAAACATTTTGCTTTTTCCCCTGTTTCTGCATAAAACACCAGGAAGGAAAGCAGCTCATGGCCGTCCTTTCCCTTGACCTCATGAATCATTAGGCCATATTCAGAGACCTGCCAGGACTGGGAGAATAAGCTCTGCTAACTAAAGAGGTGGGAGACCACAGCAGGCTTCACACATGAGAACTGTGGTTCTGGAAACAGATGCATTAGTGAAGCAGGAGTCCGTGTGTAAAGGCAGCTATGAGAGGGCCAGTGGGACTGTGTTGCTTCAGGGGTATCCAGGGTTAGTCTTGCAGCACTTGGTTTACTGGATCATCCTAGAAGTATTGCCCCGGTCTGGTACTTCTCCCTGATAGCGCTGTAACCTTTCATGAGGTAACATGATCCTTTGAGTCCATGAAACCTTCTGTAATTTTTCCCTGTAGCTGCAGGGTGAGAACAGACCAGCTGAGCTGCAGGATTTCATTGCTGGTGAGCTTGGCCAACAAGCATTTCCTGATCATCTGTCCAGAAAAGATCTGGGCTTTTGTTACCTTTTTAACAAAAACAATTAGGTGAATGTATATACAAATGAGATACAGTATGTACAAATGATTGGCCCTGAATGTAGCTTGGGTGGCTTCGGGGACAGGACTCAAGTTGATGAGCTTGGGTAGGGAGCATTTACAAAAGGCCAATCTACAGATGGAATTCAGCACAGAAACAGAATAGTTAACCCAGCATTAGTGATCACAAACACTACGGGAGTGCAAGGAGAATGTGTCTAAATCAGGTATGCACCGGGGCTGTCTGGGGGTCAAGGCAGTGTGATATAGCACACCAACCACAGGACTTAGGATGGGAACAGTTTCATGTCTTCCCTTCAAACAGGGGTGTTGGCAACCTGAATTCACCATTGTTTATAAGACATTGAATGTACAGGGCTCTGCAGGTGGCAATCATGCCCACTGTCAGGACTGTCCCAAGGTCATACATTAACCTCAAAAGAATAGTGATAAGGATGACTGTCTTCTCACAGGTGACTCCCTTGAGTACAGTAAAGCATGTGGCAAGAAACAGGCTTTTTCCATCACAAAAAATGTATTTATTAATTTGAATGGGCTTTAATAACCTGTAATCTTCCCCCCAACATGCACACACACACGGGTTGTAACCACGTAGGTTGAGGAAAGATTTAATTTCTGGAGCGCTAGGAATAAAACCGGAGATTTCAATACCCGCAACTCACTGATGGAAAACAATAGCACGGGCAATACAGAAGCACCACTCAATCCTTTCAGGGATGCAAAAGAAAAGATAGAGTTTTGTTTGCTTCTTGCAAGTCTTGTAAATAACTTCCCCCTCTGCTCTCCCCTTATACCAAAAGGAAATGCCAGCTGGCAAGGAGAAGAAAAATCTCCATGCAAATGTTGTATAGTGGTAGGGCAGGGCCAGATCCTGACCTCTGTGGTAGACGAAAGGGCTTCATCTTTCATGGGCACAGGCCCATAATCATCATCTGCAGAGATCTCATCCGATGAGAACTAGGGAAAAAGGAAATGCTGAACCTCAAAAAACAGCAATGTATTTTGGAGTGTGCAATCAGTAGCCTCTCAGACTGTGACACAATAGTCTCCTGTAAGGGAATCCCCATCACTTTCTCTGCATACATACCCACCTCTAAACCGAACCAAGCAACAGTGAATAAGCTGTGGGGAACAGTGGTGCTCTAGCATAGGACAGACTAAACCCTATAGGTCTTTGCCATCTCTCATGCTTTTGATTTTGTGACAGAAAGAAAACTAAGAACAAAACAGTCCTCAGTGCAGGGTGGTGACCACTACTTCTTAAGGCAGGCTTCTAGGGGCAGTCTAGGAGAGCATATCAGGCATATATGGCATCACATCAGGCATATCTGGAAGCAGCGAAAGTGCTTGTCTGGGAAAGCCCTACAGAACCTGAAAGCAAATGATATTCTCCTGGTATTCTTATTTATCCTGGAGAGTTTAATTTTTAAAGAACTGTATCCCTACTGAAGAATTTTTCTTGAGGTGGTGGGGGGCAGTGTTGTGTGCATGTGTCCCTCTCTATTAGTTCCTGTGGAATTTTACAGCCACGCTTTCATCTCTGTTACATGCAATCAGCCTTTGCTGCAAGGCGAGAGGAGCCTGGAACAGGGAACACACAAGTTCCCTACTTAGACCTTCCCCGGAAATGAACTCTGAACTCAAAATTTACAAACATGGGTTTAGGCCTTGATTGTGCAAGGATCTCTGTGCCTAGAAGAGACCCCATGGGGACCTGACAGTCCGCTCATATAGAGTTCAGCACAAAACTGGGGCCTTGGTTGTGGTTGAAGTCAAAAGGCCAATCTTTGGAATCCCAGCTCTTTGCTGGGGATGCCTGGGTCTCTTGGTTGGAGGGCTGCCAATACGCTGAAGGCTGGGGACCCTGAGATTTGGTTTTTTACCCTTCTTTTTAACATAAATTAAACATTAAAAACTTTGTTTTAAATACCTGAAATAACTGCTTTCGATAAAACCTAGTCAACATCATATATATTTGCCAAACTCAATCTCTTTTGTTTTATGACCCAGTTCAGCAAAGTACTTAAGCAGCTGTCTAATGCAGAGCATGTGAGCAGTCCCACTGACTTCACTAGGACTATTCAGGTGCAGGAAGTTAGGTATGTGCCTGCACTCCTTGCTGAATCAGGATCTTTAGGGTCCTCTCACATTACATTTTAAAATGTCTGATTCTCTTGCCTATCTTTTCATGTGCCTCAGGCACCATCATGAAAATAATACACTGACTTCTCTGCTTCCCATGACTTTATGCATCCCAAAATATAGGTAGCTAGCTAGAGCTTTCGTTATGTGAATATACATAGGTTGTAGCACCAAAATGAGGTAGGTGGTCTAGAAACACATAGGTTCAAGCACCCTAGAGCTGACATTCTCAGTCAAAGAAACGTACAAAGTTCTGGAGAGGCCAAGTCCACCAGCCAAGTGTTTCAGGTAATCTTTGTGGCTGAATATCTTGTCATTTCTTATACCCTCTCTTTATAACCCTTGGTGAGCCAGATGCTCAGCTGATATAAATCAGTGTCACTCATTGACTGTTACTAAGTTTTGCTCATTTCCACCAGCCTAGAATTTGTTCCAACATCTCAAGCTGCTCAGAAAAGGAAGCAGCAGGATTTGTAGTGAGCAGAAGTGTGTTTTTAGAGGTAGGTGAAGGATATGATTAGGGATGAAGGCAGAGAAATGTTAAGTCCCAGTTAGCATTAAGTTCAGCTTATACCGTCTCCTATCTTTGGATGGATAGATAGAGAGATATACATTGTTTTCTCTTGCTACAAAGAACTGTTGTGGCCTTGACTTTTACATGAGTTATTTAGCTTGCTTCCCACCTCTCCCCTGTTTCCCAGTTCTAAGCTCTAATAAATGATGCATCAGCACTTGCTGTTAGGAGATCATACTTCAATCACCAGTAGATCTATCACAAGAGACTGCTAGAGAAAGCCAAATCCTTTGCTGAACCAATTACATAAAGAGGCAGTAGATCAGAGAAGCTGAGTTCTCAGTCAGATTTTATTATGGAAGATTTGGACCTGGGGAAAACAAGGAATTCCAACTTCTTGTTGTGTTCCAGGGTTTTGCTTTCTGTGTATTATGTCCACCAGGTGATTCTGTCCCATCACAAAAGGATTCAATACTACAAAGCTCTCAGAGCTATAAGGCACTTGAGATCCCTGAATACCAGATCCCCACATTTTCTGTCTCAAAGTCCATAACTGCTGCCTATGAGAAAAGTATGCACTGCTGCCAGGTTGATGGGTAGATCCAGGACCTGCTACATATCAGGGGAAAGGAAACCAGTGGACTACTCACTCTGGGAGAGATTTCAGACCCTCTTTCCTTGCTAAGGGATACCAGTCTGAGAAGGGCAGAAAGGTGCAGAAAGGGATATTGTACTCAGCTGTCATTTTGCTTAGGAGCCACTGAACTATATCATTCAGAGCTCCTAAAAAGCTTCCCCCCTAGGAAGCCCCATAGGCAGCACAAGGTGCCTCAAGGTTTTGCCTCACCTCTACAAAATAGTATGTGCATCTCTGCACTTTCTTACCATCTAACCATGGGGAGTCAGCAATGATTCTCAACTAAGGTGTTGTTGCACCATTCAAGGAGATCCTTTCAAGGGTGCCTCAGGGTATCCACTGTTGGGTGTACAAATATGATTCACAAGATAAACCTAGAGAGTTCAGGTAGGAATCCACAGTGTCAAAAACACCCTGACCTTTTGTGGTTTTTCAGAGTTCTTTGCAACAGAAGAATTGCTCTCATATTTCTCTGTAGTCAAAAAAATTAGTGAAAACTACAATCTGGCATTTTCTAAGCCTATGAAGAGGTTCCTCAAGTCTAAAAAGGTTGAGACGCCTGGTCTAGTGAGTAGGGCTTGACAATAGGAATCAGGAAACCTGGGTTCTAGTTTTGGCTCTGCCACTGATCTCCCATATGACCTTGGGCACTTCCCTTCTCTGGGTCCCCACCCACCCTTTGTCTGGGTTATTTAACTAGGTGTAAGCAGATGAGGATAAGTGTATGAATGCTGCCCTTGTAGGAAAGGGTTGGGCTTGACCACCTCTAGCATCTATGACTGGTTTGAACTCTCAGGCAGATATTTGGTTCAAAAAGGACAGACACCAGTCTGCTCCCTTAGGAAACCAATTGCTTGTGGGAACGCAGGTTGAGGCAAGAGAGCCACCTCCCAAGAAGCACCATGGCAGAAATAGCCAAATGAGACAGCGTTAGTCACCGAGGAGATGGGTCTGTACATGAAGTGTTCCAGAGCTGGAAGGCTTGTATCTGATTTCTGAAGCAATCAAATCCACCCCCTGCTACGTGGGAAGCTTTTTTATGTCTAGAGAAGCAGAACTGTATGTAATGTGCAGGGGACACAGAGTCACAGTCTTCTCAGCCAGTGCATGCAGCATATGCTATAACCAGCAGCAGGTCAAATACAGAAGTCTAGGCAATCTTAGACATCACCCCACCGGAAGTGTTAGTAGTAAGCCTGTAGCCAGTACAGCAAGTTAACAGCACTTTACTGCCCTACTGTGTAACCCATTAAGGATAAGAGGGAGATAAGGCCTAAAAACAGATGCTAGCATTAATGAAGAGATAGTTGCTGAGGAAGATGCAGAGAGAGAGTTTTCAGGGATGGTTGTGAGGAAAAGAAAGTGGGGTCCAGAACAGACAAGCCAAGGAGGGATCTCCAGGTCTAAGGGAAATGAAAATACAAAGTTTCATTGAAAGAAAAAGACAAAGGGAAGACATGATAAAAGAAGCCTGGGAGGTCTGTAGGGGCAAATTGAGCAGGAGTTTGGTGGGAGCTATTGGACTTGGGAGTTGACAAGCTGAGAGACAGGAAGCCAATGACAGGATACTGATGCAGTTCAAAAGATGTCTTTATCATTAACAAAGAGAGAGGAGGAGAGCCCGCACTGATAAAGGATGATCTTCTCTGAATGGCAATGGACTAGGAATCCAACAGATCTGGGTTTGGTTTCTCTGCTCTGCTCCAGACTTCCTGTCTGTCCCTGGGCAAATCACTTAGCTTCTGTGCTTCGGTTCCCCTTGGGTCAACTACTCTTCTGCCTTCCAGGGTAGTGTGAAGAGCTTTCCTCAATGCTTGCAAGGTGATGATGGTGAACATGAGCTTGAAGATCAATAGTGGTGAGACAAAGATATAGGAAAGATGGGCATTTCCTTAATGATAGAGTAGGCAAAGAGAGGAAATGTGCATCCAATGGCAAAGAGATCTACTCCAATGAAAACCAAGTGGCAGGATATTTAAGGGGAGTGTGAGTTTAAGACGCAAGATCAGGCTGGACAAAGGAGGAGCAGAGGCTAGGGGAAGAGAGATGTAGGAAGCTTACCCAGCCTGTGAGCAAAGTCTGTCTTTTTGTTAGATCTGTGCACAGTGCCTACTACACTGAAGCCTTGATTCTTGGCTGGAGCCTCCGAACTCTACTGCAATATAAATGATAATGAATCACTTGTACTGAGGGGAGAGCTGAAGCCACAGAGTGTGTGAGAAAATAAGGAGCGAGGAGGAGGGGAGTAAGGAGAGGAGGCTGAAGGAGTCCTACAGACTGCAGGGGGAGGGCCGATGAGGCGTGAACAAAGGGGAGGCCAGAACAGCCACTGAAGCAGTTTTAGGAGGACTGGGAGAGGAAGCCAAGAGGAAGAAAATAATTGGGCATGCGGAGATACAGCAGAACACAGAGCCCCTTTGAAACTGCTAGAAGGAGGTGGGTCATCTCATGTCTTCAGCTGATATGTTGCTGGTGGACAAGAGCACTACATTGGTGTAGGATTTTGCAGAAGGCGGACCAGACAGTCTTTAAAGAGGCAGGCAGGGCTGTAGAGTCAGCAGAGTGAAGGCAAAAATTGATCCGGGACAAATAGCGGGTGCTGTGAGCAAGGAGGAGGGCACAGCTGGAAGGAAAGCTGCCATCTCTGCTGCCCAGGGATGATCCAGGCCTGTTCAGCAATGCAGAAACTGGAGAAGGAGCAAAAGAAGGGAAGAGCCAGGGTGGGCGATGGGAGGAAGGGGCAGCTCATTGCAAAGGGGAAGATGGAAGCTGTGCAAAGGAGAAGGTAAAGGCAGAAACAGGCCTGTCAGCAGCAAGTGAGGATAAGAAAGGGGAAAAAGAGAGGGAAGAAAGAGTACCCAATGGACTGAAGACAAAAGAAGGCATAGTGAGCTGTGGTGAAGGAGAGTAAGTAGCTGTCAGAGGACTAGATGAAAGAAAAGCATGTGGAAAAAGTGTGGCTGAGCTGTGAGACACTGTCTAGAACTGGAGGCTGGATGAGGACCTCAGAGAGAAGTAGCAGACTCAGCTGGAGTAGGCTGGGGAACCTAAATCATTTATTCAGAGGGCAAAAATGGCAAAACTGGGCCCTACCAACTTGCTTGAGAGGGAAGAAAGGACAGCCACGAGGTCAGTAGATGTAGATCACAGGCTCAGAGAGGGTGGCAAGTGAGAAGTGAATATAGTGGGTCTCAAAGAAGGCAAACCAGAATGTAGGAACAGGAGACTGAAAATAGCATGGGGGAGAGGGGGATCCTAGCACCATAATTAGATCCAACTGCTGGGGCAGCTTCAGAGTTGCCCAGTCTCCATGGCTTGAGAGACCCAAGGCAAGAATGGGGGTGGCTGCAAGAGTGGGATCTTTCCAAAATGGACAGCCTTGACACCAGGTTCTGCCTAGCTGCTGTTTCTGGATAAACCAGTGAAATGTGTTTGATTTAAACACAGCCTGGGATCCCCACATGCCCGCCTCAGCCATGCTTCCTCTCTCAAGTCCAGGCACCCAGACCTCCTACATCCGGAGGACAGATAAAGGAAGCAGCTTACACAGCACATTACTAGCTCAAGGCAGTCCAACTACTTGCAGTGATGCTGCATTACAGGACCTGCATTATAAACCTAAAGAGCAGGTGGTTTTGGCAGGCAGGTGCCCCAGGGCTTCACTCTTTATAGTCAATGCTTCAGATCCACCAGCCTCCTGGGCTTTGCTGGGCTTGTCTGAGGGAACTATTCCTGTTTGTCTGATTCCCAGCACAGCAATTGCTGCAGTTACCTGAACACAGGGTGTTATTAACTTAGCACTGATCATGCTGGTTGTTTCAAGAAGACTCTAAATCTGTGGAGTCATATAAGAGGCAGGTAACACAAGCACATCTAGTACAGGCACAGAGGGCTGCTGGAGTTGCCAGAAGTAACTCTGGCATCTCCTCAAAGCAACTCCTCACACATGAAATCATCATTAAATCATGTGACAGAACCAAGCCCAGTTTGGGACTGAGATAAATCAACAAGGGAGGGTGTATACTAATCTGCCAGCAGTACCTTCCATCCTCCTGGCCACCACTCAATGCCAGGCAGTGAAGAAAAGGCTCTTAGTATTGCATGTCCGCCTTGGAAAGCCCAGAAAAAGGAAAGGGGGAAGGGAAAATGGGGGCTGAAGGCTCCATCAGTCCATGGAGAATGGGGGGAGGCCCTAAGGAAGAGACATCAGCTGAGGGTTGAGTAAGGGCAGAGCACAGCATATGCTGTTACACAGCTGTGCTATATTCAGAAATGTCATAGAAACATCACAGCGTCTCAAATAGAGCTCCAAGACCTGCAGCCCCGATCCTCTCCCAGTGTTGACCAGCATGACTTCATTGTAATCAATGATCTTGTCTACCCAGTTATCCCCTACATCTGGTTCTTCACAGAGTAAGTAACTGGAGTCATTGCTTCTTCCCCATCTATACACCCTGCAGATTCCCTGCCACACTCCACAAAGTATTAAGCTGTGCAGAATAGGAGATAGACCAAATTAATCTACAAAACAATAGGGAGGGGAGGACAGCATGCAGAAAGAGGAAGAGGAGGAGGTCAAAAGAAAAAAGGAGAAGCTGAAAGAGAAAAAGGATGCTAAGCTGCCTGACTTCCCTGCGTCGCTTCTCATTTTGACAGGGACATCTCACAGTATACAAGATAATGCCCACATTTTCAAATGTATCCTGTACCCATGGCTCCCATTGACATGAAGGGGATTTGGATGTTCAGCACCTCCAAGAAGCAGCATGTGAAAGTCCTGAAGCAGCCTTGGGTCTGGTACAGTGCTAACATGGCTCAGTGCCTCTTAACATTAGCACCACAGTAGACTGATTGGAGGGGCTTTTCCCACAGAGCAAGTATGGGCAAAGGGCATGCCCAAGAGAAAGGAGGAAAGTAAAGGAGGAAGCAGGAGACAAGGGGTGTAGGGGAGAAAAGAAGGAAAATTTTAAAAAGGCAAAAAGGATG
>NW_005842213.1:1820577-1823813 GCF_000455745.1 Alligator sinensis | reverse complement strand
GAAAGAAGGGTGAGAGAAGGGGCATGGAGCAGAGGAGGAGGCTGGAGAAGATCCTGGGGAGCAGAGCAGAAGCCAGGAGGAGGGAGATGGAAAGGCAGTCAAATAGCAGAAGATAGTTTCACTGGGAAGTGTGTTTTGTGCCATGAGTACCCGTTCTAGGCATAGGCACACTTGGGTTTCCTTTGACTCCAGCTCCCCCATGGTCCTCCTTAAAGTGACTTCCATTCCAAAGAGTGGGATATGGACCGTGCCATTCTTGGGAAATCCCTGTTGAGTCTTTTGCCGAACTGACGTGTGCCAGCCCTGTAGCAGGCACGGGTGCTCACTAAATGGTGTTTTGAGCCTTGAGTCCCACCTACCCTTTCTGTCCAAAACCCTGCTGTCCCAGGTTCTGCATCAGCATGCAAATGATCGTGCAGTAGTGCTTTGCACAGAAGAAGAGTTCTTGATTTTATTCTCTTATGTAGAAATCACAGTAGGTCCCCCTCTGAACATGGCTCGCTTCCCAGCTCCAGCTGCACCATGCTCGACCTACCTACACAGCAGGAGCCCTCAGTGCCAGCCAGAATTTCAGAGTGCCCAGCCCATAGCAGATGCTGCTTTTCTCCATGGAACCTGTTGGGTGCTGTGCAATTCAAAAAATTTGGTTGTGTAGACAGCAGACACGCTGAGTCTGGAGGCACCAACCTTGTGGTGGGGAACAGAGGAAGGAGGGGAATGCGAGAATTCAGCACTTATTGGAGACAAGAGAGGAAGAAAAAAAATCTCAGCAGCATGGATACAAAGCTAACATGATGCCTGTTGCAGTAGGTTCTCCCGTGCAACCATATGCGGGCAAACTACTCCATTCTGGAGGCTGGTATGCAGCGTTCATGAAAAGCAAGGGGAGGGTTGGCAGAGGGATGTCCTTGCCTGGGTGGCAGAGGGGAAGATGCTGTATATTGGAGTGCACGGGACATTACTCAGAGGTCTGGAACGAGCTTTAGGCCCTTGGAGCTCAGCTAGCTGGAAGCACGCAGTGATTCCCTGGAAGGGGTGGGGGGCATAGGCTGCTGCTCTGCATGTAGTGAGGCCCTCTGGATAACGTCGCATTGTGAGCGCTGCGGGAGCTATAGAGGAAAACACTAAAGCATGGCTTGAATCAACCCTGGCATGTTTTCAGAAGGCTCCTGGTTGATAGGAGTGTTTGAGCCTTTCGAGGCAGGGCTCTGGAGCCAGCTCTGGGGTTTCAGTAGCTCACCAGTGACATCTAGTGTCCAGATGGGAACACTGTAAATGAATTAATGTTGAGCAAATGTAAGGGTGGTGGGAAGGAGAAGCGGGCTTCAGAGCCTTTTAGTCTGTTCACAGAACAGGTGCAACAAGGACTGACACCCTTACAACATTCCCAGGCTGCCTCACTAATACACCTTCACCCTGACTATGGAGGAACCCCCCTCATGGGGGCAGGGGTAAATCTCTGGGCCTATTCAGTTCTTACCCTATTTTCTGAGGCTGCTAGCAAGGACCTAATTAGTGCCAATTGTGCTGAGGGTTTTGTGATAGACATACTCCCCATCCAGAAGCAGTTAGAGATCCACATATTGTAAGCTACTGAACAGCTCCTGGAGAACAGCATCACCAATTACTGTCAGCCTGAATGGTGTTTGGGTGGGGGACATACAAGCTAGCAATATAGATGTACAAGGTCATTAGCAGTCTTCAAAGTTCACCAGCCCTTCCCACTCCCAACATGGATGTGTTTAAAGTTACAGCCTCTGAAATAATGAACACACCAGACCATAACACAGGAACTGAAAAGTGCTGAGTCTAGTGTTGAGAGGCATAAGCTGCATAAGACCTGCAAAAGGAGTTCATTAAGCCAGGCCTATTAATATGCTGTAGGCTTGTGCAAAGCCTCTAACTGCAGAAGGATCCAGTGCCAGGTTTCACACTCCCAGCCCCTGAATGCAGTAGGAAGCACCCACACAACTGAGCAAGTGCCAGCCTTCCCACTCTTCAGTCAGTGGGATGCAAAGCCGGGTGTATTTATGTTGAGATTCACCGTCCTGGCTTCAGAAAGCAGTGGGGAGAATGCGTATTCTGTGTTCAGACTGGGATTCACAGAATGAACACAGAAAGGACCTACATCCCTGATGCACTATTGTGTTAAGATTCATGTGCAATAGCATGGCCTGAACTTCGAGATGCAGATGAAGCCATGCGCTAGTGCCAGGATTCATACTGAATGCAACAGGATTGCCCTAAGGCAGGCAATTATAATGCCCAGATTCCCACCCAAGTGTATTAAAGTGCCTGGTTTCATGCCCCAATACATTATAGTGCCAGGATCTACACCTCAGGGCATTCTAGTGCCAGAATTTATGCTCCCCGCCTGCAAGTGCAGTAGGAACAGAACTTTAAAACTGATTAGCTTGCCTATATTTTTTCATGCGTCTCCCAATGCTTTTTGTCTCAGGTCCGGGATAAGAAACTTCTCAATGACCTGAACGGAGCTGTTGAAGATGCCAAGACAGCCCGGCTTTTCAATATCACCAGCTCAGCACTCGCCACCTTCTGCATCATCCTTGTCTTCATCTTCCTGCGATACCCGCTCACTGACTATTAGAGCGAGGCCAGCAGCAGTTGCAGCCAAAATGCCTCCGTGCCAGAAGTGTCTGCCGTTATTTCCTGTAGCAAGGGCACAAACAATGACCCATCTTGATTGCAAAAAATACAAATAAACCGATAAATAACTAAACCCAAGGGAGCATACCTTCCCTGACCCCAGCTGGTATGTGAACTTCTGTAGAAAAGGGTTTTACTTTTACATTTTTACAGGAAAATATTTATTTTTCGTGATGAAGAAAAGCGTGCAACGATGATGATGGGCAAAGCAGAGAACTTTGATGCATCTTGAGCCAACAGACCTAGCTAGGGACAACAACCACAGCAGCGGAGGAGAAGACACCATCTAGAGAACACGGTGCCCTCCATAACCCAATGCTTCAAGTGAAGTGATATGACCAGCTCAAATGGTGGGCTGCTCAGGGGATGGAAACCAGTAGATGACCTTACTGGGAGAGGGGACCTCCAGATCTCCCAGGCATCTCTCTGGAAGCATGTGCACTGATTAAAAGCTCGGGAGAGGGAGGAAAGAGTCCAGCAGCTGAGAGAAAAACCTGACAACCAAGACAGGGCTGATTCAGAAGCTATCAGATGGTTCAGGCCACTATTAAGCCCTCTTTCTTTCTCTC
>NW_005842213.1:1814904-1820546 GCF_000455745.1 Alligator sinensis | reverse complement strand
TTTCCCTTCTTTAATATAGGAATTTGTTCAATTTAATTTGAAGGCCATAATAATATCAACCCCACCACCACCTCCAGAGAGTGGAATTCTAGAGAATTCATACTAGAAAAACCCCTCAAGTCTCCAGATAAAGCCCCAAAGAATTAAAAGGAAAAACCCTCCTTGGAATCCTTCTGAGAATGCTGAGAATGTGGACGGATTCTGGAGGATTTGCATAGATCCTGTATACTGAGTGCTACTGTATTTCTGTAAACGTTCAATAAAGATACCTCTGACATCCGATGCCATTGGCTTTTTGTACAGTTACCTCTGATTGGGTTTTTCTACCCCTTCAGCCCATGTTTGGATCCAAGGGAAGGCAGAGGGGGGAATTAAAACACATGTTGGATCCTGTCTATACGGCTTCCCTCCTGAACAACGACAGTAAGCCCTGCCCACTCGATTCCACTGGGGCACACCAATGACCACCAGGTAGATAGAGCAGATGATTCAGGAGTGGCCCCAAAAGGAGCTGAGCACCAGCCTTGCAGCACTGCCCCTATGTTCTCCTGAGGCAGAGAGCCTCAATATAGTGCTAATTGCCCGACTCTGGTGTCTCCAGATTGGGTGAGCAGGTAGAGTTTATTTTGTTAGAAGCAATGTAAACCTAGCTCTCCGCCCATGACTGCTGGAGAAGAGTGTGATATCACTCAAGCATCCATGGAAAGGGGACCAGAATGAACACAGAAAGGACCCGCATCCCTGATGCACTATTGTGTTAGGATTCATGTGCAGTAGCATGGCCTGCACATGAAATACAGAGAGTGCTCCTATGGGCTAGTAACTTGTGGAGAAAGGTCCTGGCCTTTCTTATAAGTCCCTTAGCAAAAAACGATTGAGGTAATATCATGCTTGCAGCCATCTGAATGTGCTGTGACCCTAGGATTTCCAGAAAGGAAATGCAGTGTATGTACACCATGAATTCAGCTGTTAAGGGATTCAGGATCACTGGGGGTTAGCATCTCGCTGTTGTCTCAGGACAGCTGGGTTCATAATGTGATGGGCCTTAACAGGAAGTCCACCTGGGCTTATTGCCTAGCTGGCAGCCCCTGCCTGGGGCTTTGACCCCTGGTGTACCCTGACTTTGGCTCTGACTCCTGGCTCATCTTGACCTAAGCACTGGCTATCAGTTCCCAAAACTTGATTCAGCCTGTAACTGGGACTCTACCCATGGATTTCCCTTTGGATCTGGTAACTTGGTCTCTGATTCCTGCTCCCTGACTCAGCCTGCGATTTGACCCCTGCCCTCCCCCTAGGCAAGACTTTCTCTGCCCTGCTTCTCACACACAGAGCTGCAAGATGGAAGGTTTAACATTGACTCTGTAGAGAGCTGCTGCTCAGAAGAGCCTTCAGCTAGGAATAACAAGAGTTGCTGCAGGTCAGGGCTGACATGTACTGCTTGAGCTGTATGGGCACCTACCAGAAAACATCACACACATCAATCTAAGGGTCAAAAGGGTCTGCACCACCATTTCAAATTTTTCAGGGGTCCACAAATTTTAAAAGGTTGAAAACCACTGGTCTAGACCAATGGTGCTCAACATCTTGGCTGCACGGATCAAATGAGAGGTGTGGGGCTGGTCTGCTGACTAGATAGGGCCCACACACTGGGAATAGGCCCTGCACCACCCAAGACTAGTCCCATGCAGTGGGATTGGGCCCTGTGCTGCTCTGCACACTCAATCCAGTGCATGGGGCAATGCTATTTGGCCTGCAGGGCTCTTCACCGATCTGGAAATTTGGCAGGAGGGGAGCAGGCTAGCGGGTAAGTACCCCTGGTCTAGACAACCAGAATCACCTCATGTTGTTCTACCAGAGCTTGTGTGTTGACCTGCCAGGCACACTGCAAAGCCTACCTGTTCTCTCTGTCTTATTCCTTTCTTGTGTGTGCATGCACATATGAGTGTTCATAAGCATTTTCCACCAGTGAGTCCTGCTTTGAATCCATCCATCCTTCTGCCACCACCCTTTTGACCAGCTGTACTATCTATTCTCTGCCTTGTGAAAGTATCTCTAGGGGCATATCTTTACACCATTACCATGACAAACCTGGGCACACTGTTGAGAGATACAGCTGCCTGCTGGCTCCCACTCCTTATTCAAAGCCCCAAAATCAAGCAGTGTAGCCACTTTAGTGCTGCCCCTGAGCATGCTGCACCCAGGGCTTTTCTCAGCTGCTCCTTGACATGCCCAAAGCCTATGCATAAAAGATCACCTTAAAAATCCTTCCATACAGCCTCTGATCAGATGGGTTGGGATGATGGGCTCTGGTCTTTCAAAGCAAATGCATTGTTTCTAAAAATGATATATTGCAGAAACTCAGAACTGTAGCCTGGTCTGCATTTGAATAGCAAAACCAAAGATGGGAAGATCCATAACCCATTAGTAACCTGAGCTATGTAGTTCCCTGTTTGACAGAGAAGAACTGACATACTGGATGTCACTAGAGGCTCATCATGCCCATAGTCCTGTCTCTGACAGCAGGCAGTATGTGGCACCTCATGGGGATCCTTGTCATGAACAATTATGAAATAATCTGCCCAGAGGCATGATTTCTTCTAACCTCTGTCAGTTATGAGGCATTTTACTCCCTGAAGCAAAGCATGAGGGTTTTAGGCCTTTGGAATTTTTATCCTTTCTAAAGAGCACCTGTTTCTGGTTCCCCTGTGGGACTAGGTGGTGCTCCAAGGGCCTGACAGGGGCTCTGGTGATAGTGTGGCCAATGTGGTTTCCACTCTAGTTTTCCTGGGCTTTCACTGAGTGGTCCATTCATGGCTAGCATAAAGTAAAGCTTCCCTAAAACTTCTGTACATTAAATCAAAGTCTGAATTGACAGTCATCTCTAGGCTCAGGGGCAGCAGATAGATGAAGTAATATAATTTCTTTCTTCCTCCTGTTGTCCTGGAAAAATTAGTTCAGTTAGACCCAAGTTCATCATCTTTTGTCCGATCAAGGCAATAGTTAGCATCACCTCACTAGTCGTACCACTCAGACTGCTGCACAGTGTATAGCAAAAACCAAAAATGAGAGGTACAAAGAAATTATACATGTGATACACTTTAGAAGCTATAGGGTCCCTGCCTTCAGTGTCAATGATTGTGTCCTATCAGGTTCATGGTTCTTTATTTCTGGTCTGATTTCAGCAGTAAAAGGAAGGAGACACTGACCTTTGTTTAACATATAAGCAATTGTCAGACTAAAATGATTGATTCCCCTTGAAACAAGGGACAGTCAAGCGTTAAGCTACTAGCAAATTTGTCCTTTATGCTGGGCCCGAGATGCTTACTGCTCAGTAGACTAATCTACTGCACAGTAAAGTATCACCATGTAACCGTGCGCAACAGCTACTGCACAAAGTAAATTAAGCAAATTAAGTAAATTAAATTAAGTAAATTAATGCATGGTTTTCTACTACTTCTAAATACAGGTAGTAGATGAACTGTGCATTAGCTACTGCTCAGTTGCACACGTGTAGAGAGAAGCAAATAGCTCCCCCCAGGCAGCAGGAGGTGGGGGAACTGTTCCCTCCCCTAGCCATTTCCCAGTTTCAGGGTGCGGGGCTGGGAAACAGCTGCTAGGGGAGGGGAAAGTTTCCAAGCCCCATGCCTAGATCTGCCAGTCAGGGCATGGGGCTGGAAAGCAGCTACCCCAGAGGTGGAACAGCTTCCCCTGCCCCCCAGAGCCCAGGCCTGACCCCAGTGCCTTGACCAGCCTGGGGCTGGCACCCAGGGGAGCCCAGAGCTCCCTCTGGCTGCTGCAGGTGGGCAGAGCAGGGCAGAAGTAGCCCTGCACTGAATTGCTCCCATCGGGAGCAAATTTGCTCTCAACAGGTGCACATATAAATGCACTCCCAGGGAAAGCTTACTGTGCATAATTTTTCTGCCCAGTAAGCTTAAAGCACATTAATAGCACATGTAGATGCACTCACCTTGGGTTTTCCAGCCATACAGGTTCCACTGGAGGGTGCTTTCTATGCTGAGATTATATCTTATTAGCTTCTGTGAAATCATATAGCCACTTCTGCAGCTCTCTTCATCTTGAGGTCTGTGCTTTAAGCAGAGGATATAGCAGGCTTATTTAGTATTCACAGCGCATGGCAAGGTTCAGATAAAGCGGAAGCTGACACAAACTGGAACTAGCCTTTCTTTCATTTAACAAGGGTGACAAGTGACTCAGGATCATCTCTATCTGTGATGGATGGTCTTATCTGAAAGAAAATGGATGATGTTTTAATGAACTCCTGGGAATATGGAATTGCCTCTCTGTCATTTTTGTATGTCTAAACTGCTAAGGACCAAGAGGGTGGATTTTTGTTAGTAGCAGTAGCTTTCATATTTATGGTCTGTTTTCAGTAACACCCAGGGTATTTTAAGTGTTTCCAAACAAAGGAACACAGGCATTTCAGTACTTGATTAGACTTGCAGCCCACCACCTCTCAGATCCCATCTCTCTGATGCCCATTCCTATGGTATCAAGCAGCCGCTTTTTGCACTTGATCCCAAACTGAAAGCAGGGAAAACAATGGGCTTGATCCTTTTATTTCCTAATGCTTCTCCATTGACTTTAGTGGAGGTCCTCTAAACTTACACCGGTGGGAATGTGTCAGGGCTATTCATTCATTAAAAAGTAGCCCCTGGAAACTTCTAAGGAATTCACAAGAAATAGGCAAAAAGTATCGACCAAAAGCATTTGTTTTCTGCAGGAAGCAGTCTCCTCCTCCCAAACAAGTGCTACCGCGTACAGAATAAATTCCCCTCTGGTGTTAAAGAGTACAACTCAAGTGTACTTATAATCTCCCTCATTAGAAACAGCAAGTAGTTTGATTCTGCCTTTTCCCACCTTAGCTCTGTTGTTACTCTCATCATACGCTCAGTCTAATTTAGGGCCTGCTCCTAAAAAACCATGTTCACACAAACAGTCTCAGCAGTTTAAAGACAGCGATTGCATGTGTAACAGTTTGCAGACGTGAGACCCACCACATGCACTGACGCTGCAATGAAAATCTTCATAACTTCAGAGCCTGCTGAGTTGCCGGCCCCCACAGGCAACATGGTCCCAACTGCAGCTCCCACCCCTGCTCTCCCCAAGACAAAACGTAAGGTGTTTGTTGTGGGAGACGCCCTCCTGAGGGGGACTGAGGGGCCAATCTGCCACCCCGACCCCTTAGCCCGGCAAGTCTGCTGCTTCCCAGGGGCCCGCATCCGGGACGTTGCAGAGAGGATCCCAAAGCTCCTTAAACCCACAGACCACTATCGCATGCTCCTTATTCATGTGGGCACCAATGACACTGATCGGAGCACTCCCAGCCAGGTCATGAGGCGCTACAGGGATTTGGGAGCGGGGCTTAAGGGTCTGGGGTCACAGGTGGTGTTCTCGTCGATCCTCCCAGTCTCAGGCTATGGGCTGAGAAGGGACAGGAGGATCTATGTGGTCAACCAAAGACTGCGATGCTGGTGTCGTCAGGAAGGCTTTGGCTTTCATGACCACAGCCCGCTATTTGGTAAGAGAGGCAGCGAGCTGCTGGGAAGAGATGGCCTCCACCTCTCTCCCCTAGGGAGGAGGCTCTTCTCAGCCAGACTGGCTGACCTGCTCCACCAGGCTTT
>NW_005842213.1:1807847-1812172 GCF_000455745.1 Alligator sinensis | reverse complement strand
GCAATGCGATGCGGCGGCTAGTAAAGCGACCAAAACGCTGGCTTGCATCCATACTTGCTTCTCAAGCAAATCCCGGGACGTCATTCTCCCCCTGTACTCGGCCTTAGTGAGGCTGCCGCGGAGTACTGTGTCCAGTTTTGGGCTCCACAATTCAAAAAGGATGTGGAGAAGCTTGAGAGAGTCCAGAGAAGAGCCACGCGCATGATCAGAGGTCAGGGAAGCAGACCCTACGATGACAGGCTGAGAGCCCTGGGGCTCTTTAGCCTGAAAAAGCGCAGGCTCAGGGGTGATCTGATGGCCACCTATAAGTTTATCAGGGGTGACCACCAGTATCTGGGGGAGCGTTTGTTCACCAGAGCGCCCCAAGGGATGACGAGGTCGAATGGTCATAAACTACTTCAAGATTGTTTCAGGCTGGACATAAGGAAGAACTTCTTTACTGTCCGAGCCCCCAAGGTCTGGAACAGCCTGCCGCCGGAGGTGGTTCAAGCGCCTACATTGAACACCTTCAAGAGCAAACTGGATGCTTATCTTGCTGGGATCCTATGACCCCAGCTGACTTCCTGCCCTTTGGGCAGGGGGCTGGACTCGATGATCTTCCGAGGTCCCTTCCAGCCCTAATGTCTATGAAATCTATGAAAGTCTATGAAATAATGAAGCCATATCAGTGGCAAGCAGGTTCAGTGTTACTCACCTGGCAACATGCTCTTGCTAGGGCTGTGCAAAATGGCTGTGTCTCAATTCGATTTCAGGTTTGGCCATTTTAGAGGATAGGGATTCATTTTGGTGTTTTGGATCACCGTTCCATTTCGATTAGGCTGAATCTGTTTCGGAGTTTCGAACCTGCTTCGGAGATTCGACCGTAGGCTATAATGGGGAATCATTAAAATGCTTATAACTTTGTTATTTCTTGCCTGATTTGGATGAACATTTGAGATGGTAGCCCCTTCTCAGGGCATGAAGTCTGCCAGGTTTCAAGCAGATAGGTGCAGGGGTTTCTGGGAAATTGCACCTCAAACTGTTCAAAGCATAACTCATGTCACGTGTGTGTGTTAAGGTGGAGTGAGATGAAAACAGCAGGGATGGTAGCCCCTTCTCAGGGCATGAAGTCTGCCAGGTTTCAAGCAGATAGGTGCAGGGGTTTCTGGGAAACTGTACCTTAAATTGTTCAAAGCAAAACTTGTGACACTTGTGTGACTTTGTGTGTGTGTTAAGGCACAGTGGTATCAAACCAGCTGGGCTGGTAGCCTGTAACAGGGGCCTTCCCAGTGCTGGTTAGATCTCTGCCCACCCACCTGTTTCTGGGCCAACCACCCACCCCTCTTTTTCTGCCATACCTTAATGGAAAACTGATTCAGATGTTTCCCAGGTGGGTGGCTGCCCATTTAGGTGTCTTGGAGTGACATCCTTTCCACAACTCCATACCTCCCCTAACACTGCAGTCCATGACTCACACATTGCATCCTTCACCCTCTCTGAGACCTTTGGCTCCCCCTTAACCCCTGGCTCTGCCTTCAGGCCAGTCGAAATCCCAAGCCTCTTGCTCTGAGCACTCCTTGCCGTGGGTCTCTGGCCCTTTGACCCCGCCTTGGGTCCTGGCCCCAGCATGGACCAGTTAAGGGTACCTCTGACATCTTTTATTAGACCAACTGAATAGTTGGAGAAATATCTTAGCAAGCTTTCGGGTTTAAAAACCCTTTGTCAGGCTGAGGAAGCATCTAGTTGGTGTATGTGTGCTCTTCCTGGATGGAATGAATAGTGAAGAAGCCAGAGGCTGGCGTGCAATGCAGGCAAGAAAGCCAGTCAGGAAATACGTAAATTGAGGTGTCAGGGGGTAAGGGACAGGCTGGGGGGAGGTAGCAGGTAAAAGTGGAGAGGTACCTGGGGAGTCAGATGTCAGGCAGGTTACAGTGTGTCATAAATCCAATGTCTGTATTGAGTCCATGAGTTTTTGTATCCAGGAGGTTGATGAAATGAAGTTCATAGGCTCGTCTGGAAAATGTGTGTGTGTATGTGTGTAATATATCTTCTATGTCTTTACTATACCTTGTTCTTCTATTTGCTTATTTTACTATATCTGTGTGTTTAATATATCTTCTTCTTCTATCTGCTTCTTTGATTATATTTAGGGCTGTGCGAAACAGCACCATTTCATTTCGACTTCTGTTTGGCTGTTTGGATGGGACAGTGTTTCATTTCAAGTTTTGTTTAATTTTGAAAGCACTGTTCCATTTCATTTCATCAAAACTGTTTTGTTGTTTTGAGGCCATTTTGACACTGTTTCAGCATTTCGCTCATAGGCTAAAATGGGGAAGCAAAAAACTGCCTAGAACTTTGTCATTTTTTGGAAGATTTCGATGAAAACAGCAGGGACAGTAGCCCCTTCTAAGGGCATGAAGTCTGCCAAGCTTCAAGGAGATAGGTGCATGGATTTCTGGTAAACTGCACCTCAAAGTCATGAAAGCAAAACTCATGTCACTTGTAAGTGCGAAGGCACAGCAGGGTGAAAACTGCAGACTTGGTAGCCCCTGCTGAGGCCATGAAGCCTGACAAGTTTCAAGGAGATAGGTGAAGGGGTTTCTGGGAAACTGCACCTCAAGCTGCTAACAAGCAAAACTCGGGACATGGGTGACAGTGTGTGTGTGTTAAGGCGTGCCCTCACTGGCACTGGGGCCTCTACATGACACAGTAGTGCGTCCCAATAAGGTCTCCTCCACCTCTACAGCCTCATCTCAGTCCACAACTTTAAATAACAACAGGTAATAACTTAGTAAGCAGCACAGTAGCACCAGCAGCATCTCAGGCAGCCAAACTGTCATAAACTAGAGCCTTTCTTTCATCCTCAGCAGGAGCTGCTTCTCCAGCAGCTGCCAGAGAACTCTCCCTGCCAGCCCCAGCCCAGGGGCTTAGATATGACCAGGGCCCTGTGTCCTTCAGTCAAGTGCTAGGGATGTTGGTCTAAGGACATGACACTGGCAGACAATGGACTTTGGGTCAATCTAATCTGGTATCTTTTAGCAAACCAAATGAATAGGTATAATAAAGAAGCCAGAGGCTGGCGTGCAATGCAGGCAAGAAAGCCAGTCAGTGAAAATGGAAATGGAGGTGTCAGGGGGTGAAGGATGGGCTGGGGTGGGGGGAAAGGGGAGGTAGCAGCGCAGGTAGAAGTGGAGAGGTACCTGGGGAGTCAGATGTCCGGCAGGTTGTAGTGTGTCAGAATTCCACTGTCTATATTGAGTCCGTGAGTTTCTGTACGTAGGAGGTTGACGAAGCGCAGTTCATAGGCTCATCTGTTAAAAGTGGTTTGTAAATTCAAACAAACACTGAACCTCACTAACTTCATCACCAGAAGCCAACTTCCTGCAGCCCAAAACATACTGAATGGATCCAGGCCATGCCATGACAAGACACACAAAACCTGCCAACAATATCTCCAGTATGAAGATATCTTCACAATACAATACATATCTCCATCAGGTGCCCTGATGGAAGATATGTAGGAGATACCAAGCAACAACTGTGCACCAGAATGAGTGCACACTGGAAATCTATCAAAGACAAGAACAGAGCACCACCTGTCTCCAATCTCTCAGGCCTGATCCTCCAAGGGAATTTACAAACCACTTTTCAGCCAGGCCAGCCTCTGGCTTCTTTACTATTCCTTCCATCCAGAACCAGCACACACACAGACCAAATACAGGTGCTTCCTTGGCCTGACAAAGGGTTTTTCAACCCAAAAGCTGGCATCCCAGGCCTCTAAGCTGAGCTCACCTAGAGCTTCACAACTTCACTGTAACCAGCAAGCTTCAGGCCTGTCAAAGACATGATGGGTCTGGGCCTTCCCCGGCCAGGACTGTGTGTGTGTGTGTGGTGGCTGGAGGTCATGGTGCCTTCTACCTGCTTTTCACCAGAGGGATCCTCGGTCCTGGCATTTCCTGGGGCTGCCATGCTACCAACAGTCCCACCAGGGCCCATGACCCTGGCAGAGTGCAGTTTTAATGGTCATGCCCAGGACCTGGGGTCTTCTCCTTCCCCATAGCCCCAGCCCATACCTCCAAGTTCATCCTGGCATGGAAGCTCAGCAGGGACATGTTCTTCCCCTGTTGGCTGGTGATGCAGTGAGCGCTGCCTCCAGCTCTGAGAGTGGGACATTAAATGTTTTTTAAAAAATGAAAAAAGGACATAGGTGTGGATGGAGTGAGGAGGGTGGCACTCAGTCCATCTGCACGTGGAGCTTGGGGAACCCCCAACAGCAGAAGGTTCACCTTGAGGAACACCAGCTGCTCCATCCACAGCAAGAATCTCCCAAATGCTCCGGCGGATAC
>NW_005842213.1:1791647-1807439 GCF_000455745.1 Alligator sinensis | reverse complement strand
TTTATGGCTGGTGCTTTTGGAGGGGATGCAGACTCAGGCACAGGCAGTGGCACTGGCACTGCTCCCCTCTCCTTGCTGCCTGTAGAACTGGAAGTCTCATACCTGCTAGTTGTAGGAAAGAGGCTGTGTCTCAGTTTGGGGGACAGGGAACTTACACCTCTCCCTCTACCCCCTCTTCTGCCCTTCCCTGAAGGCTTGCCAGCTGCCTTTCCAGCACGCTTCATGGTGTGTTTCATAGTGTCTTGTTTTTATAAAAATATATAAATGTATATGTGTGTCTCTGTCCTCCTATATAAATTCTATAGTATAATATGCAATATAATTATGAAATTGGAAAGAATAAATCAATTAATATAATAATAAAATAAAAGGGTCTAGAAAGAAAGCAAAAGTTATTGCAGAATCCCACTTGCTAGGCTGGCAGGTAGGAAATCAGATCAATGGTAGTAATAGACTTTGTTGTCTAACGCTCCTGAGCTTCTGGAAGACAGCTCAGTAACTGACCCCAAGTCAGAAAGCAGGCCAGTTCAAACAATGCTGCCTTTTATGCTGTTTTTCCATCCCTCCCCCAGACCACTGGGACTGGAAGGGACCTCAGGGAAGGATGACAGTCACTGGCCAGCTACATAGTCAGTAAGAGAGCAGTCCTTCCCCTCTCTTCCCCCTCCCCCTCCTTTCTTTCTGTTTTCCTGCAGGCAAACCCAGATTCAGCTTTGAAACTCATAACTTTTAGAAGCTTTCAAAACATTTCAACTGCTCTTGTTTCGTTTCGAGACTGTTTCAAAACAGCCAGGGAAATTTCGCACAGCCCTAATATCTATGTGTTTACTATATCTTCTTCTATCTGCTTACTATATCTTGTATCTGTAATATATTGGAAAGGTGTATCCAATCTTTTCCAAAAAGAGAGACTAGCAGGAAACTAACTAGGAAGCCAATCACTGCAGCCAGCCACGGTACCTTTCATGTGCTGTTGCTTCCAGAGAGACAGCTCACAAAAGGGACAGAAGGGCTTCACACAGAGCCTTATATGCTGTTTCTCCGTCCCTCCCCCAGAACACTGGAATTGGAAGGGACCTCAGGGACAGATCGCAGACACTGGCCAGCTACAGATGTCAATACCAGAGCAGTCCTTCCTCCCTTTCCCCTCCCTCTTCTGAGTTTCTGTTTCCCTGCAAGCCTGGCTCTGAAACGCTGAAATTTTTTTAAACGTTTCGGCTGGTTTTGTTTCATTTCGGAGATGTCTCAGAGCCTTCTGTTTCATTTCAGATTAGGTGTTTTGGGTGCCAAAACGGGCTGAAACACCTCCAAAACAAAACGTCTGCTGAAATTTCACACAGCCTGGTTCTTGCCACACTGACTGCCCAAAGCCACAGTTCAGTTCCCCAGTTGGGCCTTGTCGGTAATGTTCCAGCCACACACCATCTCCCATGGGTGCCCAGCTGAGACTGCTCTACTGAAAGGACATGTAAGTGGCATCTGCTCCAGTCTAACAGCCAGCAAGGAAGCCAACCCTGCTGTCTTTCTGTGCAGCTCCCTTCTGGATAGCTGCTTTGCACCACAAAGCAGCACTAACAGGCCACCTGTTATCTGTCCAGTTGCTCAATCTCTTCTTTAACAGCTTGATGCCACCTATTCTATTGCAAATGACCCCTGCCCAAATGTGCTTTGTTGCTCCAAGAACAAACCTTGTCTGGTATAATTGCTCATGGGAATATTATTTGCCTGTATATACAAAGGACAGGGCTGGACTCATAATGAACTGTTGTCCATGGCGCAAACCACCTTATGCCACTTGTTCTGTTCTACATGTAAGCCACAGCAGAGCATGTCTTGCTAGCCCTAATATTCCCTGGGAGTAAGATCCATCAATGCAAATCCCAGCTTTCCTTGTCAGGGATACTTCCCCACATAGACTTGGTCTGAGACTTTAGGGGCCCTTCCCAAAAGTTTGGAAGGTCTTGTACTCTTCTTGAGCCTACAATTATGCTTATTCACCTCTAACAAGATGCCCAGCACTTCTCAAAGCGAGCCAGTAGACCAGGTGTCAGGTCTGGTGCAACTACGGTGACCACCTTTTCAAAATGGAAAGGCAGGACACGTGCCTCCCCGCCAGAGCCCTCTGCCCACCCTCCCCCACCCTCCACCATGTCATGGCCGGAGCAGAGCCAAGCGGGGGGGGGCCAGATGTAGGCTGCCTGCTGCAGGCTTTGGGCTCCCTGCCCCACTACTTTTCCCCAAGAGCTCATGCCAACTGCACGCCCCCTACCCACCAAGCAGCAATGGGCGCGCCACACTGCTGCTGCCCCTGCTGCTGCTGGGTGGGCAGGATGTGTGCAGCCGGCATGGGGGCATGGGGAATGGCATGGGGGGGCAAGAGAAATATAGTAGGGCAGGGAGCCCAGAGCCTGCAACAGGCGGCACACATCTGCACCACACCACGCACAAATCTGGGGGGGGGGGGGCATGTGCTCCCTAGGGGGTGCATGCAGCAATGGGGAGTTGCCCCCTCTCCCTCATTGAGCCACCCATGGCTCCTTCCCATGCCCTGCCCCAGACCCTGGCCCCAGGCACTGCCCTGGCTAGGCAGCACCCCCATTCCCAGTCCCTGCCCCACTCCCTCCCTCAGTGTGGGGGCTGTGATCTGTCCCTCCGCATGCCTCCTTAACCCCCCATAGATCTGCCTGCAGGAAGCTGCTTTCCACACTGCCTGGCTGTCTTGCTGGCCATGTGCATGAGTGCAGGTGCTCACGTGCATGTGGCGCACCCTGCGTCTTGCTCCTGGCAGCCCCAACCAGCCAACTTGCAGGGAAAACATGCCATTTCTCATCCCTACACAATATTATGGACCGGGGACAAATGCTGTCCTGGAGTCACGCAGCCCAGAACGGGGACTTGATGATCCCATTCAGGACTGTCCCACCCAATTAGGGATGGGTGGTCCCCTAGGTGCAACTCTGAACAAGTGAATTCTGGGAAATGTAATCCAGAGGGGTGGACACAAGGTATGGGTTGGGGAGCATGTGACCCACATCCAGTGTTTGGAAGTCTATGCAAAACATACTCCTTGCTCAGCAATCACCACCTCCCTTGGAAGCCCATTCCAGATTCTGGCAACCCTTACCATAAAGCAGTTCTTCCTTCTGAGCTGGTTAACTTAGTACATGGGCCAAAAGTGGTTGAGACAGACAGGTAGCTTCTTAGCAAGTCTTTCTGAGGCTTGTCATCATTATGGACTGGATAGGGAGTGAAGCAGAGAGACTAGTATCTATGCCATCCACACACTAAGGAGGGCAGCAGCATGCTCAAATGTGCCTGCTGTTCTGTGCAGGCTAAGTCCTGAACTGGAAGCAGTTTGGCTCCATTTAGTGCAGCATTGAAGGCAGGCTAATATGCTCAGTATCTCCTTTGTACTAATTAACCCACCCACAGTGCCACACAAATGGGATATGCTGCTTCTGGTCTGGGAGGCAGCAAGTGCAAAGCAGTGCTGTGTGTTTAAAGCATTCCTGGCACAATAAAGGTTCAGTGTACCTATGGCTTAAGTGACTTTACCAGGGTCATGTAGGAAGTTTGTGACAGAACTGGGAATGAACCCAGATTTTTCATCCCTGTCCAGTATCTTAATAACTGGAAAGTCCCTGCTTCTGCCTGTTGAGTCAGGCAAAAATCCTTTAGGGGCAGTTTTTTCACCCTTTGGTTTGGAGGTGCCATGTGTATTCCAAGAGGTATAGGCCTGGGATTTTCACATGGTGAGGTGATTTGCACAACCAATGTTCAAAGGGTGAAATAGGCACTTAAGCCCTTGAGATGGGGTAGACGTGGTGCTCATGCTTCTGCACAGGGGTAGTTTCACCCAATGAAAGCAAGTCTTCACGGTGCTGTCCACCCTCTGCACAGCTGTGTGAAGGTGAGCAAGGGTTCCTGGTCCATCAAACCTGGGCAACAAGTGTGTGTAGAGAGAGGTGAAGCTCAGATGTCACTCTGGAACAAGATGTCAGCACCCCCAAAAGTATATAAACAGGTCCACTGTGAATCCCGACATGTCTGCTCCCAGGCCTGTATTTAATGAGGGACTTTTTTATTAATGCTGAGGACCCCTGAGCATTGTGTGCATGCATGTATAATGGTGTTTAGCATTAGCTGTGTCTTCCTGGCCTTAGGGGACCCTAAGCTAAGACCATGCCCTCCTGTCTTGACAGCACTGTCAAGACAGGGGCTGAGAAAGTTGCTTCCCGGAGCTGCTTATAAGCCTGTATCAGTCCTGAAGTTGTGTCAGGGACTGAAACACCTCCCCATCACTTCTCAGAAGTTCACAAGCTGCCTCTCCCTCTGTTTCAGTTTGGGGCCTTCTGGCAAGGTGCTCCCAGGGAAGGCATCTAGAATATGGCCTCTGGCTTCTCCCTCACCTGTAGTCTGCTAGAGCCTGAAGTTTGTCTGCTGTGGGAGATTCCCACATTGTTTCTGATGCATCAGTACCTGGACTGATAGTGTCCTAAGCTAAGCTGTGAGAGGGTGTGTCCTTGAAACTATGTAAACTGAAAGAAATAATCATTTGTCTGCCATTGGGCTCCTTTTTGAGAAACAGTGTTGTCTAATGGATAGGGACGTGGCCGAGCAATCAATCTGGTCCTGGCTCTGCCATTGATTTGCTGTGTGACTTCAAACAAGTTAGTTCACTTTTTCCATGCCTCTGTTTCCCTTCCATCCTCTGTCTGTAGGATTGTCTCTTCTTGCGTGTCTGTACAGTTCCTAGCACAGTGGGATGTGACCTCTGCAACCAGTTGGAAATTGCCAACAAGACACATTCTTTAGCTGCCTCCCCCACTCCCATTTCAGGGAAATTCTGCAATTTCAGGTTTTCTTCCTTTTTACTACCAAATGCCTCAGAAGAACTGAATCCAAGGAGCTGGTGCTCTGCTTTCTCCCATCTTCTTTTGGCTACTGTAGGAGAGACCCCTGCCCCTATTACTAGGAAGGAGGGGAGTGGAGCCAGAGGCAGGCTGTGGGGAGTCCAAGGGCAAAGTGGCAGTAGGTGAAAGCTGCCTGGGTGAACTGTGCAAAGGTGACAAATTAAAGGACAGACTGATAATGGCAGAATTAACAGCACCTGGGCCCCGGAAGCATGAGACAGGGGCACTATAAGGGTGCTGGGCTTGGGTCATATAAGCCCAGCCTCTGGCCATAGAGGTGTATGGCTGCCAGCCATGGCTGCTGCAGGATATAGAGCTCCTGGGAGAGAGCTAGCTGCAGTAAGGAGTCAAACTAGCCCAGGAGAGGTACTTGGAGGGATGGAGGCAAGATGGCCAGAGAGGCAGGGCTCAAGCACTAGAGGCCCAGAGGGATGCATCTGAGTTAGGACTGGTTAGGTGACTCTTGTGAGTTGAACCAGAACTGTGTTGTGGCCACAGGGGAGGAGGTGGCCAGGGGTAGGGTGCCTGAGAGGCATTATCAGGGACCTCTATCTATCAGGAACTGGAGATGGACTAAACTTGAGAAAGCTGAAGCTGATATGAACCCATAAGGCTTGCTACACTACTCAAAACTTTTCAAAGTCTTCTCCATGACCAAAAAAGGTATTGTGTCTTTTATTCATAAACAGACAATCCTTGTTGCACTTGCTAGCAAAAATGTGCTGTGTCAAAGGAAAGGGGAACACATTTCAAAAGCCTTTTCTGAAAGAAATTGTCTTGAAATTCCCTGCTTTGAAATATCATCAAATCTATTTCTGCATGAAATGTTCCTTGACCATTTCGAGGGGTTAAAAAACTTTTGAATAGTTACAAGCTACACTTGGTTCCTTCTTTCAATAGATGGGGCTGGCAGGGCTGAAGTATCAGTCAACTGATGCCCTTGAGTTTTGTACAAGTCTACAGACACTTCCACCTAAGTGTTAATACTCCCTACCTCTCTCTGACTAGAGAGATGTACTGTAGTCAAGTTGTGTTTGCCTGAAGTCATGAAGAAAGCAGGATAGAGGTGTGCCTTATAAAGGTCTATTTCTCTGATTAACTAGGCCGGTCTTTCCTGCTTAAAAAGGCTGTTGGGGGGGTTGTTTTGTTTCTCTCTGTTTCATGGTCCCATACACATCCAAGAACCATCCCAAGGTAAAAACATGAAGTGAAGACAAGACAAACTTATAAAGGTGAACCTCATGATCCCATTTGGAGTTGACCTTCACCTATGGATATTTTTCCATGTTTCTGGGCTTTGCTGGTTGTTGCATGGGGCAAGGAAGATAGCCCCACCACACACACCTTCCTGTAGCTACGTGTGTCAGGGGTTTTATTTGCCTTCCTCAGATTTTGACTGGGGTGTGCCAATGCTTCTGCTGGGACTAAAACCCGGAGGTTGCTGGCTAGACAGTCTTGCCCATCTGCTAAGGTCAGACTGATTGATCATCCCATTTGGGGTCAGGAAGGAATCTTCTTCCATGGTCAGATTGGTACAGACTGTGGAGCTTTTGCCTTCCTCTATAGCAAAAAAGGTGGCTCTCTTCCTTTGATCTCTTGAATGCGTTTTAACAAGCCTTGCAGCAGCAGGACATTCGCCACCATCATCCCATTGCTTTACCTGTGGCAAAATAGGCTGCAATGCTTTATGGTTTCATGGCAGGATTGCCTATGTAGTTGAAGTAATAGGTTAGACAAGGATTTGCTTGGGATGGTTTGGATAGGAGTGGTCCCACTTCAGGTAAGGGTGGGTGGTTGGACTAAATGACCTCTAGGTTCCTTCCAGCCCTGCTTTTCTATGCTTCTCTTATCATAAAATAAAAATAATAGGCCTTGTTTGTTTTTACATCAGATATAGATCATGCTCACGAGTTACCTGGATGGAGTGGGGGGTTGGAGATAACCTCGTCCTTCTTTCGGCAGAAACGTGTCCTTCCTCTGTGGACCAGAAAGGCTAAAACTTCAGTCTAACAGTTGCTGACTGAAAACATGATCAAGAAGACTGTTTTAAAACAGGCAGGTAGAGGGCTCCCTTTGACTATCCAATGAGAGCATAAGGAACAGAGCCTCTCTGGGTTGCTGCACACATTTCAAAAGCCTCCACACTTAAAGAAGCCAGGAAGAACCAAAATGCTTCCCTCCCCTCCTTGCATGGTATGGACTCCCAATGCAGCCCCAGGGCAGGCTCTGGCTCATCATTTTACATCCTTCTGAAGTGTGCCATTCACAGGTGATTCCTCTCTGTGCTGTCACCCCTGGGTGCTGGAGAAGTGCATGCCATGAGCCAGAGAAGAGGGGAAAACTCATCAGCTGCGTGAAAGGCTTGTGTAACAGGCATGGGATAGTTTTCTTGTCATGCCAACAAACAAAGCATTGGCTGGTGCATGACAACCACAGCCCCTTCCCACAAGGCATTGACTTCATGTTTGTACTGATCACAGGTATGTGTGTGATGATGATGATGACATCATGCAGGGTACAGTGTGTAATTGCACATTAACCTCTTCCACGTTGCTGGTGACTAGTATAAGGCCAAGTAGAGCAAGGGGTGTGTAGCAGGCCTGTGAGCAAACGTGACTGCTGTTATGCAATGCTTGGTCTTGCCGCATGCCTGCCAGCACTCTCCCTGCGTCTGTCAGACACTCAGAGCTTATGCTGTTGCTGCAGCAAATGTCATCAAGCCAGTTTCAGATGCTGGGTCATATGCTCCGTGACAGTAAAGTAGAGTAGGTTGACTCCTGTCGTGCTCCATTCTCGGTAAATGTGGCCCAACAGCCCCTCTTGTCCTGATGTCCAGGACAAAATAGCCCACAGGGAGCTCTGTGTTCAGTGAGTCAGAGGGCAACTGGGGCAGCAGCAGCCTCCATGTTATACCCCTGTGCTCCCCAAACTATGTTGTTTCTAGTACCAGTGCCAACTTGGCTACCTCTGCATGGCACCTCAGTGTCTCGCATGGGCCTAGAGTCCCATAGCATGTGTACAGTGACAATCCTGAAGCTGGTGCCACAGCACAGCATGGGAAGTCGGTCGAGCAGCCTCAGCCTTGAACCTGGCTGCCCCGAATTCTGCACAAGTACAGACTGGAGCATTATTTCAATGCAACCATTCACATGTGATTTCTAGTTCCTACTAAATAAACATCAAAAAAATCTGAGCAGTGCTAGTGTACCCTAGTGCTTTTGATTAAAACACAATGTTCCTCCCTGCCATCACATTAGCCCCAGATCCCTTGATGATGGGCTCCCTTCTCTGAGGGAATCCAATGAGAAAGCACTTACTTTGGGTAGCCCTGTCCCAGAGGCAGGGCAGCATATGGGGACAGCACAGGGAGCTGCAACACTGGCTGCTTTTCTTTGCCCTGCTACTGACCTGCTGTTTGCCCTTATCCACATCACTTCACCTCCATTGTCCCCCTCTCCCATTTGTCATGTCAACTGTTGGCCTCTTGGGGAAAGGACTGTCCTGTTCTATGACACTACTTGGCACCACTGGGGCATAAGCTTGGTTAGGGCTTTGAGAGGCTCCTGCAGAACTAATAATTGGAAATCAGTGCTGCAGCCATCAATAAGCAAAACAATGGGAGGAGAAGCTGGGCAATAATGTTCTACACTACAGGGATCATTCACAATAGGTGAATGCTGACATTCATTTTAGGGATCCAAAGAGGAGTAAAGACTTGGGCAGATGAGACTAAAAAGGCACCATCGTGTACACATATGTTAACATGGTTAAACTGAGTGCTAGAATTTTGGGTTGAGTGGGAAGCTTCCCCGTCCCCAGTTGGTATATAGGCAAAGAGACCACAGTGAGTGGGGAGGGAAAGGATTTGCTTTGCTTTGAAGTGCTGGATAGGGATCATTTGCAATGATTTCCACAGGGGAATCCAAAGGTTATTAAGGTCTCTCTTCCCTCAGTTGTGTAACATGTAGAAGTGTTCTTGGGGGATCACTATTTGCAATGAAAGTACTGTTAAGTTTCTGTTCCTCCTTTTTTTAGTGCAAAGCCATCCCAGTGACAGCTGGTCCTCAAGTTGTGGGTAGGTTCACTTGAAGGACTGGAGGCTGTTACAACCAAAACTTCAGTTGTTGCCATTGAGTTTGAATTCCTGAGAAGTTGCACTGGATACAGGACAAAGGTCCCTCCACCCCCCACAACTTTGACCTCCAGTCTCTGCAGATCAGCCACACCTGGGCACAGCACACTCATTGTAAGAAGAAAGGCTGCTTGACAGTGATGGGGCAGAGGCAGCTGCCACTTATCTTAAGTTTGACATTCCTCTTTTGTAGCCAAGTGACCCCACTCTGATGCCTGCTGAATTGAGGCAGAGTTGGTTCATCTGCAGAGTGAGGACCCACCTGACAACAAGACAGGCACGTTGATTTGAGGATTTAACTCTTCCCGGGCCTAATTCAAAGCTGGTTGCAGCTCAAAAGGATCTCTGAGCTGGCTTCCTTGGTTGTTGATTTGACCCTTTAAAAGCTGCCAGCCAGACTGCACTCCTGTCAAGTGGGTCCTGACTAGTCCACACTATAAGATGGCATGCATGGAACTCCAAAAATACAGAGCACTGCTTTCCTTGACACCTGAAAGCTCTGGGCTGGCTTGCTCCTCAGTGCATTTCTAGGACTCCACCTTCCACTCATTCAAATCTATGGGAAACCAGACCATGGACTGCAATGATAGAGGATGGTGACCCTGTATTGGAGCTCAGCAGTGATCATCTTCTGGGGAAACAAGAGAGCTCCCTGTGCCTCAGTTGCTGTAAGGATTTACACGCACGTCCACCACTGATATAGCTGCAGTGGCATAAACCCTTCACATAGCCAGAATAAACTGCTCTAGGCTCCATTGGGTATGTTTGACTTACCCTGTTTTCAAACAGGTGTAAAACAGCAGCTCTGCCTCTTGACACCAGGGCTCTGCTTTACCAGCCCATTAGCTGCAATGGAGAGGTGAGGAGAAGAAAGGGGGGGGCGGGGACAATCCTCAGGAGTATAAAGAAATGACAGATCAGTTAAAACTTAGTTCCTTTTTAAATGGATAAAGCTATGCTACCAGCCATTCCTTTCACTAGTTCTCTGACAGGTTGTGAGGTTGCAGTTTATGGGTTACCTAGCTGGACTAAAACTAAATGTACTAGATTTGCAGAAATATGGAGGGGGAAAACATTACAGCTGCAAGCATAGCTTGTATTCTAGGCATGCTGTTCAGATACAGTCACTGTTCAGGTGTTCCCGACATTTTGGAGAAAAGGGAAAAATGGAGGGGAGGAGGGGAAAGCAGGGAACAGATATAAAGTATGATAAAATTTATTTTACCTGAAGCACCACTCTGTCCTTGTCCTCGGGGAACAAGCAGCCTGCTTAGTAATTTCTACTGAGCATACTAAGGAGAATGGAGCCTAGCCTAAACCTGAGTTCAGCTCATGCTGCCAATACATGTTTCCTGTCTGACCAGGGCAATGTGGATTCTTTTCTTTTTCTGCTTTCATTCTCCATCTATAAAATGGGATCAATAATTCTCAATTCAGACATGAAGAGCGCTCACTATGGATCTGCCCGGTGTTTAGCAGAGCAGTACTCAGATCTCAGTTGAGACATGGGACACCTACCTTCTGCAGCAGTACAAAGAAGAATCATTAGTCTCCCTTGTGTCCCCTGCCTGAGCCACAAACCTGGCTTCGCATCTCCGTGAGCATGGAGGTTCAGGCAAAACAAGATTTGGTTCCAAATTATGTCAGCTCCTGGCTTTAGGCTTTCAAAGTATGACACCACCTATCTCCTGCCTAGGAAGTCCTCAGAATCTAGCAGAAATGAATCACTGTTTTGGACTCTATGCCTGCCTCTCTGGGTGAAGTAGGTGGGGTTGGTAGTAGAGACTGTAGGTTGGATTTCTCTTCTGGTAGCTACATCAACAATAACAAGCTTTCCCACTGCTGCCCTAGCCCAGATGAAGCAATGAATAGGTGTGCTAGCCTGCAACACGGGCATGAGGACAAGCTTTGGAGTAGTAAAATGGGTGTGTTTGGTCTGTGCTCCTCCTCCACTGGCTAGGACCAACTGACTCCAGCCCCAGGCATTTCTCCTCTCTTGAAAGTTTGTTTTCCCTACAGATTTTACGTTAAGTCTTGAGTGTTTCCATTAACCTAACCCCTTCAAATGTGAGGATCTCAGCTACACAATTTATGGCACCCCATTCTCATTAAGAAATTAGGCAACTGTGGCATCGATGCCCACACAGTCAGATGGGTGGCAAATTGGCTGGAGGGCCGCACCCAGAGAGCGGTGGTGGATGGGTCATTTTCGACCTGGAGGGATGTGGGCAGTGGGGTCCCCCAGGGCTCGGTCCTCGGGCCCGCACTGTTCAACATCTTCATCAGTGACTTGGACGAGGGGGTGAAAAGCACCTTGTTCAAATTTGCTGATGACACTAAGATGTGGGGAGAAGAGGGACAGGCTGCAACTAGATCTGGACAGGTTACAGGGTGGACGGATGAGAACAGGATGGGTTTCAACACTGACAAGTGCAAGGTGCTGCACCTGGGGGGGAAGAACCCGCAGCAGACCTACAGGCTGGGGAACTCCCTTCTCGTCAGTGCAGAGGCAGAAAAGGATCTTGGAGTCATAGACTCCAAGATGAACATGGGCCGACAGTGTGGGGACGCGGTCAGGAAAGCTAACCACACCTTGTCATGCATCCACAGATGCATCACAAGCAGGTCCAAGGAGGTGATCCTCCCCCTCTACACGACACTGGTCAGGCTGCAGTTGGAGTACTGTGTCCAGTTCTGGGTGCCACACTTCAGGAGGGATGTGGACAACATGGAGAGGGTCCAGAGGAGGGCCACTCACATGATCAGGGGGCAGTAGGGCAGGCCCTACGAGGACAGGCTATGAGACCTGAACCTGTTCAGCCTCCACAAGAGAAGGCTGAGAGGGGATCTGGTGACCATCTACAAACTGGCCAAGGGAGACCAGTAGGCTATGGGAGGGTCCCTGTTCCCCCGAGCACTACCAGGAGTAACGAGGAATAATGGCCATAAATTGACTGAGAGTAGATTCAGGCTACACATCAGGAGGCACTACTTCACAGTCAGGGCAGCTAGGATCTGGAACCAACTTCCAAGAGAAGTGGTGCTGGCTCCTACCCCGGGGGTCTTCAAAAGGAGGCTAGATAATCACTTGGCTGGGGTTGTTTGACCCCAGCTTTTTTCTTTCCTGCCCATGGCAGGGGGTCGGACTTGATCTGCTCAGGTCCCTTCCGACTCTGCGAACTATGAAACTATGGCGATGCAGGATTGTTCTGGGGCTTTCCTTCTACTCCTTCAGCCTTTTGGCTAGGGGCACATCTGAACTCGAAGGCCTCAGGGCTTGCACATAGGATGCTTGCTATGTATTTGGAAGTATCTGAAACCCCAGACTGAGAGTCAATGGTAGCACCACACAGACTTGAATGATCAAGCTCTGCTCAGTCGACACAATTTGGAATGGATATGACTGATTTGGCCCAAGACACAAAATCTAAAAAAAAATACCCATCCCTTCCTTCCTCTCAAACCACTCATCTTGGCTGTGGTGACAATCGCAAGAAAGAGTTAACTGGCTGAGGGCTATGGGGAAATCTGAATCAGCTTCCCTCAAGAGCTGCCCCCTCACCCTGCACCTAGTGCCAAAGCAAGCTAGTGCCACAACACAGTTGCAGGCAGCTACTCTTGCAGTGTCTCCCCACAAATCCCTTTCCCATGGTTTCTTCTTGCTATCTTCCTAGTCCTTGTCTCTTGACCAGGAGCAGCTTATTACTGCAACCAGAGCAGCTTGGAATCCGCCCCCCCTGCAGTTACATGCAACTTCCAGTACCTGCAGCTGCTCTCAACACTGGTACCGAGCTGACTGCTTGCCACAATCATCCTCTCTGCCGGCTGACATGGGGATTCTGATCTAGCACCGTGTCATTACAGCTGACTGGCAAAAGTGTTGGTTATAGAAGGAAAAATTTAGAATCCTCTTCCTCCTGCAGGTTTCAGTAGGCCATGGTGCTTTGCCTCTGTAACAAGACATGAGTGAAAATCTCTGGTTTCAGACTTTTCAGTCATGTTTCCTTTCTCCACCCCTTTTCTATGTTACCAGTATCTCTGGAAAAGATATGTAGGAGGGAGAGAGGGAAAACGGGGTGGAAGGCAAGGGCATAACTAGCCCGTACTGTACCCCGGCTGGTAGGGGTGCATGGTGCTGAAGCAGTGGTAGGAGGCTCCTTGCTGCTGAAGATGTCACCTTTTTTTCCTACTGCTGACCTGCAGGTTGATTGGCCAATCAACCACTGGTTTTCAGTGTGTGCTGGTGCTGCTTCTCTGCCCTCCCTGTCCGAACCAGAGCTGCTGCAGGGAAGGTGCAAGAGGTGGGAGGTGGAGGAGGGGAATGGGAAGGTGAAGTGCCCCTTTTGCTTCTTTTTGGTGCCCCCTTTCTACTTAGGCACTGCCTGGCTCATGCCCTGCTTTCCTACACATCCTTATGCTACTGCTGGGGTGGGGTTTGGTATCTAAAGAGTGGAAGGAAACCTGAAATTTTGAAGGAAAAAAAATCAGGGTTCGTGGGTAGGGGGTGCTCAGAATTTTATGAGTAAACTTTCTGGGTAATTTTCAGGTTTTGGAGAAAAGGTTTTTGTTTGTCATGTTTGAGCAGCTGCTTGTGCGTTACCTGCACTTTGCCCAGATATAAAGGGCTGACTTCACAAATTGCAAGGCACTGGAGAATTGGGCCGGGTTATAATGGTGCTGGAGTGCACTATAGGGCAGAAAAGCAAAGCTGGAGAGAGGAGATAGATATACATGATGTTTGAAAGACCCCCTCCCCTCCATGCCACTGGGGCAAACAGTGCAAATCCTTGATGCTGCTCAAAGCCAGCAGGTCTCAATCTTCTGAGCCTCCCTCGTTTTTCTGATTTTCACAGCACCTCAGTGGAGGGATCACTTTTCTAAGTTCAGAAAAGATCTGGAGGGGACCCTTGGGGATAAAAAAAGAGTTAAGGGTGGTTAGGACTTAACCCTGATGTGCTCTATGTCCACTGTCTGCACCCGCCCCACCCCCAGTCTGTACCTGAAGGGGTAAGGGCAGTCCCTGTCTCTGATGCTGCTCCTCTAGGGCCTCATGTGCTGGTGACTGGTGACTGCTCTGTGGTCCCTCCAGCCTACCCCAGAAGGAGCAAACGGGATGAGCTGAGCTGTAAAGTATGGTTATAGCCCCATGTCTGCCCACAGCAGAACTTGCTGCTGGGAGCACGGTGGCAGCTGACCCAGGGATTGCCAGGGGAATGAGGGAGGGCAGCAGTGGTGGTAGTCCCCAGAGGAACAATGGTGAGCAGCACCTCTTAGACAGACACAGATTGCCAGACATTGAGAGGAAAGCACTTACCTCCTCACTTAAAGCCAGGTGCTATGGTACTGTTGAAGGGATCTCACAGCACCCCAGGGTGCCGTATCATCTCAGTGGAGAATCACTGCTCTAAGCCATGGCTTGGATTGCAGTAAGCTGACCTGGGGCAAGAGTGGCTCTGCCCATCAAGAATTGTACTGTTGCTCCTATGCTAGTGCCTGGCCACTTACAATTGTACTGTGAGTCCGTCCCTGGTATAACCAGACCTGAAGCCATCCACTTCAAGCAGCCTAAGGACACAAAGTGAAGTCGATACAA
Organism: Alligator sinensis; assembly: GCF_000455745.1. Lineage (NCBI taxonomy): Eukaryota > Metazoa > Chordata > Crocodylia > Alligatoridae > Alligator > Alligator sinensis. Next base: position 1,792,801 of record NW_005842213.1, on the reverse strand, counting down.
TTGTTCCTCTCCCTATGTGCCCTGGACATATCCTACAGAGTTGATTTCTTGTGGGTGTAAGTGGGTCCTGAAAAAGTGGGGAAACCACAGTCCTTCCTTGATGCTGGTGATAGTTGTTTGCATCTCCGTAGTGCCAGGGCACTGTGATGTTTGGCACTGTGCAAATTTATTGCTGAGAGATGACCCAAAATTGCACCGTATATAAGCACCTGTGATACCCTGAAGCCTTTGTCTGGCCAGCTGATCTACAGGTGTCTGAGGAAAAGAGAGTTAAAATAAATTAGTGCAGCTCTTTCTCTGCCTTCCTGTGGGGCTGGCAAGGAGACTTTCCCTGATTTCCTAAGTACCAGCAAAAGCTTTTATAATGTCATCCCTATGTAAGGGGGCATCCATGGGCAGGAAGGAAATAACCACATCTTTTGCAGATGTTGAAGGTGGCCGGATGGTGCTCCTGAACCCCTTTGAGTGGTGTGAGGGGGGACAGTTGGGCAGGGTACCTACTCTGGCAGTGGTGGTATCCTCTAGGCAGCGTGTTCTCATGCATGCCCCATCCACCCATTCCCTTACACATCCTCCTAACTTGGAAATATGCCTGCAAAGGCACTCCAGGATGCCCCTATTCCACTGTTCCTGAGACCTCAGTGTCTGGCACACTGCAGAGGGACCACTGGGATGAACCTGAAGCAGCCTCACTTGGAAATACTCAGGTACAGATTGAGTCAGCAGGAGTGGAGCGGGGAAGTCTGGTCCTGGCCTAAGCATGTTCCCACTTGGATGTAGGCACATCCCCCAGAGGTCAAGACCTGGGCTGGTTCTGAGAGTTGCCTGTTGGGCTCTCTGGAGCCTCCAAAAGGCTATTCTTAGGAGCTGACATTTCTTTTTCCAGCATTGACTCTAGTTTCTCCTTCTATCTTCAATTGGGCTGCTCGAATAACAGCTGGCTCCAGAGGTCTATATTAAATGTTCTGCACATTGTGGGGTGCTGCTTACCTCAGATGGGGGTTCTTGTGTCTCCTGTGCTGTGCCTTTCTTATTTACCCACTGCAAGTAATCTGGCCCTGAGTCACCTGTATGACCAGAAATAGGATCCATGGGGTTAGATCTTTCCCTGGGGATTTCATAGTTGCCTTTGTATTTTTAATCCCCCCTAGTAC
>NW_005842213.1:1763565-1791616 GCF_000455745.1 Alligator sinensis | reverse complement strand
TAGAGCATGCACTCTAGTGGTTCCTAAAGGCCCGTTGAAGCTGATATAACTTAGAGCAGCCAATAAGTTGCTCTATGTTAAAGCAGACAGTGATTCAGACCCCAAAGCCTGGCAGAGCAGAATCATAACCTGAGGACAGAGATGATCAGAAAAATAGATTTTCTAACCCAGGGGAGATTTCAGAACCGATTTATCTAGATTCGGATAAAGTCAATGCGGGATTTTTTTTTCAGAGAGTGACATGTTCTGAAACATGTACTCAACCCTCTTGCAGACGTGGTTTTAGATTTTGTTCTAAAAGTCAAACTTCATTCATTGGGCTGAGCCATTGTTTTCTGATGGTAAATTGATGGGAGCTGTCAAATCGCTGTTCCCTGAGAGCAAGGAGTTCCTCTGAAAATTTTTCAACCAGCTATGCAGAATAGTCACTTTTATCCCTCTCAGCTGCCACTCCAACACCAAGCACCATGGGAAATCAGGCCATTTCACTGGAGACAGACCCCATATTTTAAGGAAGTTGAGATCCAAGCCCAAACTTTGCTGCTCAGAGCAATGTCTTTTGTGAACTGTCACTCTCCTTAATAAAAGCAACTAGAGGCCCCACTTGTGGATCATTGTGCTAGGTGCTATCCAGATCCATAAGGGAAAAGGGACAGTTGTGGCCCCACAAAACTTTCAAGCAGAACAAATGAGGAGAGACTGCCTGTGCATCTAATAGCTGGGGAAGCACAGGGTAAAAATGAAATTCCTATGACAGCCCACTAGCTGCTTCACCAGCATAGCATATATCACTAGGGGCCAACCTTTTTGGTAGGCATGACACAAGGTAAGCCCTGCCCCATTCCTAAGTGCCACTCAAATCCCCATCCCTTTCCTGATCTGTTGCTCTGCTCTCTAGTTCTTGCTGCCCAGTCCATTGCTCTACTTACCTTATCTGCCGGATCTGCTGTGTGCCACACTATGCAATTGCATGTGCCACTTGTGGCATATGTACTGCGGGTTGATTACCCCTGGTGTATATGAAGTGCTGTAGTAGAGAAGAGATTGGGAGAAGAGCAACTTTGTGATTTTCCAGGGTGCTTATTTGCCTAAAAAGCAGAAAGGAGGCAAATGCTTAATGAAATCTTCTTACAGCTGTGGACCAGGGAGTGACTGGGGCCATCCTGTGTGCTCTGGAAAAACTCCCCCCTGTCATGTCCCTATGCTACAGAGGTGGGCATGCTTCTGTATGGGAACAGCACTACACTGAGACCCCAGTACAGTAGGGCTCTTGCCTCATGGGCCAGCTGCCAGAAGTCAGCACCCTCAGGCCCTTTAGTTGGGGGGGTGGGGGAAGAGAGCCTTGCATGATTCAAAAGCTGATTAAGTCACAGCAGCAGTGCTGATGAGCTAAGGAAGGACTTTTGTCCAGTTGTCTCTGACCAGATGGAGGGAGGTGGTTGCTGTGTGAGGCTCTGAGGGTTAGATGGTGTTAAAGGGGAGGGGTGGGGGAGCCCATGGGATTTCTCAGGGGCACAGAAGACGCTCTGGGGGCAAGGGTTGAAGAAAAAACCAGTAATGAAGATGTGAGTGAACATTGCAGGCTGCCTTGGTCCCAGCAGGACCCACAGTATACGGTGGGGGGTGGGGGAGTACAGGTCCAACAAGAGGAGAAAGCCAAGCACCAGCTGGGCAGGGTGGGGAGACCTTGCACTGAATAAAGGCTGGGTTCTCATTTCCCCCCACACCTCTTCCTTTGTCCATTCTTATAGGAAGGTGGTGGAAGGCAGATGCTCGAGGGACCTGATCCAAAGCTTCCGGGATCTGTGGGGTAGGGTGTGTATGGGGAGGGTGAAAATAAGGACTTTAAAGGAAGAGAAGGGGGGTTAACACCTCATTCTTCTTGTTTTTTAGCACCACCCTTTGAATGAATCCAAGACTAAGCCCTGGCAGGGGTGGGATGCAGGGAGCTTTCCAGGTAGAGTAAGCTCTCCGCAAGCTTGTTAGCAATCTCTGCCCCTCCAGCTCGCACCACCAGCTGAGAGAAACCGTGCAGTTTCCTACTGCGTGTGGCTGATCTGTTTAGTGGGCAATAAAAATAAATGCCAAGGAGAAAAAGGCGCTGCCGGCCCTGCTGGGAACAGCCGCAAGAGAAATAAAGCAGGGGAAGCTGTCTCTCCTTTCAAAAAAAAGAAATGATGGGGTCTTTGTTTCACAGGAGCTCCAGGAGGCAAATGCCTGGGCATTTGTCACAGAATGAGCTGGAAAATTTTGCTTCTGCATTATGTTTCCCAGTAAGGAACCAGGGTCTCCCTCTTCACCTTCCCTCTTTCCTTAGCTCCCCACCCCCACGGGCTTATAAACACTGTGGTCTTTCCTTCCCATCCAGAACATCCTCAGCTGAGCCAAGCACGCTGGAGTTGCTGCCTGCCTGTGAACAGCACGGCTCTGGGGCTGTGTTATCTAGCTTTCTTTTTTTATTTTAAGCATAAAATCCTCTAAGAGGTCACTGGAACAATCCATCCAAGAGGAGATGTAATTGCAGATGTGAACCTGCTACACCTTCTGTGGAGGGGCAAAAGCCTTCCCCTCCCTTGGCAGCACTGGTAAATGCTTCCCAGTTCCTCTCTACAAGCAGCCGGGCATATCTACATGCTGATGAAACATGCTCTCCTTTACAACTCCCCCCTCCCGCAATGATAAATGCCAAATTGACTGCACACCAGTGGCTTGCTTTTTTGCATTGCTGCCTCCAGCTCCCTACACCCACTCTCCCATCTCCTTGGGCAGATGGCAAGACAGTGCATTTCCCTTTTAAGAGCTTGCAACCAGGGAGGGAATGAACACAAGAAGAAACTAGGCCATTGCCCCTTTTAAGCTGCAGCTCTGCCTGCCTGTCTCCCTTTTAATCTGCACCCAAAGCCCCAGGATCAGAGGCTGACGTCACCCTGCCCCTGAGCCTCCCTCTCTGATTGGCTGGGGGTGACGTCAGGTGCTTTTTTTTCAAGGCATGACCTCATCCTCAGTTCATTTTTAGTTCTAAAGTGCAACCTTCTGTCTTCCTGGATCCCTTAGCCCTGTTAATGCTTATCTTTGCCATCCACCACCCACCCCTATGCAGGGACATGCCTGCCCCTTGGCTGCTGGGCTAGCATGATGATTACCTTTCAGTGGGAGTGCATGCGTGTGTCTGCAAGGGGCTAGAACCTGCATCATCAGCACTTGCACCAGCCTTTGCAGGGCTCCTCATTTGATCATCTTGCAGTTGTGCTTAATTATCCCGACGAATGTGTAGAAATTTGCAATCAGCTGGAGGATTTCGGGAGCTCTGATTCCCTCCTCTCCTTCCCCGGCTGCAGAGGAAGTGCAGGAGGGTAAGTGTTTGAAACGTTGCATGGGAAGAGAAGGGGGCCTAGGACTTTTAATCATGCTTAATGTTTGAGTGACCCTGTGGGTTTTTGCAGGAGAGCAGTGGAGGATGGAATGGGAGAGAAGGTTTTAATATGCATGTGTCTTTACATGGAGATGTTTACTTCCTACTCCTGACCCCATTATACATAGTCCATCATGTACATTCATACACATGCATGTTCTATCTGCTTAACTATCAGGATATGTACCCATGGGTCCTATAAGAATAGGTCGCTGGGCATAGCTATCATGGGCATCTGTCATGGGTGCATGGCATGTATAGTGTCCTTGATCATGAAGATGCAGTGACTGGCGCACAAATTTGTGATCACAATGCAGGTCTTGCAGGGAATATTTGGGGTGAGACCAGTACATCTATCTATATCTATGTAGATCTACATATCTGTATATCTTTCTAGATATAGATAAATATGTATATACATAGAGATCTATATCTATAAATACATTTTGACTGTGTTTGATCTGTGTCATGCCTACCTCCTGGAGATGCTTTTGAAACTGAGATATTTGGAACGGGATTTGAGGCATCAATTCCTTTTGCACCAGAAAAAAAAAAACAAAGCTCTGCAGTAGACTGTATTGCAGTGGAGAGCTGCTGACGGGGAACTGCATGCTTCCTAAATCCTGCTTATTTAGATGGGAGTTCAGAAACAAACCTGCTTGATTATATGGGGAGTGAATAACATGGGAAGGGGATGGTGTGGCATGGGGGGAGTAGTATAAGGGGAGCGATGGATACATGTTCTTGCACTGTGGGATCTAGATCTTAAAAATATCTGGTTTCCCACCAGACATAAGGTTTAGCAGGGCGCTTCTCTCTGCTAAGCTAAGGTTTAAGATTTGAGCGGTTGGTGTTAACAGCCCTGTGGTTTCCTGATGATGGAGTTTGGAGTATCACCCTATGTCCTTGGCGTTTAAACGAACCCCAGGAAAAGGGCATGTGTGCAGCAGCAGGGGTTTCCATGCAGTGTTTCCTTGCCATGGCTTGAAGGGAGCTGCAAGTGATCCCTGAGTCAAGCATCCTACTCGCAATGATTTCCCTCCTCTTGCAGTAAGGTGTAAAGCGTGGAGCAATTAATCAAAAGCACCAGTGCTCTTGCAACAATTGTTCTGCCTTTTGTCTCCTGATTCATCTCTGATGCCAGAAAGGGCCAGGAGAGCATAGTGGCTTGAAGATGCCTGGGTTTTCCTTTATTGATCAATAAATAAGGCACTCCTCTCCCATCCCCAATAATTAAATTCCTTGGCAATATCAAAAGCTGACGTCAGTCCTTAAGCTCACATTAGGCGAGCTGTACACATAGGGCTGTAGTTTGTGGTTTTGTTTATAAGGAAGGAGGTGGTACAGTCACTGCTCTCTGTTAAAGATGTTTGGATTTGCTGAGCACAGATCAGAATGGTTGTCTATTAGAGCTGGACTGCAGTGGTGCCAAAAGACTCCTGGGCTGGCATCGGAGCACCTTGTGGCAGGCACTCTACTAGCTCACAACCAGGAGCTAGTCCCTGTCCCAACTAGCTTGCAGTTGTGAAGAATCTGTTGCCAAATGCTGCTCAGCCCCCTCCAGTTATATAGACTCTGCACTGTAGATCAGTAACTCTCAGCCAAGATGCTGTGGCACCCTGGGGTGCCTTGATATCTTCTCAAGGGTGCCACGCAGTACGATGATCTGCTGTCAGGTGTGCAGGCATGACTGACAAGTTAAAAGGAGAGAGCAAATAAGAATTTGTTGTGTTAAAAACATTGTGACCTGCTGGGGTCTGAGTTTTTTGCAACTATAAAATTTCTCTCTCATTTTTCCATAGTCAAAAAACAAGTGAAAACTAAGAACTGGTATCTTCTGAGGGGTGCCTTGAGTCTAAAAAGATTGAGCAACTGCTGTAGATGAATATCCCTGGGGTAAAGGCCTTTAAAAGCTGTGCCTAGCACTGCTGTAGATCCGTGAAGCCCTAGGTGGGTAACCAGGAAGGTCTTGATTGGCCATTCAGTAGGAGTTGTTTTGCATCTGAGTAACAGATGAGGTCACTCCTGAACTGAGTTTGTCAACCTCCACTGATGTATGTTTTGTTTTCACTTGGTATTGTCCAATTATTTTCTGTTGGGCAAGCAGGTTGGGAATTGACACAAAATAGCTAATGTACTGGTGAATGTGAGTTTGTTGCAAGATTCCCCCCTACTTTCCTACCCTGCAATTCACCATGAGGGATTTTGAGACCTATTTAGCACCTTCTGGCCTTGTATTGCTCGTCCCATTAACCCCAGTCAAGGCAAAACCAAGTCCACCTAACATCACCTTTAAATCCCATTTTAGACAAGGGCTTAGGTACCTGAATGCATGGCCCTGTTTAGAAATGGCAGTGGGAGGTGCTGGTGCTGAATACAGTGTGAAAATATGGCCCTCGGCATTTGTTTGACTATTACGCTTTGCTGGGTGGTAGGCACCTTGCAGACAAATTGGGCCCGGTGCCTGATTTGGAGGATTTACAATCTAAGTTTAGAGGCAACACAATTGCTGATAGCAAAATACAATAGAGGTTAGGGTGAGACTTCTTAGTCATCCATATATCCCTTATCACCAACCTACTTCTTTGGCAGACTGGAGAGTCCTACATTTAAAAGAAAGACTTAGAGGCTGAATTCTTCCTTCTTGCCCCAGACTGACAAAGTTTTTCTCTCTGGGTGAGTAGAAAGGAGTTCTTCCACCCCTGCCCCCCCATCTCCATCCCAATCTCCATTCCTCTCAACAGATGCAGCTTTAGCATGGAAGCATATGGGATGTGTTCTAATCTAGATGGTGCCTTCCTAGTCTTTTGTAAGGCTGTTCTTAAAAACCAATGGCCAGTTTCTCAGCTAGTATAAATCAGCATAGCTCCTCTGCAGTCTGGCTCCAGAAGCAGATGCATGCTCAGAATAATGTTGAATGAAACCAGAGGGGGGAAAAAGGCAGTTGCATGGGCACTTTCAACATCTTTGATTTATGACATCTGCTCAAAAAGTACCTACCCCTGTGGTATTTGGACAGCTATTGGAAACTGTATCCTACAGAGAATGAGGAGGGAAGCTTGTAAATAATGACAGTGAGACAGAAGGAAGGTTAAAATAGGCTAAAGAATTTGTAGATCTTTTTTATCCCAGCCTGTGAGTTGGATAACAGCAGTTAAAGGAAAGGCAATAGCAAGAATCTGCAGAACTGGGGGCTCTGACGAATGCACCCGAGCTCTTTGTGGCTGTGCAGATGCAGAATGCAATGTCTCTTCCAGCTTTGCAGTGGCTTCAGCGTTGGGGTTCTTTGAGGGAAAAAGACACATTGCTTGAAATTGCTTTTTGCACCCTTACGCCTGCTAAGTTCCCAAACCTGTTTTTCCAGCCTTGAATGTCTTCTTTTAAGATACACCTGTCATGCTTGATGCAAAATGAGTAGAGATGCCTGACATAATCAAGGACTGGCTTGGAGGTGGGGAAGGGAGGCTAATGGGCCAGAAGAATTCATCTGATAAGAAGCTGAATTAGCTCTTTACTAGCAATTTTCTCAGGCTTGCCTGGGAAAAACATGGTATGTATGAACATGGCTTTAAACTTGATGTAGGGAGCACCAATATTGCAAAACTAGCTCTGCCTGGGCACACTGTGATACTAAAATAAGTTTGTCTCTGTCCTAGCACAGCTAGTTCTTGCTGGGTGGGCAGCGATAGGATTGTGTAACATAGAGCAGCTCCATGTATGCAGGCCAGACCTTCCAACGAGGCACTTTTTTCATTGTAACATCATAGTGCCCCAAAGTGATGCATTTCATTGTGCTCAAGGATGCTGAGACAGAACATTATTCTGAGCATGCTTGTAAAATGGCTTTGTTTTGTCCACGTGATGCTTGTTTGAGCCAGTTTTAGACACTATTGAAACATTGTGGGTTTTTTTGCTTTTTTTTTTTTATTCTCGTTTGTTTGAACCTGACTGGCAAAGCCATTATAAAGATAGAGGGGCAGGTCCTGAGCCATTGACTGAGGCGCACTGTTTTGTCACCAATTTTTGTATTCAGTATAGGGTCCTGGACAGGAAAGCAGTACTTGACTGCTTCCTACTCCAAGAGCTGCTTATAGAAATTTTACTTCATGTGGGGAAAAATAGTCTGGCAGCAGCATTTCCCAGGAGGATTGTCTGGTTCTCGACCCTACAAGCCTCACGTAGGTGGTAGGGACAGCAGTTAGACCTAAAGGTTTGTACACGCAAAGAAACGTACTAGCCTGTCTATAGCAAAATAAGCCGTTCTCCAGTAGCTATGCTGGAATAATGCCCTGTGTAGATAATATTTTGGGAGTTGTTCAAACAGAGCTATTTGACTGATTGATTTTTCTTTTAGCTGTGCCAAGCAATTTCCCCTTGTAGAGAAGCCCCTAATAAAAAAAGGGAAATCTGAACTAATGACAGGCCTCTGTCTTTGCTGCATATGAAGCTTTTTCTGCAGCCTCACTTTTAAGACTGCATTTCTGGGTCAAGACTTTCAGAAGTGGCTAGTGGCATTGTGTGAACAACTTATGACACCTCAAAGAGGGCTGATGTTTCAGAAAGTGCCAAGTACAGAGCCCGTTATATCAACCATCTTATAAACAGCGAGAGATTGTGATGCTGGAGTTGGTATCGGACTGGTGTGGCAGAGGTGGAAGTGGGTCTGAAGCAAGTAATGTGCTTTTGTACTGAGGGAAAGTTAGGACATGTCCCAGAAATTTGGTTGCTATTGGGAGCATTTTACTTTCTCTTTCCTCCCCACTCCCACCCTGGGACTTTCTTGGTGCATCAAACACCCTCTCAATTACTGTCTGCCAAGCCATCCTCCTTGTATCATTGCCACAACTCCAAGATACTGTATTTACCTTGTCCAGATCACCCAGGTGCCGTGACTTGGGTTATACCAGAGCTGTGCATATATGTGGATTGTGGAGATGTGCACACATTTAAACCAAGGACGGTAGGCTCTTACAGTTACCTCTGCCTGAGTTCACTCTGGCACCTATGTCTTGACTTGGCTTATGTGTCCCATCTAAAATGAATTAGTGTTTCCTCGGGACAAAGACCCTTATGTTCTTCTGGGCGGCTCCTTAAAGCAGTAAGTGGTGTTCTAATCATTCTTTATGACGGGGACTTTTCCTGGCATGTCTGTATTTTGGGTAGCAAGAATATCCAGATTTCTAAAATGATTGAAAATTTGAAAACCAACGTAAACTCTAATGTTAGGGTATCAGCTAGTTTTCAACGAGAGATTACAAATTAAATATGTATAGCAACAAGGCATTCCTTAATGATTTACAGCCTAGCTTTCTTCGCCTTCCTCAGAAGCATCTGGTATTGGTCAGTCTCCATGTGAAGGCACTGGAGCAGATGAACCACTGGTCTGATGCTATATGACAGCACCTCACTGGCATCCTCCCCTTTTCCAGCACTTACTCCTGAGCCTTGCTGGTTACCTCACTACATCTTTCATGTTAGTCTTTGGCTAGCAGTGTTAGTCATCTGGCTAGTAGGTGTGTGCTACACCCACATCCATCACTTTTTAATTTTCTTTGCAGGATATTGCTATAAAAAGCAAGCAGATATTTCAGGTCCTGTTAGAAAGACTTGGGTAGAAGTTATGGTGGAACAAGACTGCACTTTATTGTACTGCTTGTGGTTCCTTCCTCCAGACAAAGCAATAACCTGCATCAAGGCTATGGTTCTCCTAAACGACCCACCTCCCATTGAACTGCAGATGTCTTGCATAGCTCTCAAACTTTTCTCTTAAGCAAAGAGAGCAGAGTGCTATACAGAAAGCAATGGAGGGAAAATAGGCAAATTGGGTCTTTGAACAACCCTTGTTTCTGAATTCCTCACCTTGTGACTTGCTTTCTCATTGACTTTTATCTTGAGTGGAGGTGTTTTATTCCATCTTTATCTGTCTTAGCCAGCAGCCCTTCTTGGAATACAGTTGGCCACATGCTGAAACCAGCTGGGCACCTCAGGCTGTTGGGTCGAGATGGCTTAGATGGTGCCAGCATTGCTGACCTCTATTAAACCAATGAATGAAATCATATAAACAGCACCAGAAAAAAACCCCTGTGCTTCTCTCTTTTTTTTTCCCCTAACAATTTTTTTGCTGCTCACGTTGCAATTGGGGTCTTGCCCTGGTCTGGCTAGTGCCCAGCTACAAGTAGGGCAGCACTGTGATCTGGTTCTGTTTCTATTGATATTAGTGGGCCTGGGCCTTGTTAAGTAGCCCCACACAACTCTGCCAGCTCACCTGGGCTGAGATCCAGAAGCTTGAAGATGGTTTCCCAATAGCCAGTTATTGCCAAAATAGTTGGACTGCGTTCTTATTTACTTGCTGTTGGATGTATGGTTTCCATCCTGGTGGAAGGTAGATAGAATGCAGCAGCCCAGGGATGGAGCAGGACATAGCTATCGGCCTGCTCAGGCCTCAGAAGTTGCCTGCTGAATTGTTACGTGCTGTGGGGTAGCAGGTGAGAAAAGTTCAGACTAACCGTTGAATCCCAAGTAAAATTGCGTATTGCAACATTACCAATGCAGACATCTGACTGTGCAGATTCTGACTGAATGAACACTTACGTAAAGCAGCTGCATTGTACCATTAAAAATAGATGGAGCTGTGTGGGTTTTTTGTTTGGTTTCCCCCCCCCCCCCCCCAATGCGCTTGCTAAATGCTGACATGTATGATCCTGTGTCATCCTCATACTGCTTTTGGTTTTGGTATGGGTTACTTCTCTCTCTTTTGACTTCCCATGCATCTTGTACCCCGGCAAGGTTTGCTCAGCAGTAGTAGATACAAAGATGGGCGTGAGAGCAGAACTTGGAAGGATGGGCTTGGGGAAGAAAGCAAACTGATCTCACTGGGCTGAATGGCAGCTAGCAGTTCTGAAGGTTGAGACTTCCTAAATTCAGTGCATTATGCCCATGGAAGCTCTGGTCATCTGGATCTGCTGGTGTTGGGACTAGTTAGAGCAGGGGTTGGCAGTTATTTTGGCTGGAGGGTCACTTGAGGAATTTTGGTGAGCTGTTGTGGGTTGGTGGGTGGTGCGGTGCTGACCTGGCCTGGCATGGCTGGAGGGCAGGCCTGGGCAGCGGGCAATTGATCCTATCCTACCTGGGTCCATCCAGCCTGCACCCACTGCAGGAGGCACTGGCAAAGTGCATGGGCAGGGTTGGCTGGGACCTCCACAAGCAGGAGGGCACACTCAGCTGGGCAGATGAGAGGGCTGCAGGACGGGGAGAGTGGTATCCAAGAATGGGACCGGCGGGTTGGAGCTGGGGCCAGGATCACAGGGTGGTGACAGCATGGGGCCAGGGCCCAGGTCCAGGGCAGAGTCGTGATCTGTTCCCTGCACGTCCCTGTGACATGTGCCAGTTATGCAGGCAGGGATGTGCGGGGAGCAGATTGTGGCTCTGCCCTGGGTCCCGGGCCCTGAGCTGTCACTGCCCTATGAACCTGGCCTTGGTCGCCTGGCTATCTCACTCCTGGACACTGCTCCCCACCTGCCCATGACCCCATCCCATCTGCCCGGCTAAGCACTGCCTGCCCATGGGGGTCCTGGCCTGTGTCCATGGAGACCTCTCCCACCTGCTCCGTCTGGCACCCCTGGCAGTGGGTGTGGGACAGTCAGGCCAGAGTGCCTACGCAGTGGGGCTGGGTCCAGCAGCAGTGGAGATACTAGCGGCAGCAGTCAGAAGGAGCCACTGCTACGGGCTCCTGGAAAACAGAGTCCGGTCACTGCATTGCCCTCCCCACGCCTCACTGTGTATGTCGTGGGGGCAGTGGGACTGCTCTCGCGTGTCACAGTCCAGACTGCCTCCTTGACCTCCACATGACTTAAGAATGACCAAATGAAACCAACCTACCATAAATTGCAATCTCAAGGTGAAAAGGTTAGAGCAGGGCAGGAATGTAGCATCTGTCTGCCAGATGTTCCTCCTCCTACCCTGTGTATTCTAGATAAAGATGAGCTTTTGAAACCCAGGAGTGGTGACTTCTCTTTGTGGCTCTGATAGGAGCATAAAAAGTACTAAACTGCTCACTTGTATTTGGCTATACTTTCTATTGAGCATGCAAGGAATTAGGCAGGCTTTAAACACCCAAAATAACTACTCAAAGCCTATATATCTGGGCTTGTAGTTACACAATCTCTTGGAAAATCAGTGTGGGGCCTCTCTCAGATTTAATTTCTGAGTCTCCCAACATGCCTAGTAACACCGGGCTAGGTTTTCAACTAGTGTAGAATGATTCAGCTCCCTTGATTTCTGAATTGCTAATACTGATTTATGCCAGCTGAGACCCTGTGCTGGAATCCACTCGCATGCCTCCTTATGCATCAGCTGGCATCAGAAATTACATAAAACCTTTCAGAGGAGGGACAGTCGCACTTATTTCTATTAAACTGTGAGTGCCTACTTTGACTCTTTCCATGTAAACTTGAATTTGTATTGCTTTCAACAGCTGGGCAGAGCGCAGACAGATTATTTCTACCATTGCACTTTGTCCTGACCTGCATTTCTGCTGATTGACCTGGGCTTCACAGTTGACTATCGGTCATCCTGGGTAGCTTTGTGACTCAAGCGGTATATATCTGAGACTTGGTTGAGAGCAACAAGCATGTTTCACTTGCAGTTTGCTTTTTCAGAGGTGAAATGGGGGAGGCATTTATCCATTATGTGGATTCATCCAGAAGCACTTTTTGTTGAGATCTGTAGTTTAATTCAGTACAAACCTACCTCTCGCATGTAAACATTGAGCAAAGTACTGGTAGGCCTTTGCTACAGTCTTCTTCTCTCCTGGTGCACAGATGGTAGCACCTGACTCAGTGGCCATCTCATTTCAGTGCTTACTACAGTTTAACCAGTAAGAGGAGGATGGGGAAGATGCTCTTGCTCCCAGCCTAGATGCTACTCATCACAGGGAGGCACCTGGAGCCTGCAAACTCCCTGCTTTTTACAATCTGTGGTCTCTCTTGAGCTGAGTTTGCCAGCTGTGTCAAATTCACTATAGCTTAATATTGGAAGGGAGCCTTTTTTTCTTTTCGGGTGCTATATGTGGGCCCCAGATACTTTTTAAAGGTGCAGTTCAGCTGGTTTGTTCTCTAGGAAACCCCATACAATCCTCCATCTTGGGTGACAAGGCTGAGGTAAGGCATGTTTGTGCTAGCATATGTAGGAGGCTTTATTTTATGTGGTGTTGACACATACATAACAACACCAAGCGGATCTGATTGTCTTAGTACGAGGAATGTCCTCTGACAAGAAATACCCCGTGCCTTTGGATGTAAGGGTATAATTAGACCAATGATTCTCAACCAGGGTGCCTTAAGAGCCTTTCAAGGGTGTCGTAGAGTGCCACGCAATGTTCAGTTAGCACTGCTGGGTGTTCAGGCATGACTCACAAGATAAACTCGGAGATTTCAAATGGAAATCTATAATTGTGGTCTTTTTGAGCTCTTTGCAACAGAAACTGCTGTACTTTTTCTGTAGTCAGAAAGAGTAAAAACTAGGAACTGGCATATTCCAAGGGGAGCCTCAAGTCTAGCCAGGGATGCCTCAAGTCTAAAAAACCTTGAGAACCACTGAATTAGGCTCTTGTGGGGAAAACCCATGGTCCAAGACCATGACCGTGTAGTATTAGCTTGACAGTTTGGTGAACAACTCAAGCCCTAGAAATAATGATGGTGTTCCAGGACCCGTTTGCCACAGCATTAGGTACACGCAAGACTGAAGATATTTCTATTCCATAGCACACATTTCTGACCGCATTAAAAAGAAATCCATTCTAAGAGCTGGGTATAGGAATTAAACGATAGATATTAAGAAGAATATGTGGCATGCAGTAGAGGGAAAGATCCAGCCAGTCTATGGGTTTGGTTCATTGACAGGTGCTGAGGGCTGCTGCTCAGCTGAGCAAAATAAATTAAAAAAAAAAAAAAAATGGGAAGCTCCTGGTTCCAAACTGCTGAACGTTTTCTGGGCTCTGTTGGCACAATCAAGGTGCTGTGTAGAACCCAACTGCTCATGCTGGCCCTGTTTTTAGTGCAAGAGAGCAGACAGTGCTAAGGAATGGAGGGAGAATAGTGATCCCAAGTGGTTCCCCTGTCTTTAGGAGAATCCTCTCCACATCCTTCAGGGTGAGATGGGCCACTGGGCTGGGAGACAGGAGATGTGGGTTCAATACCAAATACTGGCAATTACACTGATGTGCTTGCTGTGACCTTGGGCAAGGCATGCCCCTTCCTCCCCTCTGCCTGGCCTGATCTGATTAGAAAGTGAGTTCTTGCTTTGCGTTTGTACATGGCATAGTGAGCAGGGCTGTGCAAAACTTTGGCAGCCGTTTTGTTTCGGAGGTGTTTCGGCGCCTGAAACACCGAATCCAAAATGAAAGGCTCTGAAACCTCTCTGAAATTAAACTAAATCATCCAAATGTTTTGGAGGCACTCCCCCCAGGGAATAGAAGGAGGGCTGAAGGGCTGTGTGGACTAAAGTGCTGGGTGGTGGGGCTGGGCAGGGCAGCCATGGGGGCTTCTCCTGTGGCTCTCCCTGCCTGGGGAGAGGCAGGCACAGCTGGAGGAGCAACACGAGAAGCACACATGGCTACCCTGCCAGGGCCCCTCTCACTCCCAGTCCAGCCTCCTGGTACTTAAAAAAAAAAAAGCCCCGCACTCACTGGCTGCAGCAGTGGCAATTGGGGCCTCTGGGTGCTCGTGGCAGAGCCCCCCCCAACACAGCGGGGATTGCACAGCTGTCCCATGGTACAGGTGCAGTACAGCTTTGCAGGGCACTGTGTGCTGTCTGGGAGCTGGGGCTAAGCGGTGCCAGGCTCTAGCTGACAGGTGGAGCCACCACAGCTCCCAGAGTGCGTGGCACCCTTCTGAGCTGTGCTGCACCTGCGCAATGTGACATCTGCCACACGGGTGCCAAGTATGGGGGGAGGGTGATCTCCGTTGCCCCCACTGCCCTGTGCTGCATGGGGGGACTCTGCCATGAGCCCCCAGAGGCCTTGTTCGCCATTGCTGCATCTGGTGAGTGCGGGGCTTTTTTAAAGTGCTGGGAGGCTGGGGCCAGGCAGGGTAACCATGGGGGCTTCTTCCATGGTTCCCCCCACCCAGGGAGAGGCAGGCACAGCCGGAAGAGCTGTGGTGAAAACCTGCAGCCACCCAGCTGTTCCTGCCTCTCCCCAGCTGATCTGAATCGCCAAAACAGCATCGAAACTCTGAAATGGATTTGACTGAATCAAAACGGAACAGTGATCCAAAACACTGAAACAAATCACTGTCCCTCCGAAATGGCCTGAAACATAGGGCTGTGTGAAATGGCTAATAGTGAGGCCCAGACATTGGCTGGGGTCTCTTGGCATTCATGGAGTACAAACAAGTATGCAGTCTTTCTGTGTGGACTTGTTCTCCTGGAGTTCCCCCATTCCTGAGGTGGTAAGGCAAATCTCTGCAGTCAAATGGATCCCTTCCACTCCCCTCTTTTTTCCTTTGTTTTAAGGAAGCAGTCCTGAGGCAAGTCAAACCTGATCTTGTGGTGTTAAACAATTCTCTGGGGTGAAGGCGGATGGGTAGACTTTACATGTGGGCTAGTAAATCTTTGTGGCTATGTGAAGCCTTCTCCAGTGAGGCTCCTTGTCAGTGATGTGCTAATTAAAATAACTCCCTTTCTGAGGGGGGAATTCCTTGAAGTGATGGTGAATCCTTTTAACTGGCATTGCTAGTAGCTGCTAATAAATCTCCAGGGCCTGTTATAATGCAGGTGCTTATTGTTGGCTCCTAGCTGCCTCCTCCCACGGCTAACCCAAATGTCCACCATCCTCCAGGCAGGAATCCTTAGATCTCTCTCTGGGGATGAGACCAATGAGGCCACTTAACTGACAGTAGCCAAAAGGAGAATTGGAGATAGGCAACAGCTGGAGGCCAGCATGATGAAGGGGAAGCATCCTGCCTGCACTCTGCTTTGTGAGTTTGGTCCCTGCTGGGGATGCCTGGCACCATCCAAGCCTACAATTAGGCTGTTTGGAGTTGACCAGGCCATGCCTATTGCAGTTAAGACCGGGCCAAGGCTCCTGCTGCTTGCTAGGTACCTTCACCACTGAGAAACCCAGCTAATATCTCCATGGGGCCTGAGAGGCAGCTGTTGCCTGGCAGCTACATGGTTGCCAGAGTAACCAAAGGTGCTACCTTGTTAATGAGCCCCATGTCCCTGATTTGCTGCTTCTGCAAAATAATAATAATTAGTAAGAGTCCTGTGATTTAGGAATCCCTTAAAGAGCGTGAGCCTGCCGAGGGGAGTTTGCTAAGTGTCGGAGTACATGAAAGAAAAGGTGGGTGGCAAAGGTGCCAGAGTAAATGCCTGGGGAGCTTAAGCCACCCTGCCTGTGGTTCAGGCTGTAAGCTGACAGTTACTTTCTTGGCAATCCTTTCCTCTGATGATTATCTGCTGTCCCTAAGGTTGAACCAAGAATTGCTGAAAAATTCTGTCAGCTCCTGACCTGTGCACACCATGGAAGGCGGAACGGGCCGGGTGCTGGCGTGAGATTCAGGAGACCTGGGTTGTGTTCCCGGCCTTGCCACGGTAAGGTAGGCAAATGACTTCAATTCTCTGGGCTTCTGTCTCTCTGGGGGATGTGAGGCAGGGGGAGGATGACAACTGCCATGATAAAGTCCTTGGCAGTCTGGGATAAAAAAAGTAAAGGGGTTGCTCCTCTGGCCTCTTTGCCCAAACAGGCAGTGGCATTTCTCCCTACCAAACTTGACCCTCTGCATCTTGATTTCTGCCTCGCCATAGAATGATAGAAAATGAGGGTTGGAAGGGACCTCAGGAGGTCATCTAGCCCAACCCCCTGCTCAAAGTAGGACCAGCCCCAACTAAATCATCCAAGCCAAGGCTTTGTCTACCTGGGTCTTAAAAACCTGCAAGGACAGAGATTCTACCGCCTCTCTGGGCAACCTGTTCCACTGCTTCGCTACCCTCCTCGTGGGAGTTTTTCCTAATCTCGAGCCTAAACTTCCCTTGCTGCAGCTTGAGACTATTGCTCCTTGTTCTGTCATCTGCCACCACTGAAAACAGTCTAGTTCCATCCCCTTTGTAACCAGCCTTCAGGTAGCTGACAGCTGCCCTTTAAATCCCCCCTCAGTCTTCTCTTCTCCAAACTAAATAAGCTCCGTTCCCTGAGCCTCTCCTCAGAAGTCATGCACCCTAGCCCCCTAATCATTTTCATGCCTGAGAGCCACT
This sequence comes from Alligator sinensis, assembly GCF_000455745.1. Lineage (NCBI taxonomy): Eukaryota > Metazoa > Chordata > Crocodylia > Alligatoridae > Alligator > Alligator sinensis. The sequence goes on along the minus strand of NW_005842213.1, from coordinate 1,774,953 downwards.
GGGCTACAAGCCAGGGAAAGCTTGTGCCATCGCTCCCCTCCTTACCTGTGTCTTTTTGCACCAGGGCAAGGTGAATCCAGACTGGTCTGCTTCTGGGCTTCCCATGTTCTTGACTACAATATTAAAACAGACTGTTTGTGCAGGACAAGAGGCACATGCATGAATCCCCCAAGGACACAACAGTGCATGTCTGTCGTGTATGTGTAGGGAGTGAGTAGGTAGTTTATGCCAGTGATATTTGAGATGTACTATAATAAGTGACAAGCTTTCATCTTGGGGCAGAAGGGTGAGGACCAGTGGCTACCTGTTGACCCATCATCCTCTGTCCTGTTTTAGAAGCCAGGTGCCACAAACTCTGCTGTTCCTTGGGATATGCTGCTGAATCTCCTGTCTTGAGCCATCAGAGAGAGTTGATTTGGCTTCCCCTCCCCTCTCCATTGCCAGGCTCCCAGTGGGTGCAGGTCCCAAGCCCACTGATGCTCGTTTTGGAGGCGAGCCCGCCCACTGTTTTCTGAGGGGCGTGTGGTTAGTGTAATGCGCACATTAAGCTGTCTGTTTTTCGGTCCCCAAGCTGCAGCATGGTGCCTCCTGCTTGGCTGTCCCCATTCACCTAAGCCTTGTGCCCATCTCCTCATTATAGGCACTCTAGGGAGAGGTGGGATTAAAGGATTATGGTAATGTTCTTCCGGAACACTTGAGACGATTAAGGCGGCTTTAATAAATTGGTAAGAGGGACATCGCTTTGTTTCTGAAACTATCATTTCAGTTCCAGGTTAACCTTTTTCCCCTCCTAGGAGTTTGTGGTCTTGTGTCATCATGGCAAGATAATAAGAGACTTCAGGCATGTTCATGTTTACTCCCTGTCCTTCCCTTTGACCCAGTTGGCAAGAATGAAGAAGATGGCTCTCTGATTTCTCTCCTTCCCCTACCTTCTCCAGCTGACTTTGTGTTACCGTTTGCCTCTCTAGAAACTCTATGAAATACAGCTCTATGGGGCTGCACGTGAATCTTTCTGCTGCTCCCTCTCAAATGTGTTCATGTACAAATATCAAGGTTTTTTTCTCTTCCCGGTCGGTACCCACTCTACATAACCAAACTCACTTGGTTTCATCTGCACTAGTGCGCTCTCCAGCCCCAAAATAACTTGGTCACTGACACTAGTACAGCTCTACTGGCTCTGGTGAGGTTGGGAGCATGCATATAAGGGAGCTTTTGGGAGTGAAAAGGATCTCAGCCGGGCTGTGTGGGGGAGGTATGGCATGATGGCAAACGCATTGGCTGCCACATCTCCTGCAGCCTTGGCCATACACTTCCTGGGATAGCAACAATAAACACTACGTGCTGGCACCAGCCGTCTCTGGAATACCCACAAATGCAAGCAGTTTGTGTCTGCACAGGCATTACTGCCATTGCCCCCAGGCTTGAGCTAGGTAGTAAGAGCTGAGAGTTGGAGAAGGGGAGCAGTGACCAGTCTCTCCCTCCCCCTGTCCAAATGCCTAAACTCTTGGAAGTCACATTTTTGTTGTGCAGCTGGGGGATAAGCAATTGGAGATTGTGCCAGCTTCTCTGTTAAGAAGGGCAGGCAATGGGCACAGCAGCAGCAAATGAATAACTTTTGTATTTCTTTGTGCCCAGAGGCTAGAATTGAATTTTAGCCCCAGTTCCAGTGCAAAGAGTGAGGGTCTCTGCTCCAAAGCATTTGCAGCTGAAGCAAAGGGAATAGTAGGGGGAGGGACAGAAGTGAATGCTTGCTCAGGGCTCATAGCAGATTAGCAGGTGAACCAGAAACACAACCGAGCTCTCCTGAAACCAGTCCAGTGCCTCTGTATCCAACAGACCCTATGCCTCCCATGGTGCTGGCTGGGGATATGAGGGAAGGAGTACATATGCATCTGCTTAGTCACCTCAGCTATCCAGGTGGATCATGGCCCTCCTTGTAGCCCTCATTCAGAAAAAGCCATCATGTTTCTCCTTCAGCATTGGAGAATGTTTACCTTTCTGCTTTTCTGCACCCAACTCATATCTGACAGGGATGTGGGGGGCATCCGTTGAACCCCTTGGACCTTAGGCCCATCGTTATCCACAGTCTCTTTTAGTTTCATCCAGCTAAATGCTTGCTGGTCTGTCAGGATTCACTGCATACAACACCTCTTCCAAGCAGATTTTTCTATGAGCAATTAGGAGATAAAGGGGTCATTATCTTGCCTGGACCCCTCCAATTGTGTTTGAAAACCCCAGTACTATGCTGTGTTCATTATCTGGAGAGGGATGGGAATGGATCCTATTATCTCCCTGGATAATATGCCATTTTTCTTCCCCTCCTCTTCCCTCACCCTCCATCGGATCACCCCTTCATCCCACTTGAGTGTGTCATTCTTATCCTTCAATCTCATCATTATCTCCACCTCTTTGTCTATTGCCTTTCAATTAATATTTTTCTTAGCTGGAATTCAAAGAATCGGGAGAGGAATTCGCTGCTTGTGTCTCTGGATGGGAAAGGGAGAAGGGGCAGGAGCAAGGCAAGGGAGAGAGATGTAGCAAAAGCCAGCTTATTTGCATCCTTTCTGATTGCTCTGGCTCTATAGCCTTGGTGCAGCAGGGGGTCTCTGGCGAGGCTGTAACTACATAATGAGGTGTGTCATATCACAGCAGGAGCCAGCCTTTCCTCCCTCCGACCCCTTAATTAGAACTGTTTCGGTTCTAAAAACCCACCCTCTGAGGGGGGATGGGGTGCGTGAATAGCCATGCTCCAGTGGCCAGGGAGGGATCATGAGTCTACCTCTAGAGGGGCAGCTGTAATTGAACGCCTGCTCTGAGTCAAAATGACACGGGTACATGCTGGGGCAAGAAGCAGAGAAGGGACAAAGCCATTGAAAAGCTTTTCCTGCTGTTGGGGGCAGTAATGACAGCAGTGACGGCCATTGGGGCATTTCTCATTAATGTAGCAGGGTGCATGTGGGTTTGTGGGGTGGTTCTCTTGCCTTGTCTTTCTGATGTTATGTTTGGAGTAGAGTTTTCTGTTTTCTGTTGTGGTCAGCTTGGAGTCTGGCACCACTGGTATAGTACTTGGGGTCGGAAGGGACCTAAACAGATCATCAGGTCCGGCCCCCATGGTGGATGCGGGGGACAAGTCCTCATGTGTTGGGGTGCAGACCTGGTTGTTGGGAAGATGGGGATTTGTTACTGTGGCAGCTGCTTGAAAGTACAGCTAGTGGAAACACCCGTATCTTGAGGGCTGGCACCCACTGCCTGCTTCTAGTCTCCCATCTGCAGAGGCTTCCTGCCTCCTCCCTGCTGAGAAGGACTTTCGCAAGAAGAAAGGAGGCAAGGTTGAGTGTGTGCTTTGTCTCATCATCTGAAACCGTGAGCTCTTCGAGGCAGGCACCGTCCTGCCTCATCAGCTTTAGTACGGAGCCAGCTTGATGATCTCGGGTAGGGCCCCCAGTTGCTGCCTATTACAGGATATGAAGAATAAAGACTGAATTAGCAGCAGCAAAAGAAAAGTGTGTGCGCTTTTTATTTTTTTGTTTCCCCCATTCCTTTCAGCTTTAAGTGGGAGTTGGTGTGAAAGCTGGTTATTGCTGTTATCTGACAGATTGGTTAACCAGTTCACTGCCGGAACTTGGATCAGATGCCCACATGCTTCCCCTACATGAATGGATGTGCCATGTGTTACTTCATCATAATATTTGAAAGGCTCTTTCCGTTTCTAGGAACGAGTCTGCAATAATCGGCTATCTCTGCAGTTGCTACCAGGAACTGGAGGATCATGACAACCTTTGTTCAGCTTTTAACCATTGTTGGGTGGCAAATCCTGCCTGTGTAGTACAGGGATCTAAATATGGAAAAAAAACTTAGCTTGATCACTGATGTAGCTTGTCAGTGGGTGTTGCAGAGATCTGTTACAGTCCTTGGGCCAAAACCTGGCCCAGGGAAGTCTGTGGGAGTCTTGGCACTACCCTCCATTGGCCTGTCTCATAGTGGTGTTCATTCACACTCTTCCTCTGGGACCTAGGGTGCATTGGACTACTGTAGTGCAGCTTCTGGGCTTTCTATAAAATACTGTCTACCAGCAGCAAGGGAGGCACTGTCATAATCCTGTTCTATTTCTGACCGACCTCTTGCATCTACCGGTGATGTGTGGCATTGATGCCCAAGGAGAGAGCCTGTGCCGCCAAAAGAAACCACACCCCTGCACTTGCTAGGTAGAAACTCTGCAGATTTGTGTGAAGTGCCCCAGGATACTTTATCCATTCCTGAGTTCTGGGCCCTGTGTAAAGCTTGGCATTTCTGCAGAGGCTTACTTTGGGGATCTCTGACTGCTTCACCAGCACTAATGATCTTGGCTGCTTGACACTTTTGAGAGCTAGTGAAGTCTCTAATTTGTCCAATGGTCCCCCACCACCAGCTTTGCAGAAGTGGTCAGTGTGTTTGGGGTTTTTTGTACATTTGGTTTGGTGGCTTTTTTTGCATGTATAGACTTCAGAAATTTTTAGAGTGCCCAAGTTTTAGAAATCTCTGAGCACCTACTCTCTGAAAATCCAGCTCTTTTAAAGGTATCATAAGTTCAGCTTCCTCCTTGAAATTCTTGGCCAAAGAGGTGCCAATTGTGAACCCCTTTTGATGTAATATCTAGCCTGTTTCTCCTTTGAACCCAAAGTGCCCACTGTGTAGGTAATGCCTGGCTGCTTGAGTTGTTAGCGGGCTCTGGCTTATACTGGCTGGTTCCTGTCTGGGTACCTCTGAGAAGCTCTGCACTGTTGACCTGGGGAACTTCATTTCCTTCGAGGAAAAGTCATGATTTGTTCTGAACACCATGCAGCCTGCAGCCAGCTATGGAGAGAGGATGGTGGGTCATGAGCTGAGCTGACCAGTTTTGACTGGTTGATCCTAATTAAATGGCTAATATATCTTGGGATTCACTGTAGGGGAGAAGAATGCCTTTAACTTTTTTGTTAATCTTGTGATGTTTCTGCTGCTGCTGCTTTCCATCCTGACCTGCCTCCTACGCTGTCTCTTGGTGAGCTGACAGTGTTGAAGTCAAAGCAGCCTCCGTGGTGCCGATTCAGAAATGTGTATGTGTTGTTGGGGATAGGGGGAGGGGATATAAATGAGCTGCACAAGCTGGCAGTGATTGGGAGAGTAGAAAGCCCTGAGTTACATTGCTTCACAAAATTGCCACCTGGTATACTAAGATGATTTCCTGTGACCCCTCTTGCTTCCAGAGCCTAGACTGGGGTTCCTAGAACTGGTGAGGGAAAGGGTTTGGGAAGGAGGCTAATTCGCTGGGAGACTGCGAGATGTGCTGCAATAGAAAAGTGGAGACATCTTCTGTGGTAGAGAGAGTTGGGCCCGAGGGATTTGCATGGAGCTGAGTAGTGGGATTGAGAGTGGGTAATGGCAGGATTGGGTTTTAGGGGCTGGAGGGAATCTTGCTGTAGATAGATAGTCTGCGAGGGGAAATAGGCCCTGGATGCTAGGGAACTGATTCTGAGCAAAGATCCACCTAGAGATGCTGTGCCGATTAGTGGGGATACCAGGCAAATAATATTCTGTGACCCAAAAGTTCTTGGCTCCATTGTGCCATCGCCACTATCACCTTTTTGTCTCTGAATGATTAAAGGTAAATCTAGTTGATTAGACCTAGATAAATGGCTGACACTCACTGTAGGAAGTGCCATGGTTGGGGTCAGATTCTGGTCTGGGTTACCTCTGTGTAGTTTTAAGATAATCCCAATGCACTCAGGAGCTTGGTCCAGGACTGAGATCTGACTTGAACCCTTGTGGGGAGTGGTGCTAGGGGAATTCTTGAGACTGCCCTTGCTGTCTTAGAGCCTCACTTTTTAATTTCCCTTTTCTCCTCCTTTCTTCACAGGTTTGACACAATGACTTGGCATCCTGGGCTTTAGCAGCACAGTGAGAAGCAAGACGGGTGCTGCCCTGCCTACACCGTCCCCCCCAGCTCCCTCTCACCCCTGGGAGAACTGTGCTGGCATCCCTGCCCCTGGCCTTCCCTCCCTCCCTCCCATTAGCTGTGGAGGGGACGGGTCCGTTATGGCCGGGGACAGACTCCCACGCAAAGTGATGGACCCAAAGAAGCTGGCCATCCTCCTAAGGAACGGGGCTGAGGGCACCCTGGTCATAGACAGCCGCTCCTTCGTAGAGTACAACTCCTGGCACGTCCTCAGCTCTGTCAACATCTGCTGTTCCAAGCTGGTCAAGCGGCGGCTTCAGCAGGACAAAGTCTCTATCACGGAGCTTATCCAGCCCGCCTCCAAGATGAAGGTACTGAATTTTTCCTTCCTTTGTCCCAGAGGGCCCCGCTTCCTGCTGCTATGCTGCAGGTCTTCTGACAACAGGGCCTGGCCATTGGTGGTGTGCAGTGTTGAACAGAGTAGCCTGGTGACTGGGCTACCAGCCCTTGACTGGCTCACTCGCTTGCTCTCTCCAGCATCATTTCTGTCCCCCTTAAATGCAACCCAGCTACTGCCCTTTCCCTCTGCCTGCACCTCCCACTTGGTAAACGGAGAGCCCTTGTGCTCCAGCTCACCAGTCTGCCAGCCCATGGAGCTGCTGATGTGGCAGGGAGGGAGTTAAAGGGTATGGAGGATATCCTTTCCTTCTCCCTTACCTCAGGTGACCATGAGAAGGGGCTGACAGGCGCATTAGCCTTGGGTGAGAGGCATTGCTGAGAATCGGTTCAACCAGTGTTGAAAGTCTTCCCATCCCTAGCTCCCCTCAGGGACCTGCAACCCTCCTGCTTGTGTGGGCAGAAGCCCTTCTCTGATGTCACCACACCGTAGTAGCTGCCCTGTGCTTTTCTTGTGGCATCTCCCCTGTTTAAACAACAGAGGTGGCTCTGGGCTACAGAGGTCAGATCCAACTCTGATCTTCCTTAGCTGTTTGGGGTCAGACCTCTCTCTCTTTAAACTGGTCCAGGTGACCAAATTGCTGCCTTGGGGAGAGGGGGAGGAAGTGTCCAGCCCAGAACACAAATGGCAGTCGGAGGCACCACTGTCCCTTTGCCTTGGTGACATGCTCTGGCTGGATGGGAGCTTTGTTCCTCTCCTCACTGCCCTGAAACGAGCCAGCTGTCCACTGTGTGCACCCACATGTTGGCTCCAAGGTATAGGTCAGCACTGCATGGGGCCTCTGTTCCAACCACTGGCATGGCTGGTACATCCCTTGGGCCCCACCTTGCCTAACGGAAATGCCTCTCAGCATGCAGACAGGCGGAGCCCATCTGCAAGCAGCCTTCCCTCCAGGAGCTTAGGGGTTAATGAAGATAATCCTTTTCAAGTGAGATTCATGTCAATGAGAACGAATTGTTTTTAGGGCATGCCATAGGGTCAGGGGAGGGAAGGCTCCAGCCTGCTGGCAATGGGGCATCATCGCCTCAGGGAAGGTGTGAAGGTGCACATCGTTGCCCACTTCAGGGTTTTCCCTGGCAGACTGGCCCAGAGATTTGGGGGGTGGTGTAAAGTCTTGCCCTTTTTGCCCATGGTCTTCATTGCAGGACTGAGGTTATCCCCAGAGGCCATGTACCTTCTCCCATGCCCACTTGCTTTTGAGCTCTAGGGTCTCTTTGGCTGTCACTTATCATGTTTGTAGCTGGCAGAATCAGCTCGCAAATCTTCTGGGCATGGCGTGGGTGGTGTTTATTGGCCAGGAGCCTCCATGGTGGGCAGGGGGCTCCAGGGAGCTGCTTCCATGCAAACTCGAATGTGCCAAATGCCCCTGTGCGAGTGCAGTCTCCTGTGGTATTCTCCTGCGAGTGCATTCTCCAGCTGGTGCTGAGCTTGTGTGGCTTCCCAGTGTCAGCAGAGCCCTGAGTACCGTGGTGCATCCCCTCTCCTCCTGCATGCCCCCCCACTCTGCATCCTCCTTCACGTTAACCCATGTATGCAGGGTGCCTCCCAATGAGGAGCTCCCTCCCTCCCTAGGACTCTGAGGTTGTAGCTTGCTCTCAGCAGTTGGATTGCATGATTCCTGCTCTGCCATTTTTCTTCCATGCCCTTCCCCCTTTCCCACCCACCCTCTGTCCTTATTTTATGGCAAAGTGAGGGTAATTCAGGCGATTAATCAAATGCTAGGCCCAGCTGGAGCCATCTGTGGAGTCCTCACACCCCCTCCCCAGCCATGCATGCACACAGGCATGCTGATTGGCTGGTGGTGACATCATCCTGCCTAGATCAAGGCGGTTTATGTGCTTGGGGGTGGGGGGGCAGAAGGGGGATTTTGCTTCCAATCTGCTTTGCTGATGCTCTGGGCCAGGTGATTGGAGGGGATTGTAGAGAATGATTCCTGAACTGCTTTAGCTGTTCTCAAATCCCTTGGAGAATAAAGCAGAATAATCAGTTTTTGCAAGCTGGGAGGAAGGGAGAGCGGGAGGCATCCACCTTCCTTTTGGCTGGGGTCACCCCTGCAGTGGATACCACAGTGTGTAGAAGCGGCAGCACTGGCACCCTGGGTGTGTGCACTGGTGTGGCAGGGGAGACAAGACAGCCTATGCCAGGAGGGAGGAACAGGCTAAGCCATTAATGTCAGCTGCTAATTTACCTTGTGCCTTCCAGAAATCCAGGAGCACAGTGCCTTTCCAGTCCAGCAAAAAGGCACCAGCAGGAGGGGGAGGGCAATCCCTTCAGCACAAACTAGGGAGCACTTGGCAAGCCCTAGGAGAACAACATCCTATGATGCATGTTGATGTCTCATGGTGCGCCTCTTCTCCCCACAAGGCCAAGGGCCCTTAAGAATTCTAGGGCCAAACAAGCATCCCAGATCACACCAGTCTAGCCCAGCATCCTGACTCTGACAATAGCGGCTTCAGTGCAGGTGCAGGAGATCCTGGAGTGTGTAGCAATCCAGGCTTTAAGCAGAGACCCTATTCTAGCTTTCTGACAGGGATGCTGCAGTGCTGGGAGTGGACTTCCTGTCCCATCCTTAACTTCTCTTTATTTGTAAGCCTAACACTTCTCATGGTGCTTCTGAAGCCCAAAGCTCATGTTCTCCCAGCATGCCGAGATTGCCCTTCATTAATACCATCCAACATTAATAAAGGGCACTCTTGGGAGGGTGAGCTGCTTGCTGTAAGAAGCGGAGGATCTCCCTATTATAACACCTAGGGACCAGGAATCAGTCTTGCCTGTAATTTGAGGGTAGTTCTGTTGATGTCAGTAGAAGCTGCACTGTTTAACTACAGCTGAAGACCTGGCCTTGGGCTTGCTAACTCCAACTCGCATCACTTAGGGGCCCACGTGTGAATCTCCCAAGAAACATGTACACAGGGCTGAGACAACTCCCTGACTTGACATGAATTGAGCATGCGCTGTGCTCCACTGAAGCTGGTGTGGGTATTGCTATAGACTTGAAAAGGAGCCGAATGGAGTCTTATGCTTTCAAAGGGCCATTGCTTAACTTTAGACTACAGTAAAAATGTTGCCCTTTCTCTGCTTCTCCTCTCCCCTGCCTCCCTCAGAATCCCACCTCCTTAACGTATGCATTGCTCTGTCATTTTTGTAGGGCATCTTATATTTGTGGTTGAGTTGCAGGGTGGGGGGGATGCTAAATGTTCCAGCTGGTAGGGGGTTGGCTTTTCCATGTAGCAGGGGGAAGGCAGCCATGTGGAGTTGCTGGTGAATAACTGATCCTACTTAGGGTTGCATGATGAGAGAGGGAAGCAACTATCCCTACTTCCCAGCAAGCAGACCATTGCTCTTGTTAGGCATGACTTCCTATGCCATTTTGGAGCTGACTCTTGCTTTGCTAGCCTGCATGCCAGGAGGGGCCTGTAAAGCAGGGCTTAATGGGTCAGACAGAGCATGAGCATGTCACCAGCAAGTACCGGAATGGGTGAACAATTTTTGGTCCTTGCTGGCATAGAAGGCAATGTTGCCAGTACTGGTATTTCTATAATGCCTGGTGTTCAGAAGGGTTCAGCTCTTGTGGCTCAGACTAGAGCTCATGGAGCCCAGAACTAAGTTGATGACTCAGTTGGGTTTCCTTGGGCATGTCCCAGATTGGTCTAAACATGAGGTTGACACATGCAGGTGGCTAAGGAGTGCAAAACAGCACTCTAAGAGGCGGGTTAATGACCCATGACAGCTCACCATACAGTGCAATGGCTGAGAATCTGGCTGGGGGAAGAATAGTGTAGACGGTAAAAGCTAAAGTGAAGGACAGGATCATAGTAGAGTCATAGAGAAGTAGGGCTGGCAGGGGTTTCTGGAGGTCCTCTAGTTCAGCCCCTTGCTTAAGGCATGATCATCCCTATCCAAACCATCTCACAAAAGTACTTGTCTAACCTATTCTGAAAACTACAGAAGCAACCGTGTTGCACAACGATGGGGCACGTTTTGCCCGTATACCAAGAGCATGGGAACCTACCATAGGCAAAGCTGGAGGACGAGGGCTGTCAATGTCCCGCCACTGCAAGAGGTGTTAAAACACACTTGGAGCATCCAAGTCGAGAGTCGGCTGCACCCAAAGCCTGGATGTGAACTCTCCTTGCATCCCTTAGGGTCAAATCCAACCGCCCAAATCTGACCCTACAGGGTTTTGAAATCCCACCCTGGATTAGGAGTCCTGGCATGTGGTTTGGATTCAGCAGCTTGTTCCAAGGAAAGGCTTGACTTGGCAACCAGGTTTCCATGCAGGGCTTTGGACAGGATTTGTTTGATCTGAAAACACCGGCCCTCGGCTTGAATTCCTGCTACCACCTCAAAAGCACTGCCTGCTGAAGTAGTAGGCAACCATTGATCCTCCTAGATCATGGTGTGTGCATAAGAGGTTACCAGGACCTTTGGCGCATATACCTAGGCAGGAGTATGGAGGAGTAGAGGCTGCTCACACCTTCCATTCCCCCCTTTAGACCACTAAGACAGTATCCAAAGATCAGACCGAGTCCGGATGTTTGGTGCCTCTATGGCTGTAGTTATATGCGTGTGGGGGAATGGAACCAGGGTCTCCCTCATGGCAGACAAGGTGGCATTACCACTGAATGGGACAGCATCCCCCTCTGGTGGCGAGCTGTGGTAAAGCATGGAGCAGGCTCCTGGATCTCTGTCCAACTTCCCTTGCCAAGAATAGTGTGAATGGATTCAGGAGCAAGCCTCTTTCCCCCTCCCCTCCCTGCTGTGGTCCATTGAACAATATCAGTTGTGCTCCCCCTTGCTCACCGGTATTTTGTGCTCGGAGGAGGAGAGGGCAGCCGCTGAGTGAATCGTGCTCATGTGATCACGCATGTGTGAGCTCTTTGCTTTGTGGGGGAGGGCGCAGGGGCGAGCAAGGCGGCTGCTGCTGAGTAGCAGATGGCAGGAAGGGTGACATCATAGGCGTGATTGTCCTACCCCATTATTCTTCCTGACAGGCCTCCCGCCCTCCTCCCTGGTT
>NW_005842213.1:1754862-1763534 GCF_000455745.1 Alligator sinensis | reverse complement strand
TGACAAGGTTTGGAGCTGGAGAAACAAAGGCAGCCAGGGCTCCACACCAATTTCTCACTTGAAGTCGTTGCTTTGGGGTCTCTCCTGATCTCTTCCTAGCCCTTGCACTCTTGGCCGTCTTGCATTTCCCTCCTTGGTCAGGGATGGCTTCCGTCTGACTGTGGTGGGTCATTGCTGGAGGCTCAGGTATTGACGGGAGCTGTCCTGCTGTAGGCCGGGTCCACCGGGGAATTGCCTCAGCACTGCTTTCCCATCACTTTGGGCACAGCCCCTGGGGAGAGTAGGAGGCAGGGACGGTGCCTGCCATTCTGCAGCCATTTCTATTCTGAAGTGTCGTTTGTTTGGTTTTTTCCTCCACCTGCACCTCCAGCATCCTCATTCTCTTCTGTCTCTACACCTGCTTGACTTTCCCTCCATCCCTCTAATAAGGAGGGCAACAATTTCCATCATGTCATTCTGGCACCAGTGACATCTCCTCCCTGCCCTCCCCCCATAAAAATGCTGTTTCAGATGCCCTGGGTTGGATTGGAGCCATTGGATGAGTAATGACAGACTCGTGGCTTCCCTTCTGCAACATCAGGGACGGGGGCATGTTGGGAGGACAGCAAGGCCTTGACAATGAAATTTCTCCCTTGGGATTTGTTATGAAATCTGCCGATGACCTGCCCCAGTGAATGCATAAAAGCAAACTGCAAGTCATGGGTTTGCAGGCCTCTCAGCTCAGCAGGCCCCTCATCTCTAGCAAAGAGGAGAAATACACTGCCAAATATCAAAAGTTTAAAACCCCTTTTGTCATGTATCCAGCCATGCTACTAGATTGCCAAATTTGAGTTGTATTTTTTTTTCTAATAAGAAAAGGTCTTACTCTAAGCTGCATCATGTGTTCAAACTTTTACAAGGTTTTCAGCAACAAACTGAACAGCTTTTGCCTCCTCTTTGTTTTTTTTTTTTTGGGGGGGGGGGGATCATCTTGTTTTATTACTTTGAAATGATTTTTGAAGAAGACAATGTATCTTGTTTTGAAACCTTTCATAGAATTTCTGTCGCTGGAGTTTTGTCGTACAGGTTAGACAAACATATATGTGGGATGATTTAGACAGAGAAGGTTGTGGGGGTTGGACTATATGATCTTGTGAGGTCTTTTCAGCCCTATTTTTTTTTTTTTTTTTTTCAGTGAAACTGATATTTTGTATTTTCTGCCCTGCTGCACCTGTTTCAGCTCTTGAAATGTAGCTGCCTCTGGTGTAGAACTGCATCATTGGCTTAATGGTCCACTGCCACATTACACAAGAGACATCCCTTTTTTGGAAGGATAGCAGGGGAAATTACTCTTGGTTTGAAGGATGATGCAGAGGGAAAGTAAGGGATTTGATTTGATTCATACACTGTATGCATGGCTGCAAACTAGTGGTATGTAGTTGCCACTTTTTTTTCAACATAATTATTCAATATGATTTTAAATGTTGGTCTGAACTATGTGAGCAAAATTAATACCTTGGTCTTACCTAGACCTCTGTGGGATTGTCTACATGAGACACTTACTGTACAGTTGACTCATTAACTCTTCAGTAAATATCTTAGAGTCTACATGTGCACCCCTGTTTGGGCACACGAAACTACTAAACTCCATAGCAGGGTAGGATGCAACAGCGCACATGTAGATGCTGAGCCAGTTGGCTGGGACACAAAGATGCTTCAGTGCATGGGCTGCCTTTCGGGTAGCTTTGCACTGAAGCACCCTCGTGGCCCACCCATCCCCTCCGCAGGGGTTGAACCAGGTCAGAGCAGCCCCAGGCTGGCAGGATCCTGTTGAGAGCAAGACTCTCTGGAATGGCATCATTAAAAAAGAGGGTTCAGTTCCTTGCAACCAGCCTATTCATCTGTGAATCTGGTGGCTCACCTTGCCCTAATTACCCAAGTGCCTCACTGGGGGTTTACTCAGAGCTGGGCCTAAAAGGAGCGGGGTTCTCCTCCAAACCCAAAGCCTCTGAGCTGGACACTGTCCTGCCATCAGCCCCATAAGGACTGGCGCTCAAAGATGCAGCTGGTTGAAATGGACCTAGTGGTCCCCCTATAAAAGTGTCTATGCTGAAGCCTGAATATGGTGATGGCCTTGTGGATGCCTGGCGTATGAGTGGGGAGGTGTTGAAATAAGCCTGGGGTTTCTCAAAAGCCATTCTGAGTCCTGCCCTCCCCCCAGCAGGTGTTTATAATTATACCAGGGCAGTCATGTACTCCTGGATGCATAGGCCAGAGGACTAGCACCGTGGCAGCATAGCTTCATGCTCATGAGGGTGTGGGTTGCTGAGACAGCGGCAGCACAAATAAGGGCATAGCTTGCACCATTGGCATTGGAGGAAGGAGCCCCTTGTCTCAGTGCCTCGGGTGATTCGTGGGCTGATTAACTGTACCCTTTTGTCTGGAAATGTCAACGCGGCTGCCTGTCCTGTGTGCAACCGTGTTGAGTGGCTGCCTTTGCCAAAGCCCCGGAGCCATCTCTGCTCACAAATGTCTCGCCAAATTCTGGGGAGTCTCTGTGGTGTGCAGTTCTAGGCTTGGCTGAACCTCGGCCAAAAGAGATGGGGAAAGAGACTGACTCTGTGGTTAGAAGGGGAGTTGAGTCTGCCTTGGGCACTGCGAAGTAGTGTCTAGTCTTCTGTTGCTGTGGGTGGGCTGGCTGGGCTACTGGGCTTAGCTCCATTCCCAGTGGCCAGGTGGGTTCTGTGATGAGCATACATGCACATGGTTTGTAGCATGGGCCAACTCATTGCTGGTCCTAACAGGAAGAACAGGGGGCATATGGACTTCTACACGTTGTTCCTCTCGAGATAATCGGAGCATCCAGTCCCATTAGCCACTGCCCTCTGCACTCAGACAGTCTGGCTGCGCGGCTGACAATCCTACCTCAGTCGCTTGCATTGAGTTGACCCTAGGCAATATGGGGGGCATGTGTGATGGGTAGAATGGGCTGTCTGGCACAAATTAGTTAAACCCTAAGCCAGTGGCTCTCAACCTTTCTGGGCTTGTGGCACCCCTTGATAGGCTTGAGGCAGTCCTTGGAGAATGTCAGCTCTTAGTCTTCACTTGTTTTTTGACTACAAAAAATTAATGAATTGTTGATGGTAGTCTTATGTAGAGTTTAGATTATGTTTTGGATTGGTATGATCCTTTCTTAGGGAGGGGATTGGACTAGATGATCTCTAGAGGTCCCTTCCAGCCCTGCTTCTTCGTGCTTCTAATGGAGCAATTCATCCATTGCAAAGAACTCGGAAAGACCGCCGCAGGTCTGAATGGTTTTGACGCTGTGGATTCCTAGTTGGCATCTCTGGGTTGATCTTGTGAATCATGTTTGCACACCTCAGCCCTCCACCACCCTGGTTGAGAATCACTGCCCTGAGCAGAAAGAAGCACTAGGTGGGAGCAGAAGTCAGTAGGGTTTGAAGTAGCTGGTGTGTTTGTTTTCAAACTGGCACTGTGCTTGGCTTATTGTCAAAAGACTAGATGTGATCTCTATACTGCTTGGCCAGTGCTGGGCAGAGATGAATTCTGGTAGCAGGAGCAGCTCCCAGTAGATTGTCATGTCCTGGGACGCTTCAGAATTGCAGGAGTTGAGCATCCTTCCATCTGGATTTGGGACATAGGGCCATTTTGGGAGCCCTACAGGATGAGTCCAAGTGAGGTTGAAGTTATCGTTCATGGAGAAACAGTTAATTTACCCCCAGGCTGCTTCATTGCTTTGCAACACTAGGTCACTGACTAGACAAAGCTTTCCAAGAAAGCGTGCTAGGAATTGGTTAATGTTCTTTAACTTTCCTATGCCGTTAGTAGGAGATGGGATCAGATGCTGGAGCCAGAATCCACCTGTCAGCTCTTCTCTTTACAGCCAGGTCTAAAGTTGGGCCTAGCCTTCCCTGGAGTGCCAAAAGCACATTACTCCACAGGGAGTTCTGCTGTGCTGGCATGGTTGGGGTAGCCTAAGTGGCCATGTAATAAGGGTCCTTCCTCCTCACCTCTACAAGTCTCATCAGCCAGGAGCCCACCCAGAGCACTGTGTGTTTCTTCATAGCCAGATCAGCTAGGACTCCTCCAGCCCTGTGAGCTTCCACCCACCAGCATCTCAAGAGGCTTTGCAATCCCAGAAACATGACTGCCCTTTGTATACTAATCCAGTTGCAGATTATTGCTTGCATCAGCTCCCTTGGCTGCAGCATGCAGATGCTGACCTGTCACCTTGCCTACTCTGTGGCACCTATTGAGGCGCAGGGTAGAGTTGGACCCAGGCCACAGTGGTGCTGTAACCCTGTGAAGCCCTGTTTGATCAAGGGCATCAGTGGTCCATTTTAATGGTTGATGAGGAGAAGCCAGGGTCCTGGAGAGCAGAGGCAGAAACGGTCTCGCCTCTGTTTCTACACCAGCACCAGATCAGGGCTGGATTTGTCTGCTGCTCTTCACTCCACTCCAAAGACAAACAAATTAATTTTGATTAGATCCCAACCCTCCCATCAGCCTATTTCCAGGGTCTCTCACAGCAAACGTAGTATTTATTAGCTGCAGTCGGGCCATGCAAGGCCAGTGTTTGTTTGGCATTTATGTTGCCTGAAACCTTATAACTTTAATAAGATGTAAACCCTGTCACATATGTCTGCTGTTGCCCAGCAACCCTTCAGTAATGGCCTAAACAAAGCCTCCCTGTGTGGAAGGAACACTAAATCCTATTGTGGGATAATTCTGCTGCCCAATGCTGTTATCTCTCTGACATGCCCCGTCCCCCCCATCTCAGTGGTTTAGGTTCCATGGTGGGTAAGTGTCCTCTTCTATCCTCTCTTTCCTGTTTATACAGCGGTGTTTTGCTTGCCTTGCTTTTACCTGTAGGGAGGGAACTCTAATTCAGGGTAGCATCAGCAGTGGCGGGGGATGTACCTTGCAGGGCCACACTGGGTGTGGAGTGTCTATATATTGGAGATGTGGAAGAAGCCTTGATGAAGTGGGTACAAGCCAAGCAGCCATGTTGCTTTATGGATTGTGTGGGACTGGAAAGTGGTGTTGTTCCCCTTTATTCCTCTCCCCATCGTACAGGCCCAAATCCATTTCTCTTCCTGGCACTGTTGGGCACTGGGATTTTCCCAGGATCTGAACAAGAGTGCCCAGCTGCATGGGAAGCAGCGTTGTTTGTATTATGAAACATTGTGAGACTCTGTGCTGAAGGGAAGAGGGGACCCTTGTGGTCATTTAGCCTGACCTCCTGTAAAACACAGGCCAGAGGGCTTCCCCTCATATGTCCCCATTTGGATTAGATCATATCTTAATTTTAAAGTTCCCAGTGTGGGAGACTTCACCTTGGCCTTTGCAAGTTGCTCCCTCTGTTAAAGCCCCGTGGTTTATTTCTAGCTGAATTTGCCTAGTTTCAGATTCCAGCTCTTGGATCTTGTTCTACCATTGTCAGCTAGACGGACGAGCCCTTGATTATCTAGTTTCTGTCCCCTCTGAAAGTACTTGCAGGGCTGATCAGTTTTCCCTCTTTACTTTTACCTTGGAATTGTTAAGATATGCAGATGACACTCCTACTTTCCTTCATGATAAGGCCTAGGTCCTTTCAGTCCTTTCTTTGTTCTTGTGGCTATTCTGTAAACCCTCCCAGTTTACCAGCATCCTTTCTGATTTTTGTGGCCTGTTCCAGCATGCGTGGTGTGTATCAGTTGATATTTGAGGTTGCATTTTTTTTTTCCCCCCCCCACAATTTTTTAATGATCCAAACTTATACCAGATTTGGTCTGCTCCATAGACTTTCACTTTCTGGACAGCCTATTTTCCATTAACTTGACTCAAGGAAGCATATGAGAAGGCTTTGAATTGTGTACTTTCACTCCAGTCCTAACAGTGGTGCAACTGTGCTGGTCCCAGGGGCCTTTCTTTCTCACCCACCTTGGTCTCCACCAGGAACAAGCAGCAGGCTGCCTCTTACAGATTCATTTCTGTTACTGCTGTTGGACTGGAGGATGCTCAGCACTTTGCAGAATTGAGTTCGGTGTCAGTCTAAGCATGAATTGTTCCCTTCGGTCAAGGAAGTCTTGGTTTGGGGGTGGAAATTATGGATAAGCTGGTGTCCATTCAGGACCTCGGGAAATCCACAGTCCCAGTGATCCTCCTGCATTGCCTTAAGAAAGGTGTAGAGCTGTTGAAGAGAGTCTTGCTTTCTTGCACAGGTGGTGCATGGAAAGAGGTTGCTCCCACTTGCAAGGAATAGCAAGCCATGGGACAGCTCAGGCTCAGCTCCTGGAACTGAACCAAGAATGCTGTAGGTCAGAAGTCAACAGAAGCTGGGCTTCCTGTGCCAAGGGCACTTCCTGTGCAAGCCTCTGATGTATGAAGGGCCTGATTTAGGTCCCTGGAGGACCCCTCCTCAAGCCCGAAGCCTGGGAATGCCAGTAATCCTGCCTTAGACGACGTCCTGTAAAGCAAGGGCACTTGAGAGCAGCACTGCACAGTATGCAGTGGTTAGCACTGCAGCATGGGGCTGAAGGGACTGGGTGAGGGAAGGGAATGTGAGTTTGGGGTTGTTCCTGTTCCCAGGAGAATGTGTTTGTCTCGGAAACTGGGAGGGCAACACTGCACCACTGGTGGCCAGGTGGGGCCTGATTTGGGCTTGACAGTGTTTTGCTTTTGAAAGGTGGGGTGACTGCTGAGTGCTGGGCAGGAAATGTGGCAGATGATAGAGCTGGAACTGGAACGCAACAACCTGAGGGATGGGTAGCTCTGGTATTTATATGCAGGGAGGTGGTAGGTTGGTGGTATGCAGCTGGGAAATGTGGGAAGCAATTGGACCCTGTTGCTGTGAAGGTTGTCCCTGAATCAGTGTCCTGAAGGGCTTGTGAGTATAGCGCTAGGGAACAAGAGACTTGGTGGGACAACCCAGTTTGGTCCCCTGTGTTTTGTTTTGTTTTTTTATAAGCAACCACATAATAAACATCAACCCAAAAAGCTCCACAAGAGCATATCTTTCTCACCCTCCAGCTCAGGGGAAATTTAAAATTTTATAGTACAAAAAATCTACTGTGTGCTAGAGGAGAAGAGCAGGAGAGACGGGAGTGCCACTAAAGCCAGTGGCACGCAGTGTGTCTCTTACCCCAATACCAGATTTGGGGAAAAGATTCACACTCCAGGCCCTGGACACTGGAGAGCTGTGACAACCAAGGCCCTGATGTGATATTGCAGTGAACAGATACATCTCACCCCAAGGGCTTGGAGACTGATAGTTCCTAAGGCAGGTGTATGCCACCCTGTTCAGCAAGTGCACTGAGCCATCGGGGCTCCTGGATTCTAGTAGCCTTTAATGAACTCATCTTTTGGGCTTCAGTGCCTCATGATCCTGTCACTGAATGCATGCCATGAGCCTCTCAGAGCACCATCTTCTCCAAAGGGTCTAGTGCCATGCCTAGACAAGAAGCTGGCAAGCCTCAGGGGTATGCCACCATGTACAAGCTTGGTGTAGCTTGGGCCTTGAGACAATAGCAGGGCTTGTGTGTGTGGTGCTCATGCACAGAAAGGGACACACGAGCTGGAAAAAGCCCTCCCATCATCCCTTGGAGTGCTCTGCTGTGTGTGGTCCCTGTTAGGAGTACCAAAAAGAAGGAGATGCTGAGAATCCACTTGACAAACTGAAGCTAATAGGAAGATATTGCCACACGTTTATGTGCTAAGGGCTATGTTTGATCCACAGGAGGTTTGAAATGAGCTAAAGCTCTCCTGGCAGAGCTAGAGAGAGGGGAGGCACAGCAGGTAGCAAATTACTACCCATTAATGTTGTGGTGATACCGAGGGAGGTCCCAGACTGCAGGGCACTGTATGTACACAGGCTGAGTGCAGCCCTGCCCCAAAGAGTATCCAGTCCAAGCAACAACACAGGCACTGGGTGGGAAGGGAGATGAAGGCAGAGAGAGGGGAGGTGACTCCTATGAGATTACATAGCAGGTCAGTGACAGAGCAAGGCCTGAAATGCAGGTATCCTGAATGCCAGTCCATAGCCCTATCCACCTGAACCCGCTGCCTCATATACAGACTTGTGCACTGTCAGAGTAAGCTAATGCAGTTCTGGGGTTTGGATGCACAGACATCGTGCAATGGAGGGTGTGTAGATACCCCCTGCCCCTTGCCTTCAGACAGTGGAGCAGAGACTCTTTTCTCCCTCTGCACGGCTTATCTAGGAACACCCTGACCTACAGAATATAGTCCCGAGGATTTGAAAGACAAACAGGCAAAGAGTAGTGCAGGTCACTTGGCTTGTGAGGAAATAGTAAAAGAGCTAAATGGGGAAAACAGACATCCGCAGGTGCCTGGAGGTGCCACAGAGGGGAAGGTGTGCGTACGTGGAGGTGTAACAGATGTGGCATGAAGTACCAGAAATCTTAGGTTGTAAACAGGGGAGCTAGTAGATTTGAGGTTGGAGTTTTGCAGGTGCTCACAGCTGGCCTAACCAGTCCCACAGGAGTCCATAGTAAAATGCTTGTAGGCATCGTTGATCATTCTAGAAAATCTCAGTCTTCGTATCCAAAAAATCCTCTAGGCTGTGAGCTAATGGGCAAATTTTCTCTGGTTTTCATAGATTCATAGATGTTAGGGTCAGAAGGGACCTCAATAGATCATTGAGTCCGACCCCCTGCATAGGCAGGAAAGAG
>NW_005842213.1:1749405-1754446 GCF_000455745.1 Alligator sinensis | reverse complement strand
CCCGATAGAGGGGAAGTATCACCTCCTTGGATCTGTTCGTCATGCATCTGCTGATGCACGATAAAGTGCCATTAGCTTTTCTGATGGCTTCGTCACACTGTTGACTCATGTTCATCTTGGAGTCCACTAGGACTGCAAGATCCCTTTCCACTTCTGTGCCACCAAGCAGGTCATTTCCTAGGCGGTAGGTATGCTGGACATTTTTCCTCCCTAGGTGCAGCACTTTGCATTTCTCGTTGTTGAATTGCATTCTGTTGTTTTCTGCCCATATGTCCAACCTGTCCAGGTCTGCTTGTAGTTGTTCCCTGCCCTCTGGCGTGTCCACTTCTCCCCACAGTTGTCATCCGCAAACTTGGACAGAGTACACTTCACTCCCTCGTCCAAGTCGCTGATGAAGACATTGAAGAGTATCAGTCCAAGGACCAAGCCCTGTGGGACCCCACTGCCCACACCCTTCCAGGTCGATACCGACCCATCCACTACGACTCTCTGGGTACGATCCTCTAGCCAATTCGCCACCCACCGGACTGTGTAGTCATCCAAGTCACAGCCTCTTAACTTGTTCACCAGTATGGGGTGGGATACCATATCGAAGGCCTTGCTGAAGTCTAAGTGATGTCAACCCCTACTCCTGCATCCAGGTGTCTTGTAACCTGGTCATAAAAAGAGACTAGATTAGTCGGGCATGATCTACCTGCTACGAACCCGTGCTGGTTTCCCCTCAGCATAATTTGTCCTGCCGGGCTCTCGCAAATGTGAGCCTTGATAATTTTTTCAAAGACTTTGCCTAGGATGGAGGTGAGACTGACTGGCCTATAGTTGCCTGTGTCCTCCTTCCTCCCTGTCTTGAAAATGGGGACCACATTGGCCCTTTTCCAGTCCTCCGGGACCTGGCCCGTGCGCCATGAGTGTTCAAATATTCCCGCCAGTGGCTGCAGGGATATTTGAACACTCAAATGTTTATAATGGAGTGGGACAGAATTCTTGATGGGCTGGGATAGCAGGGGCAAGAATGAGGGAGGCATAACTGCTTTCTGGTTCCTCTTACAGCAGTAAAGTCCCGCTCCATCTCCCACCTGGGTTAAGATAGGAGCCAGAGCTGTGTCCTCTCTTTTTTGTGACTGCCTGCTCCTCTCTTGTCTGTACCTCCATATTCAGCTCCCCATCCCTGATCTGCAGTCTAGACAGTGGAGGAGTTTGCTGTCTCATTCCTCAGGTTGGGGAATCCTTTCCAGCAGAGAATGGGGAATCCCTGGCGATGTGGGGTATGAACTATGGGTAGCACAACTCCCTGCACTGTGGTCCCAAGTCAGGGATGATAGTTGTCCACCCCTGCATGCTGTAATGGTCTGTTGTGGTGGTTTCCTCCACAGGTGGAGACAGAAGAGCACCAGGATGTGGTGGTCTATGACCAGAGCACCCGGGATGTGAATGGTTTGGCTGCCGACAGCTTCCTTTCTATCCTTCTGGGCAAGCTGGACAGCTGCTTCCACAGTGTCTCCATCCTCACAGGTAGGATTTGCTTGGATGTCCTTGGAGAAACTGGAGCTCTGCCTCTCCAGGACAGGGCAGAGAGGCCGTCTCTCGTGAGTGGTGATAACTGGAGGTTCTGGTGGGGGCCAGAGGGAACATCTGAAGCCACTGCTTGGTTTGCTCATACCTGTAGTGATATTCCATGGTGTACTGCTGTGCTCTCAAAGGTGAGGTTTCCCTAGCTGACATCATGTCAACAATGCTGTGTCTGGCTGCAGCATCCACCTCCTGGCAGGTGTGTGCCCATTACCATCATATGGGCTCATCTCTACCCCTGTCTTAACTTGGCCTTGGGTGTCCCGTATCTTGAGGCAGGTGCTTTAGCAACTTGCTGTCCACTTGTATATCTCTCTTTCTCTTCCCAGTGTGCTTTGCACTTATACAACCTGTATAGGTCCACCTATCACTGGAAAGCAGTCTCCTCCGGGGTGTAACCCAGCTGTTGTTTAATAACACGGTGGAGTTGGCTCAGGAAATGAGGAATGATGTCACCACAGTAGAAAATGCAGAGGGAGTTTGAGTAAGGCAGGATGTAATTATCTGAGCTGGCATGTTGCCTGGGCACCAGGATAAACACCCTATACTTGTGCCATGGGATCTTTGACAAGTACGCAAGACTACTGCGTTATAGCTCTTCTTGGAGGATGCTTGATTATGGTGGGTTTAACGTGGCAGGGGCTGAACACACACACAGGTGTCAGTATGGTATAGTCTTCTGTATTAAGACCAGTTAGACTGTGTGGCTTTTGCCTGCTGAGCTTAAGGAACATCTCCCCATGGTAAACCAGCTCAGACACCAAAGGGCACCCACTGGTTCAACTTCGGAGTCTGGTCACTTTCCCCAGGAGAGGGCAGTGTTGCACATCAACACAAACCCATGTGTGCACATGCAGAGGAGGATCCTGTGCTGTGGCTCTCTTCTCCTTGTACCTTCTGGTTCTTGGAGCATCTAGGGGACGTTTTCCATCTGCCTTCTGCTTGGAGGACAGAGCTAGCGGCAAGCAGAGCTATTATGTTACGGAACAGCTCTGCAGGGAAGGGCCGTTTGGGGAGTTGGCTGCACGGATGGGAGGATGCTGATGGGGCGGGAGGGGAGGGAGATCGTTGAATGTATCCAATTACCTACTTCCCTAAAGAAATCATTTGTCCCCATCCCCATGCTGCTTAATATTTAAAGAGTGCACGCACGACCAGGAGGCCTTCCAGAGTAGCACACATTCTCACCCCTATTTAAAGAAAAAAAAATCCCAATGCATTCATTTGGAAACAGAACGGGAGGGCTGGGGGATGAGGGGGGCGAAGGTTATCACTGGAATGAATCGGGGTCCCCTGGGGACTGTGTTATCCAAGAGCACAGCCCGCACGAGAGTAGTCAAGCACAATGTTCTAATTATAGCCTTTCGGCGGAGCGAGTGCCACAGTGACGGGGCAAGCAGAAACCGAGGGAGAGAAGACATGAATGAAAGGCTCCATGACATGTCTCCAGCTGGACAAAGGGAGGGGATAAAGGCAGCGGGTGGAGAGGAGGTTAAAAGCTCCTATTGATCCCAGTGGCTTGGAAGAAAGGGCTCCATCGGTGAGCCGCCTGGCCTGTGATTTTTATTTTGGACATAGGCAGATAAGACGTGTGGGGGCTGGAGGTGCTGACCTCTGCATTTGAGGCTTGCCATCTGGGCAAAATTGGATGAAATCTGTGAACACCCATGAAGAAGTCTGGCTTTACATCATAAAGGCTATGACTGGGTATAAATAAATCCAAAGCCTGTGGTAGTTGCATATCTTTGTCCTAAAAGGCAAAGCTGTGACAGACCATCTGCCCTGATCTGCAGCCTGCTGAGCACTGGGGTGGGGGGAAAGGTGCTTAATAACATGCCTGGGGGGGTTAGTGGAGCCAACTCCCCAAACGGCCCTTCCCTGCAGAGCTGTTCCGTAACATAGTGGAGCCCTGGGAAGGAGACTCTGGGATGTAGGAGACCTGCGTTCTGTTTCTGGTTCCACCGTGGACCCGCTGGGTGACCATGGGGTACTGCATTAGCAATCTGTGCCTACGTTTCTCTTCCCATTTCTTTGTTGAGCTTGGGAGCTGTTTGGGGCAGGTCTTTTTGCCGTGTGCATTGCTCGGACATGCAGGGATGAAGTCAGGAAGGCCAAAGTACGACTGGAATTGCAGCTAGCAAGGGACATGAAGGGCTTCTACAAGTATGTCGGTAGCCAAAGGAGGATCTGGGAGTGTGGTCCCTTACTGAATGACAGAGGCAACCTAGTGACAGAGGATGCAGAAAAAATTGAAGTGCTCAATGCCTTTTTTGCCTCGGTTTTCACAGGCAAGGTCAGCTCCCAGACTAATTCACTGGGCAGCAGAGTTTGGCAAGGAGGTGAGCAGTCCTCAATGATGAAAGAACAGTTAGGAACTGCTTAGAAAAGCTGGATGTGTACAAGTCTATAGGACTGGATGGGATGCACCTGAGGGTGCTGAGGGATGTGATTGCAGTGCCATTGGCCATCATCTTTGAAAACTTATTGTGATCAGGAGAGGTCCTAGATGATTGGAAAAGGGCAAACATAGTGCCCATATTTAAGAAAGGGAAGGAGGGAGACCCAGGGAACTACAGAACAGTCAGCCTCACCTCAGTCCCTGGAAAAATCCTGGAGCAGATCCTCAAGGAATCCATTTCTAAGTACTTGGAGGAGGAGAAGAAGGTTATTTAAGAACAGTCAGCATGGATTCACCAAGGGCAAGTGATGCCTGACCAACCTGATTGCCTTCTGTGATGAGGTGACTGGCTCTGTGAATGTGGAGAGAAACGTGTGCATGTGGTGTACCTTGATTTTTAGCAAGGTTTTTGATACAGTCTCCCACAACATTCTTGCAGGCAAGTTAAGGAACTACGGGCAGGATGAATGGACTGTGGGATGGATAGGAAACTGGCTGGAGCACCAGGCTCAGAGAGTAGTAATCAATGGCTTGATATCTAGCTGGCAGCAGGTATCAAGTGGAGTGCCCCAGGGGTCAGTCCTGGGGCTGGTTTTATTCAATGGCATCATCAATGACCTGGAAGATGGCACAGAGTGCACCTTCAGCAAGTTTACAGATGACACCAAGCTGTGGGGAGTAGTAGATATGCTGGAGAGTAGGGCTAGGATTCAGAGCAACTTAAACAAATTAGAGTATTGGGCCAAAATAAATCTTATGAGGTTCAACAAGGACAAGTGCCACATCCTGCACTTAGGGTGGAACAGTCCCAGGCTGGGGGCTGACTGGCTGGGCAGCAGCTCTGCAGAAAATGGCCTGAGAATTACAGTGGACAATAAGCTGAATATGAGCCAGCACTGCAGTGGTGACGTGTAGGGGGTGCACATGCACCCCCTGAGAGCACTGGCGCACCCCCTGATGGCTGCACTCGCCGCTTTGGCGATGGGCATGGGGCACAGATGGGAATGCCGGTGCCCCCCTGCAAGCGCTGGCTGATTGCTGCACTCACTGCAGCTGCTTTTGGGCGTGGCTGGC
>NW_005842213.1:1746184-1749383 GCF_000455745.1 Alligator sinensis | reverse complement strand
GCTCCAGCCACTCCTGGAAGCAGTTGCAGCGATTGGCTGCAGTGATTGGCTGTCGCAGGACATGCCAACTCTCTGGTACCACACATGTGCATTTAGAACAGGGAGAGTCACTTCTGGAGGCAAGTACCTCTTGCCAGGTCTTCTGCTAGTCACCTGACAGAAGCCACCTAAGGTCTTCTCAGCTCTGATATTGCGCATGGACTTTGGGTTTCCCCTTTTACCTGTCCCCAGAAAAACTAACCACATTTGCTCTTCCCTTAGCTTGTTTCCTGATGCCACACACTCTGCAAGTGCCAAACTGGGAAGGTGGGCAGAACAAGGGAAGAATGGAAGTATAACTAAGCCTTGTGCTAACAGACTTCTTTGGTTATATCTGGGTTGTATTTCTGGATGCTAAAATGGTTTCCCCCCAACTTCCCATGTATGAAAGCACCAGTGGCTGGGTTGTGAGCCTGATTACTTCCCATGTATGAAAGCACCAGTGGCTGGGGTGTGAGCCAGATATTTCTTTTTCTTTTTTCTCTCTTTTTTGATTCTCAACCAGGGTGCCTTTTGAAATCCTTCAAGGATGATGTGGGGTACCATGTGATGTTAGCACTGTCAGGTGCACAGACACGATTGACAAGTTAAGCCCAGGGATTTCAAATAGGAATCCGTAGCACTGAAAACTTTCTGACCTATTATGATATCTGAGTTTTTTGCAACGGAAGAAATTCTCTATTATTTCTCCATAGTCAAAAAAACCAAACAAACAAGTGAAAACTAAGAGCTGGCGCTGTATGAGCAGGATCCCAAATCTAAAAAGTCTGAGAACCACTGTTCTAGAGCTTTCCCTGCCCTGGGATGATGACTGTTTCATGTTTGGGTGATGTGTTTTTGGGCAGCATGGGCAAAGTTTGGCCCTAGACATCCCCAGCTCCAAGCCCATGTCATCTCACTCTTTCTCTGCTCTTTGAAAACAATTGGTGTGTTTAACTAGGTGTGTGTTAACTGCTAGGGTTAGTCACAATGATGACCAACTGCCCTGGTTTCAAGCAGGCCTTTATCTGCCTAGACCAGGTGCCCAGTGGTGTTTAAAACATGCTAAATAAATCCTGCTCAAGGGTTTCTAAGCCCTCCCTCCCCACTCCTCCTCTCTTCCCTTGTCCTTTTCCCTGTGTAGAAGAAGCCCTCAAAGAGCAATCCCAGCCAGCACAGGAGGGAGTATGTTCCCAGAAGTGGCTGGTAATTGCTTTGCTGAGGTTTTGGCAAAATTTCCTGTGCTACTTTCATTGTGGCGTCATGAGCTGCACACCCTGGAGCCTGCCGATTTGCTAATGGGAAATACAGACCGCTAATGTGCAGAAAAAAGGAACCGAATGTAGAACACTGGGTCATGGCTGCTGAGTTTTATATGGAAACCATGACTCAAAAAACACTGCTGAAAACATTTAGAGGGTGGCTGAGCACACTTTCTAACACACGCAGTTTCCTCCTTCCTGTAACGTGGGCAGCATCCAGCTATTTTAGACCCAAATTGTGCAGCTCTTGGGAGGTCTGAGGGGGACGCACATGCTAGGCCAGATTCTGATCGCATGCCAGGGTAAATGGGGCAATGCTGCTGAAGTTGGTGATGTCATCCCCTTGCAAATCTGGTGCAAAGGGAAGCAGTTTCAGGCCCCTTTTTCCTGCTTCCATATAAAGTTTTTGGTGGTTTGCTAAGACTGCAGAAGCACATGGAAGTATTGACTCAAATTCTGATCTGGCTTAGGTTGGCAGTAGTCCAAAGTCAGTCCACTGAAGTCAGTGGGCGTACATATGCTAGTACACGTGAGATAAGCGAGTCCTTGTCTGTATGGGATATGTAATGTGATTGTTTTGGGGATGGCTTTTCCATCTTATCCACATCCTATTGTCCTCGGCACAGGTTTTGGGGGTCAGTGCTGAAAGAGGCTTTGCAAGCTCTGTTTTCTGCAAAGCCCAGTTTTGTGGCCAGGGTATTGAACTTCATCTCAAAGTCTGAGTCAGTTCCCAGCTCCACTGCAGGTTGCCAGTGTGATCTTGGACAAGTTGCTTCATTTTTGCCCTAGTGTCCTTTTTCTATCCACCTTGTCCCTCCTAGGTTTTAAGCTCCTAAGGCCAGAGATGGTCTTAGTATGTGTTTTGTACAGTGCCTTGAACAATGCACCCCAGTCTGCTTTATTATTATTATTATTCCATCTTTAGCCAGCCAGCTTCCAAGAAACTGAGAAAGTAGACCTCCAGAGAGACTGTCATGCTCTGGGACATCTGAGGACAGACATCTGAAGGAAAGCATACTTTGAAGCCTTCTCATAGCAGGAGTTCTTGGGCCCACCTTGGTGGTGGTGGTGGTGGTGGTGGTGGTTGTTGTTGTTGTTGTAGTGGCAGTGTGCATGAATCTGGACAGCCAGGTTAAAGGCGTATGAGGCCATGACTTTCTAAACTGACTAATACAGGGGTGGCCAAAATATGGCCCGTGGGCTGGATCCAGTCCGTGGGGCCCCTAAAAAATTTAGAAAATTAATATTTATCTGCCCTTGGTTCCTGTCAAAAATGACAGGAATCAAGGGCAGTAGGACCCAAGGGAAGCCTGGTGGGCTCCCACAACAGCAGGGCCTGCCCGGCCCCGGCCCCGCCCCCCCAGCTGGAAGCCTCAGGAGGGGCTTCTGGCCTGGGAGCAAGTGGCTGCCCCAGCGGTGGCAGCACCTCAGGTAAGGGGGAAGGGCAGGGGAGGACCCCGGGCAGAGAAGGAGCCTGGGGAGAAGTGGCCCGGGAGAAGCTGAGTGCGGGCAGGGCGGAAAGTGGCCCCTTGCCCACCCTATGGCCAGCAGCCTGTGCCGCATCCACTCGCAACCTGTGTGGGGCTGCCTGTGCCTGCTCCGAACAGCCCCACGGGCGGCGAGAGGCTGCATCAGGGAGCACTGGCCACGGGGCGGGCAAGGGACTACTTTTCCTCGTGCTCGGCTTTTCCCCAGACTCCTTCCCGGCATGGAAGACCTTGTAACCTGGCCCCGCTGCCAGCCTGGTGTGGGCGAGGGGCCGCTTTTTCCCCATTCTCAGCACCAGCTTCTTCCCTGCCGGCAAGCAGGGGGTCAGGGCTGTGTGCTGTTCCCTCCTGCCTGTACTGCGGGGTTGGGGGACACTGGGTGTGAGTGGGTGCAGGAGCCATTGGGCACCTTGCGCCTCGCCCCGTGTCCCA
>NW_005842213.1:1739322-1746125 GCF_000455745.1 Alligator sinensis | reverse complement strand
CCGGGCCAGCTCCCCCATCTCCTTGCTGGTGCAGCCCAGCCCAGCTCCACAGGCCCCTGCCAGCCTGTGCCCCACTTTGGGCCGCACCGGTGCTGGCCCTGGGATATTGGTCCCAAGATGGCAACCGGGGTGGGGCTACCCATGCGGCCCTCAACAGCCTGCCAAAACTGGGTAAGCAGCCCTCTGCCTGAAATAATTGCCCGCCCCTGGACTAATGGTTCTGGCTGTCTCCATTTTTGGGTGGGTTCAGCATTAAGAAGGGGTTTTTTGCTTGTTTGTTTTTTCAGGTGGGCGCTGAAGACTCTTTGGGGCCTTTTCCAGCAGAGCACCCAAAAGCACTAGTCAGATTGGAAATCTTGGCTCATGAGCCTTGTTCTGTGATGCTCAAAAAGTCGGTGCAGTCGTTCTACCCTGTGATGGCTGTGTTCTTCATTTGCTAGGGGAAAAGAAGTTGTTCCCCCCCCTTTTCACTGCCATGGCTTAAAGTTGTAGCAAAATAGATTTAGATTAGAGATCAAGAAAAACTTCTTCACTGTTAGAACAGCGAGGCAGTGGAACAGACTGCCTAGGGAGGCGGTGGACTCTCCATCACTGGAGGTGTTCAAAAAAAAAAAAAAAAAAAAAGAGGACTGGACAGCTACTGATTGGGGATTATCTAGGCATAGCTGTGCCTATCTTCTACTATGGGTATTTCCCATGTTTCTGGGCTTTGCTGATTGCCACATGAGGTGGGAAGGGAATTGTTCCCCCCCCACCAGTTCTACATGTGTTTAGGGTTTGGTTTTGTATTTAAGCCTGCCTCAGAGGCATTGGGTGTTGGCTGCAGCCAAGTCTGGAGATTGTGACTGGCATATGCCAGTGCTTCTGCTGGGACTTAAAGCCAGAGGTTCCCAGCTCAGGGTCAGACCAGTTGGCATATTTGGGGTCAGGAAAGAATTTGACCTCATAGTCAGATTGGTATGGACTGTGGGGGGTTGTGTCTTCCTCTGTAGCGGGGAATGTGGCTTTCTTCCTGGGATCTCTTGAGCATATGTTAACGTTGACAACCTTTATAGAAGCAGAACGTTGACCACCATGGTCCCGTTCCCCCGCACGCACACTTTACCTGTGGCAGGTTAGAGAGCTGCGTCTTGTGTTTGTGTCGGGGTTGACTGTATTTTTGCTAAGACATTAAACAATGGATTTGTACAGGATGGTTTAGGTAGGCATGATCCTGTCTCAAGCAGGATCAACCTAGGGGGTTGAACTTAGGTGACCTATGGAAGTCCTTTCCAGCCCTGTTTCTCTGTGATTCTGCAGCAGGTTGATCCTGATGCTAGAGCAATGGTCTTCAACCTGTGGTCCACGGACCCCTGGGGGTCAGCAGACTATGTGTAAAGGGTCCATGAAAGATGACTATGATGAATCAAAAGTATGTGACAACCCACACTTATAATTCCGAGACGTCTGTATCTCCATTTGAAATTTCGAAAGAGGTCTGTCTGCATCTCCATTTAAAATTTTTTAGGGGTCTGCAAATGAAAAAAGGTTGAAAACCACTGTGCTAGCGAGCTTTCTGCTGACTTACAGCTGTACTCTGAAGGAAGTTACATGATGATGCGTGAGCTGGAACTCTCAGAAGCCCTGGTGACTTCATCCTGACCTGTTCATTCTCCTTCTCCAACAAGTGCAAGAGTTCTTAAAAACGGAGGAAAGGATGGTGTCCACTCCTCAACCCATTTGATCGGATCCAGAGTAACTCAGCCTAAATCCCAGCAGCCCAAGCCCAAAGGGAAAGGTGTCTTGCAGAGGAGCTGACTTGTCCTTCACCTTTTGGTCCAAAGTACAAATTCTGGTATTAGAAGCCAGATCTGTCTCTGGTCCCTTTCTGCACCTGACTTAAAGGCCATGCCATGACTAAAGGCCAGTGGACATCCCCTTGGAGTGGTGGTATTTTGTTTCACAGCTTGTGGGGAGATGAGGGAAACCCAGTGGAGAGCTTTCCAAAGCACTGCTCATCAATCTAAACCCGGGGTGTCAAACTAGTCCAGCCTTGTGGGCCAGATGAGCATCCCTGAGCTGGTCTGTAGGCTGGACTGGGAGTGAGCCCTTGTGGAGTGGCCACGGAACTGGGTCCAGCCCATGCACTGAGCACAGCACACACTAGCCCCAAGGGCTGGCATGGGGAGTGGGCTGCCCAGGACAGGGAGACTGTATGCAGCCCGCCCCCAGGTCCCCTGAACCAGGTCCAGCCTGTGTACTGCAAGGAGTGTATGTTCCATACCAGCCCTGGGATCTGTGTGCCCAGCAAGCCCCAGGGCTAGCACCGGGGCTGTATGTGGCACAGGGGCTGGGTTGCAGGCTGCATTTGGTGCTGTGGAGCAAGCACTATGATGCCTTCAGTGCATGTGACTTGGGTTCCATCCTATGTGCCACATGCAATGTGTAGGCTGGGGCTGGTTTATGGGGTCAGTCCAGTGACCCACAAGATGGATCTGGCCTGTGGTCTGTGTGTTTGACATCCCTGGTCCAAACCTTGCCTGCGCTGTGAATTTTGGCAATTGATTGGTGGCTTGTCCCAGCTGACTGAAATCATAGACATACAAACAGGGCTGGAAGGGATCTGGACCCCACTGCCTGAAGCAGAGTCATCCCATCCCAGACCAGAAACTGTTTTACCCAAACATGGATAAGCAGTTTGTCCATCTGCACTCAAGGTCCAGAAGATGGTTTGCCCTTGTACACCTAGCTCCAGTTCCAGGCAGAGGTTACTTCCATCAGGACAAATGAGAGTTTTTCTTGTCTGCCCTAGGAGTGTGTGAGTGCAGCTTTACTGGGGACTGTAACCAAGGCAAATCTGCAGGGTTGGCAGCTTCTACCTTCAGTCTGTTTCACACAGTTTTCATGGGTTTGGGTTTTCTGAGATGAAACAAGAAACCTGAAAGTCAAATTGGTTGTTGTTTTTCTGTTTCAAGATGCACAGGCTGAGCAGTTAAACTCATGGCACTTGAGATTACCCTAGAAGAAGAATGGGGAAATTGGTGCAATTCCTGTGAAGCACCAAAACCTTTTGTTTTCTGCATTTGTGGCTGGAATTTCCGGGTGGCTGATGCTGATGAAATCTGATGGCTAATGAAGTCTGCCATAATATCTTGCACAGAGAGGAATTCCCAGTCATAAAGAAAGCCCTTTTTGCTTTCAAATAGCATGTTCTAGTGGCTAGGACAAGGAATCAAACCCAGGAGTCTTGGCTGTGCTGCCTTTGGTGAGTCTTTCCCTCTCTGTGCCTTGTTTCCCTGTGTTATAGAAATTCAGCACCCTGCCCTGGTGGTACCGATAACTGTCCCAACTGATCCTTCAGCCCCAGTCAGCTGCATGGAAGGGCACTGAACATACAGGCACTTTATAGGGGCAGATGGACAGGAAAGGAAGAAGGTAAGGGGACAGAGGGCAGGAGTTTGTCAAGAATAAACACATCAGCAGCAAGGTAACCAAATGGGTTTGGGGGAAGGGAAAGAATCGGTGTCAATTATTCCCAGTGTTGGAAATCATCATCGTCGTCTTGTTGTCTCCCCTCCCCATCCCCCCTTTTTTAAATATAAATAGTGCTGCTTGCTGCCCTTCATCTGTGGGAGCAGAAAGCCCATTGATTTATATGGTTTTCCTGACATCACATGAAGTGGTGGAAAACTGAATGGAGCCAACATTTTTCCTGCATTACGTAATGCCCCCTCCCTCCCTCCCAGCCACGCTTTGCTATTCCTGCAGGAGCCTGACTGTTCTTTAACCTTTGTTTATTCCAGCACAAACCCTTTGCTTTTCAAAAAAAAAAAAGACTCCCTCTCCCTCTTTTAAATTAATCGTTATTTATTTATGAAGCAGCAACAGCAGCCTGGCTCCACCAGCCCTGACGGCTTCTGGAGATGGGCTCTTGGACTGGAGAGCTCAATGCTCTCAGTGCTGCTGCTGTGATGTGCTCAGGCAGAAGGGTGTAGGGTGTCCTTAGCAGAACTAGTCTCCCATTCTCAAGCCCAGAACTTGGGGGAGCTCCCATGACTCCCTGTACCTCCAGGGCATGGCATATGTGTATCCATGCTGCCCCACAGGCTGTTCTGCCTCGGTCTTGCATCTCCCTTACCCCAAATCATAGAGCCGAGCATCATGTTCTAATGTAACACTGAACAACCTTCCTGAGGTTGGGTCTAGAGTGACTTACCTGGCCAGGGAAGCAGATGCACAGCTCATTGGGCAACTCGGCTACTGTTTCCCAACTGCACTGTAAGTGTGGGGGGGGGGCTTATGAATTATTCTTCTTCCCTGGACCCCTGCTACAGCAGTGGGGAGAAGTGTACTGCTGCAAGCCTCTGTATAGATGCTGCATCAAAGTAAAAAGTGACATATGCTGCTACAGATTTATGCTGGGTCCAAGAAAAATAAAACAAAATGCTTAACAAGCAGTCTGGATGGCAAAGCTTCCCCTGGTAAGCCCAGGAATGGTGGAGAGCCATGGCCCTAGTAGGGAAGAAGAGGGAGGGACAGTGCATCAATGTGGCTCTTGATTTTTGGGGCGCAGGCACTCATACTGTAGCAATGGGGTGCCAGATAAAGGAGTGGTGTGCAGCCTGCTTCCAGGAGCTGGAGCATTCACATGCAAACCCCTTGTGCAGACAGCTTCATGCAGAGGGAGAAGCCAGGCCAGGTTCAACAGTGCCTTGTACCTATCTGCCTTACAGCTACTGGTCAAGGGCCTTCACACACAGCCTGTGGCCAAGATAGATGGCTCTAGACAGAGAGCACATCTGTGCCCCCTCTGGGATGAGAGGAACAATGGCTTGTTTTGCTTTTTATTTATTTATTTTTTTAAGGGAGGAGCAATTCTTGCACACTAACCTGAAATAGGCCCCTCACTTGCTTTCTGAACTCAAGTCATGAGCTTTTCATCTGGCTCTGATGTGTGATATCATCCCCAACCCTTCCCCCCCACTCTGTTTTGTACCAATTCTTCAAGGAATGTTTAAATTTTCCAGTCCTGTTCTTTCTAAATTTGGAGCGTCTGTTTACTCCCAGGATTCGGAAAGAATGTAACAATATCATCGGTGAGAAATCCCTCCCAGCCCCTCCCTCCACCCTCTTCATCCTCCCTCCAAGCACTTCAGCAACCAGACTGGCCTTGACAGAATTGGCGAGGGTCCCAGACCACGTACACTCTAGTGGGACTGTAGCAAGGCAAAATGTTAGGTAGGAAGGAGTAGTATAAGTGTCAACTCCCCCACCCCTTTTATTTACTTTATTTATTTATTTTATTTGCTTCCTCCAAATATATAAATAAAATATATAGGAGAAGTCTTCTGGCATCCCCATGGTGTATGAGCAGCCTTGGAAGTGCATCTTCATGCCCCTTTTGACAAGACAGTCTTTGGGTTGGGCCTTTTGATCCTTCCCTTTTTAGCCATGCTGCTGAAGAAGTGCCTGTTCCCAGCAGGATATCTACAGCTGACTGGGCCCTAATTTTGTTGAAGGTGTGTGAGCAAAAGAGTGGATTTAGGAGAATTAGTGGGCATGATTTACTGAGAGTTTCAAGGACCTTTTTGCTGAAGTCCTTTCCCAGAGGTGCTTATGGAAGCTCTCTGGTACTAGGAGCTGGCTAAGAGGCAGGTAACAAAGGCTGGCCATTCATTCTTTCTTTCCCATCTTTTTCTCATACCTCTACACCACATTTGACCATTGTGTTACACATGCTTGTGCTCATTTATTGCACTTTGCAAGGTTTTTCATTATACATGTGCCTTCAAACAGCAGGCATTGCAGCAGGTGTTGCATAGTCTGAGACTCTGTGCCACGGTCACCGGTGGTTGAACCAACGGTATAGCCCCGCTTCATTAGTTCCTCAGAGCATCCATCTCCAGTGCATAGGTAGTTGAGACATCACCACTTTTTTGCCATGGTCTGTCAGCCCCTGGTGGTAAAGACTTGGCTGCTGGAATGTCCATTTTTTTGCTGTCAGGTATTTTCTTCAGCCTCTCATTCCACATCTGTAGTTGTCTCCTTGGGTTTGGTGTCAAGAGGTTGGGTGCTGGTGAGGAAGCTCATGCATGACTTCAGGCGTTTGTGTGCTGCGGGATGGTTGTACAGTGGGTGTCTCACATTTTCAGTTTGTCTTGATCGTTCTGTCTTGCTGGCCACTGATCTTCTGATGTCGGGCAGAGTGATACCAAGCAGAAGGTACACACTGTTTTAGGCTGGTAGGCTTCAGACTTCCTATGATGCATCAGCAGCTTTCATTCAGAATGGGGTCACGGTGCTTCTTTACCATGGCAAAGGTAACTGTGCAGAGAGGTCCCAAGTTGGCACGGGGTATAAAAACCAAAAAAAACCAGGACTGTTGTGGGGTTGGCCATGTTGGCAGATGGTATATGAGTTTCAGGTATAGGCAAGCCCACAGAGGACTGGGAAACTTCAGAGGGGGCACTATTAAAGCCACATGAACTGGCAAAACAGGAGCAGCTGAAATCTAATGGGAATTCTCATTGGAAGGGAGAGCCTGAATTGCTCATACCTTTGCTTGGCTCAATGTTACTTGCAACTGATCCAGAGAAAATGAGCTGGGACAGCTCGGTGAGAACCTCTGCTCAGTGTGCTCTGCTGAAAGCCAGCCAAATGTTAGGTTGGTAATCAACATGTTGAAAATATTATCCCATCTCTATGTGTAATTCATGGGACACTTTCCACTAACACAACATATTCATTGATAGTTGCTCTGTTTTAAAAACAGGTTTGGCTAAAATAAGAGGTCCAAGGAGTGCTGACAGAGAGAACCAGACATA
>NW_005842213.1:1724789-1739291 GCF_000455745.1 Alligator sinensis | reverse complement strand
TGGCCATGTGTGGAGAAAGTGAAGAGGCTGGGACTTCTTAAGAGACAATGAATAAGAAAGGGCATGCTAGAGGCAAGCAAAAGGACGAACGGGACAACTGAGAACAAGGCATTTCTGTGTACCCATTCTTGTAATGCAAACGAGGGGGGCAGCCGGTGACTCGAGACTTTAAAATAGAAATTACACTTTTTTTTTTTTTTTATTCAAAAACCCACAACATTCATTGTCATGGCTTTTACCAAAGAGAAGAGCTTAGCAGGAATCAAAACTGGCATCAAGGTATTTTTATAGACCCAGTTAGACTAGGTAGAGAGAGAACCCCTTATTGCTCAGGGTGTAAGCTGGAAGTTGACTGATGGGGGCTGAAAGGGAAGTTTCCCAGAGGGCAGGTTATTTCCTAATTGTCTATCATGGGACACTAGCACTTTCAACTGAAGCATGTAGTGTTTGTTCCACTCTTGAGCATAGTAGGCAGATTTCTTTTCTTGCCTGCGATCCAGACAACATGTTAAATAGCAACTGGCTGGACTGTGCCATCAGCCCTGAGATCTTTCAGATTCCCTGGGCAGTTCTCTTTTGTGTGAGCTCCATATGGCAAGATGCCTGGGTCCCTGCACCAGGTGCTCTGCAGTTCTGACAAGTGTGTACATGCACATGTGCACACCTCTGCTAGCTAGCTGCTGTGGCTGGCAGCAGCCTGTGAATGGGGCAGCTCTGTTATGGGATAAATGGAGGCGGAGGGTGCCCCAGTAACAATAGAAATCAGTTCCAGCCTTCAGGTGGTGTCACTGACTTTCTGAAAAGCATGATAGTTCAGACCAAAGACATGGCTCTGTTGCATGGACTTGCTAGAAGGTCTCTTTATTCAGCTGGCAGAGCATTTGCCCAAGATGCCCAGGGCACTGGGATTCAAGTTTTTAACTGTAATTTGCCAATTAATTGGCAGATAAGGGTCCCTGGTGGTGTAGCCTGCAGCTGTGCCATGCAGGGTCACAGTTTTGTAAGATCTCGTAAGTGAGGCAGGAAAGAGGCTGCACTGGCACATGGGTGGAAGATCTCAAAGCTAAATCCAGGCTGTGAATCAGCAAGTGGCACTCTTCTACAGTCTATGGCAGCATCAAACTGGTGTTCCAACTGGAGGGCATTATGCTGCTGGAAGCAGTGGGTTTCCACTTGTGGTCGTTGTGCAGGCCGGGTGCAAGCCGGGCCCTTTTTCGTGCTGCACGCGGGCTGTGGCCAGCAGCCCGGGCACGCGGGGTCGGAGAGAGCGGCGTGTCAAGCTAGAATTAGGCACGGACTCGTAATGGTAGATTGAAAGATTGTTTACTTACACCGGAGATGGTTGCGGTGCAGGCTGGAAAACTTGCTTGAGTTGCGGTTACAGGCAAAACAACACGAACGACCACGTGGAGTTTGCTAGGCTCCACGGAAACAGAGCTCCGGATGCTCTGAACAAGTGCGCCACCGAAAATAGGAACTTCGTAGATACGTGTTATAAAGAATTATCGCTCGAAGACGGGAAGAGGTGGGCGATGGATCAGGTCGCCAAGCTCCTCTGAATCTCGCACAGGGTTTCTATTACCCTGCCGTGTATCCAGAGTCCCCACGACATGGATGTGGAATCCTCTTCGGCTTGGGCGGAAACCGCTCAAGCCTCTTATACGGCTAACAGGCCAATCGTTAGCCGCCACGTGTGAATAATTTAGAACTAGCCAATAGCGGGACACAAATTTGCATGCGGGTGGCGGGAACTCCTTTGCACCGTGCATTTCTCTTGCAACTTGAGCAATGCACCCTGCAAAGGAAGCTACAAATTGGCGGGAAACTCTTCCTTGCACCGGGGTTCTCCTCTGCAGCAGAAAACTCCACCGTGCAACGAAGCTGCAATTTAGCAGGTATAATTCTGGTGCCGAAGCACACACAAAATCATACCTTTGGGTTATGACAGTCGTTACTGGTCCCATGGCAGTTGTCACAGAAAAAACTATCTTAAATTTCATTTCATGGCTGAATTCCAGCTTGGGTAATTATGTTTCTGCCAGCCTGCCTTTCCCTGCATGGTTTTAATAGGATGCACTATTCCTCTTCCTGTTCTGAACAGTTGTAGCGCCTTCTTGCCATGACTGCTAATTCCCTGCGGCGTTCTGCTCCAGCCATGCTCTGCAGGTGGGTGAAGTGAGCTCTCTCTGCAGACAGCCTGCAGAATGGTTTGGAATTCCCCAAAAAGGGGAGTGCATTAGGCCCTCCGCATTAGTGCTGTGGCTGCGGTGAGGTGGCTGGGGTGAGATGTTCCAGTCGTGAAACAAGGCCCTGTTGTACAAGAAGACCATCCTTGCTCCAGAGAGCTAGCTAAGCTATTGCATCAAAAATGTTTGTTTAGTTACGATTGTAGCAGAAGGGAGGCTGTGAATCCAGATCAGTTTTCTGAAAGCAGAACTATGTTTCCCCAAACCTACACAGAAAGCTATCCAGCTCCATATGGGCCTCAAGGCACCCTGTGTCAGCCTTCAGACTCCATATTAATATCACAGCATGCTCTACCTGGCTTGCTTTCACCTTAAAGTTGGCTCTGGTGCTCCAAAGTAGATCCAAGGTAGTATTGTTGATAGGGATGAATCTATACAGCCATATGTTTAAGAAAAATAAGGAGATCGTTCAGACCACTGAGCAGGAGCCTCTGTTTTATCTAGTGATTTCTTTAAGCACTTTCTATACCAGATTCTTAGCTAGTGCCAATCAGCATGCCTCTGTTGAAACTGCTTCCAATTTGCCATCAACCTGCATGTTGTGATGGGGTTTACAGTGGCCCAAAGTGGGTACAGCGTGCTGCTGTTCTGATTGGGTCACATTTTGCACACACTTTGCACAAGGCGTGGGACGATGGTGAATCCAGCCTTTGAAATGGATCTGCTCCAAAGGTGGTGCAGTGCATTTTTAGATGAGCACAGGTCTTTCCCTCTCAGTGAGATATCAGACTTTTTTTCCTTAGGGAAAAAAATGTTTGTTCCAAGCCAAATCCATTCCAAATCCATGAGTCAGTCAAGAACTATAAGTGGCCCTATTACTGGCAAACATCTTCTACCCCAACCTGGGGCTTCAGATGTTTCCAAATCATTTGGCAAGCATCCTACGTGCAGGCCCAAGCCTAGAGGCGTGGGGTTGGGATGCCCCCCGAGTTTCGCTTGCCCTCAGCTGTCTGGCCACAGGAGCAAGCTTGGGAGGAATCTCCTGTTTCCATAAAGTAAGCATAAAGCCAAGATATTCCCACTGAAGCAGCAAGTGGGAGGTTTACTATACATTACCTCTGCAGGTACTAACCCGTGCCAGAAAAGCAGTTATCCCCAGTGACTAGGAAAATCGCCTTAGTGGTCACAGTTTTTCCCCTTCTAGGTAAGTATAGGTCAGAGAGTTAACAGATAAATACGTCTGTCACTGTTTACTGCACCTTAAAGCTCAAGCATCGGGCAGTTTACAGCTGAGGTCCTACCACAGAGAGCACCTTCTGAGTGTCCGGACACACGTAGCTGTTCCCAGTGATGGCTTTTTCAAGAGGGAAAGATGAGAGATGCTGTTTTGTGAGTAGGCTTTACCTCTGCAACACCCGGGCGTTATCAGAGAAGAGCCAACATCAGGAGTGTTAGGACTGTACTGTTGTACATGTTGAAGTACTCTAGAATTGGAATAATTGCCTTTGTCCAATAGTTATTATTGTCTCATCTGCATTGAAGTGAGAAGCAGCAAGCTTTTTGACAGAATGGAGGTCTGCCAGCGCTGTGCTAAGTGGATTGAAATGTCACCTCTTTCCAGGGCAGTGTCTTTCCCTGCCTTTGTCCTCTGCAGGAGTGTTATTTTGTTCTCCTCTGACAATCGTGACGGATATCCCTATGCCTCCCCCCACCCCAAACTATGCTTCCTTTCTCCAGCAGCTGGAGAGTGCTGCTGTCCTACAGGCTGTGTTCAGTCAAGGCACTGGCCCTTTCTGCTGTGATAACAGCATCTGGAAAAATATATGCCCATGTGTTAAAGTGTTCAGCCTATTTTCTAGTAATCGAGTGCTCCATGGTAATCTAATTGTACTGTGGTGCAGGCTGACTGTCCAAGGCACTTAGAGTTACCAGTCCCTGTTCTCCCCTCAATGACAGCCATGCATCTCCCTTTCAAGTCCCACTACTTCCTCCTGAACCAATTTTGAAAGTTGCAGCCCTCTGCATTTGTGCATGTGTCTCTCCTGGAGCATGTACCTGTAGGCCCAGCCAAGCAGATCCTCAGTTGAAGTAAACGTGGTGTAGATCTCTGCCAGAATTGCACCAGGCCTGGCTAGCATGCACCCTCGGAGTGCAACTGCACCAGCTCTCATGAGCCAAGGCCAAGCTCTGGCAAACCTCAGGAAGTCTGTATTCCTCAGTGAGGGTGACTTGCATGCCAGCCTCTGAGAGGAAAGGAGCTGCAGCCTTCCCCTGCCTCAAAGTGTGTTTCGAGCAGTGGTTCTTAATTAGAGCAACTCCCAGACAGCTGCTCTAATTAAAATGCCACAACGTCATGTGTATTAAGCATCCTGCATTTCAAAGTGTCTGTGGGAGCATTTTAACTAGGGCTCATTCAAGTCAATTAATCAAGCCTGCTCTGACACGTTCTAATTGGAACAACTCATCAGGGTATGTGTATATGCTTGTGAATATAGGTGTGACTGGCAATGCTGATCAAACTATGGATCATGTAACAACACACTGACCTGTATACAGATTTGACAGTGACATTGCAGAGATACATTCCCTTTCCTTAAGAGAACATTAGACTGGTTAACTAACCTTAAACTGGACTTATAATTGTTGCTCCAAGTCAGCCATATGAAAGAAGAAGAACATAGGTGTCAGTTGTAGATCCCACCTCACCTTGCCTCGCTGGATGGTTTGACACGGTTGACCTCTCAGAGTGCCTATGTTTGCGGGGGGTGGGGAACCAGCAGCAGTGTTGCTTTCTTCTTGGCTGTTCCTGGACATTTGACTTTTCAGAAGGGTCAAATATCCAGAACTCTACTTGAGCTCAGTAAAGAGTGGTGACTATGCAGCACTTTTTAAAAAAATCAGGCCGTTTTATTTAGGCCTCCAAGCATGGATGTGGAGTTGTAATGGTAGGGGTCTGTATTTTGACACTTTATTGTCCCACTGGCCAATCGCCTTTCCTCCCATGCACAACTGTGCTCATGTCTGAAACAGAGGAGCTGCTTTCTTCACTGCAGCAAAATCCTGAGATTGCCTCAACCTGGCCACAGGAGAGGATCTGTGGCACTGACTGCTGCTGCGTTGGATGAGCGTAGGCTGTTTGGAAATGGACATCACCTAGGCTGGCATTACTGGAAGATCCTACATTGTCTTACCACCCCATCACCACTCTGAGGTGTGACTAAACCTAGTTGCATTCTGTCCTGATCAAAGCTGAACTGGGTGGGGGTTGGAGAATGACGTCCAAATCCCCCCTGTGTATGCACGGAAGGATTTGTTGTAGTCTATGCAGGCTGAGGTGTAGCATCCTGGTAGTGCTCCCACCCCTTCCCACCACACCCCAGCCCTACATTGGAAGTTGTCAGTGTCTTTCTGAGAAGAAAAGAGTCAACACTGCTTCACTGGGAGGGTTAAGCCAGGTCACATATGTGTGAGCTGATTGTATTCCAGCCCCATGTTCTAAATGTCCCTGTTTAGTAACGCTGTCATCAGAGGACTTGTTTTCCTGATTCTATAATTACTCCGTGGAGCTTTTACCTCCCTCAGGCTGCATTTTTAACAATTGGACCCTGAACAGGAGACCGGGGGGCAGAGTGAAAAAAGGGAGGGGATGATAGGGCTCTTGTTGCCAAGACTTACAAAACCATCATGTCATTTCATGTTGCATTTCTGGAAAGCTAAAGGAAGGAAGGAAACTTTCCCAGTAAGAAATCCTGATAGACAGGAACCTGT
This sequence comes from Alligator sinensis, assembly GCF_000455745.1. NCBI lineage: Eukaryota > Metazoa > Chordata > Crocodylia > Alligatoridae > Alligator > Alligator sinensis. Next base: position 1,733,337 of record NW_005842213.1, on the reverse strand, counting down.
GCCCAGTTATGATTTCCTTCCTTTGAAGAAGACTAGCTTCCCCTCCTCCACATCCCCTTTTCCTGAGGCCCTTGTCTCCTCTGTGTGAAAGGTCTGCAACTGCAATTATTTTAAAGTCCCTATTCTGGGTGGGGTGGGGAGGAAAGGCTGGACCAACCCCAGCTGGGTTGCTGCTATGGTGTAGGTACAGTCATCATGCATGTAAGTGCTGGAGAGGAGCTCTTTGCTCCTCAGTGCTGCAGACATCTTGGCCCAGTTTCCTCCCAGGCGTAATGCTGCTGATTTCAGTGGAGCTGCAGCAAAGATTTGCAGCCTTCCTGATTAGCATTTACTGTGGGGATTGCTGTTGATCTTGCCTGGAAGGCCCAACTAGGATTGGGGCCCCATTTTACTTGGCAGAGGGCACGTGCATAGGGGCTGGCTGCCCCTGCTGCAAAGAGGATAGAGTCTAAATAAGCAAGCTGGGTAAAGGGTGGGAGTAATGAGGAATTATTTCTCCCCCCAGAAGAACTGAGGCGCTGAGAAATTAAAGGCTTTTCCTAAGGTCACAAAGGAAGTCTGGAGCAGGGACAAAGATTGGAGCCAAATGTCTTGAATCCCAGCCCAGTGATTTCACCACCAACCTATCCTAACTCTCTGTGCTTCCATCACCTCCCTGGGATGGATGGATTCCTTTTGCCACTGCCCTTCCTCTTTGAGAAGAAGCTCCTTCCCCTGATATTGCTTAGCAGCTCTCAGCACTCTTTATTTAAGTCGGGAGAAACCAGTGGGTGAGACATCCCATTTCTGAAGATGCTTGAAGTGAGATTTTGACAGAATGCTGAGATATGTGCCAGGGGGAATGACCCAGGACAAGCTACCGCAAGAACTGTCTTCTGATGGAGGAGAATCTCTTCTGACTCGTTTGTGTGCAGAACAGGCTGGTGTGGGTGGTCCACATGAGAGACAGTGTCTTTGCTGGGGAAATGTCTCTTCCCCTTCCTTCTACCCAAACTGGTGCCCAGAGGAACAGGGAACCCTGCAGGAGCCAGACCTGGAAGGAAAGGGCAATTCTACAAGGGCTCTCTGCGTGTGGATGGGTGGGCTGCAGATGGTATTTCTATGTGGGAGGAATTTTCATCTGGAATTGGAGTTCATTACCGTTTCTGGTGAAGAGGGGTTTTGTTGCCTGCTGCGTGCACATGTCATTCAGGCGAGGGTGGGTGCGGATGTAGGGCTTTTCTAAAGAATCCTGCCTGGGGCTAGAGTTGCCAGCATCATGCAGAGACCAGCCAGAGCTGCCCCATCCATGCTGGCCTAAACCAAAAACCAAATTCATCCTGCGGGAACTTGGTAGCACAGAAATAACTTTTCTTTGGGATCTCGCAGGCACAAGGGAGCCAGTTTCCCACCAGTAAATTAGTGAGTAGCAAAGGAAGACAAACGCATTCTTAGCTTTGAAGGCTGTTATGACCACAAAGTGCAGTCCTGGCTGTAGAATTTCACCCAGTAATTCCTCTAGTTGAGTTAGAGTTACTCATGGACAATACAGATTGTCCAGGCAGTGCCACAATCACTAGTTGTGTAATAGTGGTCCTATTCAAACCACGAATGCAAATGTGTTGTTGGAACTGGTTGCAGCAGAGTTGCCCCTGGCATGAATGCGGCATGGCTTTGCTTTGCAGCATTCGGGGGGACCTTGGAACTTGGCTGTTCAACAGTCCCCCCAGGCAACCTGTGCCTCATGGTGAAATCCTTTTTTATGTTGCTTCTCAACAGTGTTGTGAACAAGTCCCCTGTCACGTTTGCAAGCGTAGAGGGAGGACCACGCAACGGCAGTACAGTATCTGTTTTTTGGTCTTTGCCCACTGATGTCATGCTTCTTCAGAAGAGAGTGCAATGTATAGGACTGAGTTCCAAAGCATTGTTCTGGGTTTGAACACTGAGGGTCTTTTTTTTTTTTTTTTTTTTTTTTTTTCTTCGCCCTTCCTCCCCCTGCCCCCCCCACCTCGTTAGAGCATGCTTTGAATTTTATCCAACCTCTGACCCACATCTGATAATAATCAAACCATATTTGTTACAATAACAAGCCCCACTAGAACACTGGCTCCACTCAGGGCCGGGAGGGATGGGGGAGCTTGTTTAATAACCATGACTTCATCTCATGTGATGTCACGTTAAGGAAAAACACAGAAGTCACCCGTATCTAACTCAACCTTGGGTGTTCTTTTGTTTTCCTGACTTGTAAAGCTTCAGGGTTTCAGCAGCACAATGTGTCCTGTCCAGATGCTCTAATCCCGAGCATTTTTTCTGGAAGTCTGGGTACAGATCAATAAACCTTGAAAGAGGTGCTGAGACTAAAGAGTACGGAGTATGAAAGGGGGAAATTGCTTCTATCACAAAAGAGAAGGAATCAGGCTCCTGATCCCATCTCTGACTAGAGTCATCTTTGATGATTCATGAATCAAGCCCTATTATGAGTGAGAACTGGCTATTTGTACTGTAACTTTTTCACTATGTTGCCAATGAAAAGTGTTGTCTGAGGGGTGTAATTCGGTCCTGCCCAACCTGCAAGTGCACTGAAGGACCTGGTTGCAGCAGAGTTGTCCTCCAGCATTGATAAGGCATGACTCTGCTTTGCAGCACTAATGAGACCTTGACACTCTCAGATCCCTTGGTGTAAAACACCAAAAAAACCCTCAAAAACCCAAGGGAGCACATGTGGCTCCTCCAGTAGACTTTACGAGAGCAGAGGGTGTCTTGCAGAAAGGAGAGGCAGTGGCTCAGGAGAGAGGGAGTCTTTCACTTCTACGTTGGTAGTTTGACTCTGCTGCAGATTGGGAGTGACTGTAGGCCTGTGTGAAGCAGCTAATATTCGCTTCGGATTTGGCCGATTTGGGGGACAGTGATTCGATTTGGATGAATCTCCAAATCAGCCAGGTCAGGCCCATTCTCCACCCCTCTTCCAGCCTGGCAATGGCTAGCCCAGATCCTGGCACTTGGGGGACTCAGCGGATGCTGCCAGGGAGGGAGCGATCCCCACTGCCCCCCATTGCCCCATGCTGTGTGGGGGGCTCTGCACAAGCCTCCAGCCCCCTCACGGGTGACCCGCCCAGGCCAGTTCTGGCCCTTTAAGAAACCCTCCCCCCATAAACCCCCCCAGACTTGCCACTCCTGCTGGCAGGGGGTGATCCCTGCTGCCCCACACTGCCCCGTGCCACGTGGAGGGCTCTCCATGAGCCCCAGAAGCCCAGAGGCCACTGCAGGAGCAGTGAGTCCTGGGGCTTTTTTTTTTCTTAAAGGGCCAGAGCTGGCCTGGGCAGGCCACCCATGTGGGGGCTGGGGGAGTGGGAGGTGGGGTCAGGGGGCTTGTGCAGAGCCCCCGATGCAGTGGGGGCAGCAGGCATCGCCCACTGCCCGGCAGGACCCAGTGAGCACCAGGGCTTTTTTTTTTTAAAGTACCGAGCTGCGGTGGGCGGGTCAGCCATGGGGGAGCAGGGGTGTTGGGGGAGCTGGCACGGGTCCTCCCGTGGTCCCCTCCCAGCTCCCCCAGCTCCGCTCCCCAACCCCCTGCTTACTAGCTCAGAGTCAGCTACAGCTCCCTGTTGCAGCCACTGGGGACTGCCCAAATCATCAAAGCTCTCCGAATCTTTTCCGAAGTTTTGGAGAGCTCTGAATCAATTTGGACCTTTAATTGGTCCCCTGATTCAGTTCAGATTCCGAGAGTCAGCCACCGAATCAGACCGAATCTTCTCCGAATCGAATCACTACCCAAAGCTTCACGCAGCCCTAGTAAATTGTAGTCCATGTGACTTCTGTGGTCTCTGTGCAGGGCCTTGTGAATGAGTGACTGTATTGCTTGAAAATACCACCAGACCTGACCCTCATCGGAGTCTTTGTGGATGGTCCGTCGCCAGTCTTGGTACAAAAACCAAGAACGAGATGGGGGAGGTTAGGACCCTGGCCTTAGACTTAAGGGATTGAATTCAAGTCCCTTCTCTGCCACAGGCTTGTGTGATCTGATGCAATTCTCTCTCTCTGCCTCATGTTTGCCATCTGTAAAATGGACATAATTTTACTTCTCCGCATCTCAGAGGTGGTGTGAGAATGAATGAATGTGTTAAAGATTGTGAGGTTTGTTTGTGTTAGGGTGATGGGGACCATAAGAGTACCATAGAAAGAACCATGTGATAATGTGAACTGATTTGCCCCCCTCAGCCCTAGCTTTAACTTCCATTAGATGGAGGGATCTTTGCAGGTCAGCTGGGCAAGACCAGCTGCCATTATATTGTTGTGGGACTGAAGTGAGCACTCTGGGGTCTTGCAGTATTCTCAGTCCAACATGAACGTGTCTCACTGTAGTATTTTAGGATCTAAAGAAATGGGAATGTGGAAGAATTATGGACTGGAGCTACCTAGCCTACAGATGTCCCTGGAATCTGTTTCTGTGCCTTTTTTCTTGCAGTCAGGGCTTTCCAGTTGTAGAAGTCTGTTGCAGAGCAGGGACTTGAATTCAGGTTTCCCCAAGTCCTTAGCTTAGTGCCCCAGGCCATCCTTCCTGTCGGCAATCCTTGCCTCTTGGAACGTACTGTACAAAAAAGACTTCTCACAGATGTTTAGCCCATCCTGCCATGACCAGCCCTTACCCCATATACTTCCCCACAGGACAACAAGGAAAAGACCCATTTCCATCTCTTTCTCTATTGCTGCCTTGAGGCCCATCTGTCCTGCAAAAACCCACCTCCTTTGTGAAAGATGAACTTCAAGGTTGAATCCTCTGGGCAGGATTTCCTATTGCCTTTCACCATGGGCTGTCATTTGCGCTGACTACGCATTGCAGACAACATAAAATTGGACCCATTAACTTTAGTGGCAGCTGATAGGCTCTCAGGATTGGGTCCCCTGTGCAACTGGACAGGATCCCTGAATACTTCAGGACTTTCAGTGGCCATTAGCTCCCTCCTGGACCTCTTCCTGTGGGCTTGAAGCTGCAGTCTGTTCCTTAGGACTTCCAAGGGAGGTCTGAACATGGGGTAGTGCCAGCATCAGGCTATGGAGGGCTTGTGAAAATCAGCATGGCTAATTACAAGAACTTGTTTTCCTCTGTACGAGGCATAACTCCTACTTGTTTTATATGCTGACGCTCAAGCAGAAAGCCAACTCGTTAAACAGACAACCAGGAGATTTTCTTGCTTCTTTTCATCGTGGAGAGCACTTGGGGCAGAAGAAAGGTTTCTTGCAGCCCGAAGTAATAGCAGTTTTCTTAGCACTTGCATTGGTGCTTGGATACCAAGGTGATGAATGCCTTATCATTGCATTAGAGCAGTGAATCTCAACTGGGGTGGCGTGGCACCCTGGGGTGCCTTGGGATCCTTTTGAGAGTGTTGTGGGGTGCTGCATGATGTTATCACTGTTTCACAAGATAAACCCAGTGATGTCAACCAGGAATCCATAGTGTTAAAAACTTTCTGATCTGGTATGGTCTTCCTCAGTTCTTTGCAACAGAAGGATTGCTCTAATATTTTTCTGTAGCCAAAAAACAAATGAGAAGTAAGAGCTGGCATTCTCTGAGGGGTGCCTTGAGTTTAGTGAGATCTACCTTGAGTAAAAAGGTTGAGATCCACTCCGTTAGATAGAAAGTGCCATACTGTCTACCTTCAAACCATTGTTCAAGCCTCAGCTACTCTAAGCACACTGTGCTTGGTGCAAGTGTAGCAAAGGTCTTGTTGCCTGCAGCACCTTGTGCCTTTAGGGACCTGTCTGTCTTGCATCACCATCCAGGCAGCAATTGTTTGAGAGGGAATAGGGTTAATGGGAGGAGAAAAATAGGTTGTTGCCCCTTTAAGCAGCTCAGCGAGCCATATGTCAGTCGTGTAGCCCATGAGTTAAACTGTGTGTCTGTGTGCTGAGTAAGGAATGCGGTTGCATGCCTGACCCGTTAGCTATGACTGCTCCTTGGTGGATCAGCAGGGCTCTTGCTCATGTGCTGAGCTCATTCAGGCTTGCTGGAGCCGGAGCTGCACACACACAGGGAGGGAGAGGAGAGGCAAGAGGCAGGCAGCTGTGCTGGGGAAGGGTTTTAAAAGCTCTTCCCCTCTCCTTCACCCCTTTTTCATTTTTCCTGAAATCTGGATTGAGGGGGGGTGGGTTTTTAGGCTCCTTTGGGGTTTTTTTTGTTTTTTTGGGTTTTTTTGTGAGAGAGGAAAGAGGGAGGTGGCTTCTTTTTTTTTTTTTTTTGGCCCGCCAGCTGTTGTTTTGCTAGGGCAAGAGGTGGCTCTGTGAGACGTAACCCAGCTGCCTGGATGCCTTTGGATGTGATGATCGCGCCTCCTGAGGACCAGTTCTGGACAGACATGCACGAGGGGCAGATGAAGCTGAAAATCAGGGTGCGGAGGATGAAGGAGAGCAGGGATATGCGAGGTTGGTCAGCCGGCTTGCTTCCTCAGGGTGGGGGTGTGGAGAGGATGGGAACAAGGGGTGATGGCTCTGCCTGCCCCCGTGTTTTGCACTGCAGAGAGAGAGGCTGACTTTACTGCACAGCTGATGGGTGAGCGGTCCCCTGTGGTGTGCAGTGCAGACGGGGCAGGCTGCTTGCTTCTTTCAGGCATCTAGATGAAAGAAGGCGAGCAGTACTTTTGGATCAGGAGGGGAAGGTCAGGAATTTGCATCCTTCTGCAATTCCAGAGAGCTGTTTCAGAGCATCTAGCCTGATTCAGCAGAGTGCAGCAAAAGCAGATGTGAGGTCTTGAACCACAGGACAGCAGCTCCTTGCTTGAAGAAGCAAGTGAGATGCTGCTGGTGCAGAGCTCCCTGACTGCAAGAGGAGAATAAATGATGAGGCTAGCCTTAGGAATTGGCAGTCGGCTGGATCCCCACTTTGTTACAAGAGTATGCACCCTTCCAGTTTCCGTCTAGAAACCAGGTGTGCTGCCAAGTGAATGGGACTAGCCAGGTTGGGACCAAACACTGCTCAGTTAGGCAAGTTTGGAGGTGCCAAGCAGAAGCACTCAAAGGAGGAAAGCTCTGAGGGTTTTTCTGTTCTTACATAACCCACACTCTCACTTCAGCGGGACACAGGGGAGGTACAAGATTCTTGTGGACCTCTCTGTACATGAAGCTGCTTCGTGCACTGAGCACTGGGCATCCAGGGGAAACACTGTCAGCTGTCATCTGCCCATGAGGCAAAGATTGTGTGTGGGGTGGGGGGGCTTCCCGCAGAAGAAAAAGGCTGAGAATAAGGCACTGAAAGCACCAGCAGTAAGAAAGCAATGCTTTTGCTTCTGCCCAGCCATGACCAGATAACCACTGTCATTGTTTTACTTCTCTCTGGTGAGATCACAACACCTCCACCCATGAAAAGGTGACTTTTCAGAAAAGTCTCACAGGACTAGTTCTGCAGTACTAGAGGAAGGGAGAAAAAAGGGGGAAATGATACAGAGCAGCTTAAAATATGCCCAGCTGAGAATGACCTAGTTTGCCAAATGTTTGTATTAAGAAACTTCCCCTCCACCACCACCACTTAAAATGGGAATCTGTTAAAAGTGTTTGACGGGTTTTTGTGGCATGAGCCACATAACCCAGTGATGGTGTCATTAGTAATAAGTCACTCGTGGAAATGACACATTTTTCTTTACTTAGAACAAGTATGGCTGGTCAAGAGCAGGCAGTCACCAGAGGAAAATCAGGACCAGCAACTTCAGGGGCTGTTTCTGTGGGGTTTTTCCATCTCTTTCTTTAAGGAAATACCAAAAGCCCCTGTGGCCAGATTAAAACGGGGCAGGCAACTGGAGTCACCTGCATTTTGGGCATCTGGAAAGAACCTACCAGGTCAGCCAGTGGTGGCAGGTGGTCAAGGATTGGGCAGGATAACCAAGGCAAACTGGAGACAGATGGGTGGGAGCAGTTTGGAATGGGAGGAGGCGACTGTTGGAGAAATGGGGAACGCACATAAGTCAGAATGGGGCTGATTCATCTGCTTCTCACTCGCAACCTAGAAGAGGGAGTCTGCCACAGAGTGATGAAATCGGTCAATGTTGCCAAACCAAGAGAGAGTCAGAGGAAAGTTGGGGGCAGAGGAGGAGAGGTGTAAAAAGAAAAGGGTTGTGCACACACACACACACACACACACACACACACACACACACACACACACACACACACACACACACACACACACACACACACACTAAAAGGCACTGAGATTTGGGATGACAAGGAGCATAGGGGAGAGATGTAATGGTGCATGTTTCTCAATGCTGCAATAAGGGGAGAAGAGTGAAAGAAAAGCTGAATAGAGCTTTCCTGTGCTCAGGGGCCGTAGAGTCCCTAACACACAGAGCAGTCTGGGAAGACCCTTCAGGACTCTCCTCAGCAGCAGTAAAAGCCATGTGAGCACTTGACTTTGCAGAGGCAATAAACCCAAATAAGAGGCACTTAATTCTAGCCCCTGCATGTGGGATGAGTGAATCCACATCTGGATATGCTGAGCGGTTCTGGCCATGTCTGATTTGCAGAAAGGGACCCTGGAGAAGAATCCAGTGTCCACCAGAGGGCGAGTTGACCAGGCTGA
>NW_005842213.1:1679783-1724746 GCF_000455745.1 Alligator sinensis | reverse complement strand
ACACCTTTACTGAATTATAGAAAAGGTAGCTGAAAAGCACATATTTCTCCTACAGCTGCCTGTCTGCCTCAGTCCTGACTTACAGCAATCCTTTGCTGTCCCAGGTCTGAGCCAAGGCTACTACTTCAAATGCTGCTGAACTCTGCCAGCATAGTAAGTGGGGATATGACACGGACAAGGTACAGTTAACTGGTCTAAACAGGGTCTTTTGTGCTTGAATTTCAGCAGGCAGCTGGGGCCAAGGTGTGAGAGGGGTGGCATTCTGTGAAAACAAAGGGCTATACATGGGACAGCCTCCGGCAGTGGAGAAATGCTGAGAATGGCAGCAGTGGGAAAACTCCAAAACTTCCCAAAGAGCAGGAAGCTCTGACAAAGCCCAGGAAACTTCCCAACGCATGATGAGTAAGGGTGTCGGTAAATGCTATTTCATCATCTGGCTCCAATGCCCATAGACATGGGTTGCCCTCAAGTAATAGAGGAGTCAGATCTAGGGGTGGGAGGTCAGTGCAGCAATGAGGGATTTTCCCAGTGGCTCAGCGGTGCTTTATTGTATGAATGCAGCTCTCTGCATGTCTCGTTGTATCTGCTTCGATTCAAAGGAGTCGTGAGCAACGTGTCCAGTCCTGTCATCGGGAGACCCAGGTGCATTTTGCCAAGACTAAATATGAGATGAGAAAGGGGCTGATGTTTTTTTAGGAGCTAGATCTCTCAGTCCTTATCCAGCCTGTGTTCAAGCTGAACTCCCATTGCTTCGTGGTATGATTCAGGTCCCAGATAGGCGATATACTTAGGCACGTACCTTGTGTGAGGAGTGCATTTCTCTGTGCTCAGTGTGCTCAATGGGACTCACCTCTGTGGGCAGTGCCCACAACCCTCTCTCACTGAGACGCTGACCCTTACCTTTGCTTCTCATTACTCAAAGGCAAGCTCGTCATGTGCTGAGCTCTGCCATGAATATCGCCAGCCCCATCGGAGGCGATACATTTGCTGCTGAGGCTGCCAAGCAGCTCTGGAATGCCAGGCACAGCTCTGAGCACAGAGGCTTTAAATGGAGACATCACAGAGGCTCGGGCACTGAGAGCTGTTTCCCTGCTGAGGGGTGAGAGATCTGAGAGCAGATGGCTATATGTAACCCTGGATTGGAAGCCAGCCCCAGCAGGGGAGGGGGAGAGCCATATTAGCCTAATTGTCTATGAGGCTACACTTGACTTGTGCACTCGACTGCATGTGCCACTGTGCTTTCCTGTGTGTTGCTGAGGGAGCATCTCTGAAACCTCTGCATGTTTTAGTGAGACCTGTGTGTGGCAGACCCTGAAGGAGAGAAGCCCACTGTGATAATGTGTTTTTCTTCCTCAAATGCTGGAGGCATTGGCAGTCTGGGAGTGTGCATGTCCCAGAGCAGATGCACTTAAGCACCTCCGGGCACAGACTGCATGGATTATACAGGCTTTAGACCTGCGCCATGCTGTGTCAAACCAGCAGGTGGGGCTTTAAGCTGCAGCACAGGCTCCAGCACCTGTCTTTAAGGCAGGTATTGTGGCAACATCAGGAAGGTGACTGTAGCAGCAGCTGCAGTTAAACAGCAGTTCTAGGATGGGTGCAAACCAGCTGCCACCTGTCCCTATAATGAACCTCCAGGGTCTCTGTCTACACCCTGAGAGAGGAGAGAAAGACACAGAAAGGGCAGGAGTCCTGCCAAAGCAAAGGGTAGCTGTCATTCTCTCTTCCACATAAACTTGGTCTCCCCGCACGCCGCTCCAATAGACACCTTGGCTTTTGCTGACAGGGCAAAGTGTCAAGTGAAAGTGCACCTGCCCCTCGAGGTGCCCTACTGGAGGGACTATGAGATGAGGAGTGGCATAGCTCATGGCATATTTGTTCTTAGCAGAGAGGGAGATGTTGTATGTTCACCAAGGGGTCACAGGCACTCCTGGGAGTGGGAAAGATGGCACCCCCATGAGTGAAGGGCTGCCTCTGTGCTAGGGCATTGGCATGGGTGGTTGTTTCTTATTTTACTTACCTCAGACCTAGCCCTGCCCCACTGAAGTCTTGCCATTGACTTTACTGGGAACAGGACCTTGGTCCCAGTGCTGTGGATGTGGAATGTGCTTCACTGGAAAGAAACAGGAAGCCAAGGGCTCAAAACAAAAAGTTACCAGTCTCTCAAGCCCGGTTTGCCCTGTGTTCCCTTCTGTGTATTTCATGGTACCAGCTGTTGCTTCCAGCTTGCAAAGAAACCCTGACTGGGAGGAACAAACATCACAGCTAGCTAGGCCCAACATGCTCCCATAAAGTGGAATGGAATTCCCCCCCTTCCTCCCCCCATGTGAAGAGCAGGGAATCCAGCTAGCCCTGCTTAACATGCCACATGTCCCTTTTGATCTCACTTCAGCACCTCCCCTCTCTTCTCCATCTAGCCTTGTTATCTCAAAGGCTTTTCCAAACCTTTCAATCCACAGACAGGCATAAGAAGTGTGCAGTCCTCCACCACTCTCCCTTGCAAAGGAAAATGCTGGTATCTTTTTATTCAGTGTTGCAAGCTTTTAATCGGAGCCCCCTTCCCTGCTCTTAGAGCTTCTTTCACAGCTGCTAGCTTTGTCTGTGATCCTTGTGAGAGTGGCAGTGGAGTGGCTTCATGTTGTCTGGCTTGATGTAAATAAAGCTTCTTGTTCTTGCAGAGCTGGAGCTTCCTTCTGTGATGCTGTTCACCTTATGGGTTTATAAACCCCAAAAGCCTCGGCTTGCAATCTAGAGATAAGGCAGCATGGCATGGTGTCCCTGCCTCCACATGGAACTTATTCAACTTTGTGCAGTACTCTGCCCCTCCACATGTGCCCAGTTCAATGAAACACTAGGGAGTGTGCTAGAGAGAGCACTCCTTCACTGACAGAGGATGTGGACTAGAAGACCCAGTAGGTCTTTCCTGTCCTCTATGCCTTGGATGTGATCTGGCACATCCTGGCTGGTCTCAATGCATGAGGAAGCTGGCCTTCAAGCCCAGCTTAGAGGCTGGGCTTGAAGGCCAGGCCAGGGCACCCTATGGATCCGAAAATTTGGTGGCTGAGGAGAAATGCCAGTATTAATTGCTGCTCCCCTGCTGCCATGTGGGGCACAAAAGACTGGATAACATGGCCTTGCATGCTGGATCAAGTGTGCATGGCCAGGCCAAGGTGGCATGTGCCGGGACTGGGGGGGTATAGGGCCTGATCTGGGCACATGGGGCCTGACCCTGCAAGGTACCCAACCCACAGACTGGCTCCACACTAGTCATCTGGCCCACCAAGCTGAAAGTTTGAGCACCACTGCCCTAGTATTAGGGGGACAGGAAAGATTGGTACCATGTTTGTGACTGTACAAATGGGCCAGATCTCTTCATCTCCCTTGACATCAGCAGAGTGACAGCAGTTTATGTCAGCTGAAGACGTGGCCCTGCATGAATAGCTACACAGCTATACTTTAAAGGGCGTACCAGGAAACCAATTGTTCCCGCTCACTCGCCACCATCCTTTTGTCCCAGGCCATTCCAGAGCCCTCCATCCCAGGAGTGGCTCTGACACAGTGCGGCTCTTTGTCCCCCTGTAGTTATAGGGATTTTCAGTTATTTTTGTCTCTGTGTTTGCTGGGTTTTGTGTGCTGGATTGTAGCCAGGGATGTGGTGAGATAACAGCACAGGGCTAAGAGGAACCTTCATTATTTTCTCTATAAGCCCCATATTGTTGAGTGGACGGCTCTCCTCTCTTCCTATAGGGGAAGCCCATAGGATTCTGCATGATCCACAAACAGGCAAGGTAGTGAAAGAGAGAGAGAGAGAGAGAGAGAAAGGATACTGCAGCTCAGAGTCCATCTGCTGCCCCAAGTGACTAATTGATGAGCTTCTCCAAGACCCCACTTTCTTCACCCCTGAACTTTCACAGTTCTCCCCCAGTGAAATTTGTTTTTAATGGGAAGGGGTCACTGATCTCAGCTGGGAAAACTAGGCAGCTGGGATGAGCCACAGGAGCAGTGAGGAGCTAGAACTGAGGGAAAAAAAAGTATTGTCCTTTAGAGTAGAAGGGTGTGCTGTTGAAGGTATTAGGAAGGGAGGTCTGGCAATGAAGGTACAGCACTGAGGAACAGGAGTCAAGAGTCTTGTTCTGATGCTCCCACTCTAGTCCTGAGCTCTTACAGAAAATCAGTGGTTCAGTTTCTCTGCCTCCTAAACAAGGCTAACAGCATGTCCAGACTCTGTAAGGTGTTGAGTTCTTGAAACTCCTGGTCCCCATCCCTGTCCTCCCATTTCTCCCCATGGAAGTGGTAAGGCGTCAACCCTCTTAGCATGGAGGGGGAGAGGGGGGCCACAGGCACACATGCCCTCTGTTCACTTGAGCTCCACCCTTGCATGACATAGGTAATTCTAGAAGGCAGGAAAACATTGGATTTAGTAGGGAATGTTTTCTAAAGCCCTCAGGAATGCTGGAGTCTTGGCCAGGCCTAAGGTTGTGTGCAGTGCGAAGGGACCAGCTCCCTTTCTTAAAGCCGCCACCAAGGCTGCTGCTTAAGGGGACATAAAGAAGAAACCCAAGATCCTTTTCCACCTACTCCATGCCAGATGCAGCTCCCCCTTGTTCTTAATTCTATGCATGCCAGGAGAATCCCATTTCCCACCAATGTCAGGGAGAGGAGAGCAGTGCAAATAAAGGAAGGTAGCCTAGAAAGGGCCCCCTGTTCTGAATTACAACTAGAACGTGCAGCCCTGTGTGTAACGGGGAAGGCCCAGGTATCGTTTGGAGTGCTGCCAGGGACATTCACTGCCTTTGGGGGTTTTTGGAGAAGCTGCTTTGCTGTCTCACAATGAAAGGCAAGTGGGAATAACAGAGTTTGGGCTGGGTCTTGTACTACTTGGAGTTTGGGGTTGTTGGGGTCCAGAGTGTCAGAATCTGGGATCCTTGGCTCAGACTGATTTCTGTGATTCTTTTGGAGGCCCACAGAGCTCAACAGCTGTGAGCAAGGATGTTTGAGAGGGAAAATGAAGACAGCCTTGTAATGGCCTAGGAATGTGCTGGGGAGGGGTTTCGGAAGGGTTAGAGCAGAAAATGGTAATGGCTTTGTTAGCAATGGGCCCTATTGGGTAAAGTGAAGTGCCACAGCCGCCTCTCTGACTTCAGTGGGAATACCCATGTGCTCTGCTCCAGTCTGTGGTGAAGGACCATGTCTCCTCCAGAGGGTCAGGAGGGAGATGCAAGCTAGAGCCAATAGAGACACTGCTGCAACTAGTGAACACCACTGTGTACACTGCACCCCCCCACACCCCCACCCCGGTACTGCTTGCTTGTACTTTCCCCAAAAGAGCTGGCAAAAGATCTGCTGACAAGCAAGTGCTGGCAGGGGCAAGAGGAGAGGGGGAGATAGAGTTGCTAGGAGAGGGCAGCACGTCCCAGCCTGCTTTAGCTATGATGTCACCTCAAATGCTCCTGGCTTTTGAAGAGCGTTTTGAGCTTTTTGCAGAGTGGGCTGGCTGTTAAAGGGCACAAGTGAGGGAGAGCAGGAGGGGAGCGACATGGGCTCCGATTTGCAGCCTGTATACAAGGGCATTGGGACAAAGCCAGGGAATCTGCACATGTCTGCTCCAGGTGGGAGGCTAATTTCAGTGCCATTGAGAGAGTTCCTAAGCCTTTGCAGTGGCTATTTTGTGTGAAGCAGATTCTAGTCCCTTTGAAGCCATGCATTTTTTGCAAGAGGAAATACCATCTTCCCCCTGGTTACACACCCTCCGAATGAAAATGCAGGAGAAGGTCTTTTGTTTTCCTGGAGGTCAGAAGCTTGGATAAGAGGAAAAAGTAGCCCCAGGGAAGGGATTAAGAAGTAGCCTTTCTCCTGGGCTCCTAGTAGGGTTGCCTGTGTCAACTGAACCTCTTCTGTAGCCTCTAGATGTTTGGGTTATTTGCACTCAGAATTGAGATGTCCACATGTACTGCCTCTACTCAGCCTGATGATTTATGTCCCTTGTTCACACTGATGTGATAGGGGAGGGAGCAGGGGTAACCAGAGCTCTTTCTTTCAGTCTGATTTCATATCTCGATTGAGGAGTTATGTCATGGCAGAAAGAGCAAGGGGGAGGGAAATACTGGGTGCTTTAGCATTTCATGTCCCAGCTGTGCCAGGTCTTTGGGGTGGTTCTGGTGATATCTGTCAGTGATGTGGAGGGAGCTTTACAGGAGAGGAGACGTGTTACAGGTTGAAGGTCAGTTTGTCCTCCAAAGTGGTGGCTTCAGGTGCGTGCTGCTGCAGAGTGGATATAAAGGAGATAAAGCCCTGGACTGTAGGTGAGGGTGAAGTAAGTGCCCCTTCAAAGCAGTCTAGGGTCTCCAGAAATTGGAATATCAGGTATGTCCTTTGTTTGGAGGGGAAAAACTAAGAATATCTTCCAAGTCTTGATAGTCAAGGCAGTCAGTCAGAAGCCTAGCTGCTGTAGATTTTCAAACATATCAGGTCTGGGGCTATATACTGTGGAAACTATTGTCTTACTTCTGCCCCAAAGAACTCAAGGTTTGGAGTAAACCCCAATGTGGGTTTCTCAGACAGAGCCTTACACTATGCTCCAGTTAAGGTAAGGAGGAACCCTTGAAAGGGTGAATCTTTGAGTAGGGAACTGTTGGCAAAAACCTAGTGAGGGGCTATCCTGGGTCTTCCATCCTATCACTTTTTCTCTAGGGATATATAGGAAGGTCCTTTATTGAATAAAAGCTTTGGTTCAGTTGTGAGGATGGGACTGGGACTCTAATTCTATTGGATCCATCTTTGTAGACTTGGATTTTCAAAAGGAATTAGTGGAGTCAGGTATTCACGGTTGTTTGAAAGTCACCAGGAATTAGGCATCAACTCTGCTTAGCCCTTTGAAACATACCAGCATCTTTTACTCTTTAGCATCCACTGATTAAACCACCAGGGATTTACATCACTCAGCATCCCTTGTAGTGATGCTGGCATTTGCCTTTGTAACCTAAAGTAGAGTTAGTTTTTTCCGCTAAGTGTTTCCAGACTTAACTCTGGTATGGAAAAGGCAGAGGTGGATGTTAGAAGACTGCTTCAGAAAATATAACTGATTTCTTACTTGTATAAGAAACCTAGGATAGCATGAGAAGGGTGTGCACTCAGCATTTCTGTAAATTCTGCATTTATATACACCATCAAAGGGGTTGACTCAGGTCCCCATCCTGGCTATGCCACTGATCTTACTCGGGTCACTCCACTTCCCAGAGCTTCAGAATCCCCAGCCACACGATGAGATGATGCTGCAACCTAGTGACATGGGGAGGTCCTAAGTTCTGATAAGGTACATACTGTACCTGGAGACCCCTGGCTGGAAAACATGATGTCATTGTCATTCCTGCCATTTGAGTTGGGTGATCATTTTCAGACACTCTAGAGCAGTGGTTTTCAATCTTTTTTAATTTGCAGACCCCTTTGGAAATTTTGAATGGAGTTTTTCATTTTTCATGTGCAGGACCCTTTGAATTGTAAATGTAGGTATTCACATACTTTTAAGTGATCACAATCATCTTTTGTGGACCTGTGTCTGCCAACCACAGGCTGAAAACCACTGCTGTAGAGGAACTGGTTTTCATGTGGACCAGAGTATTTACAATTCTAGCAACAGTATCAGTTTTGATGGTCAGTCCATCTCTCTCATGCCCACCTCTGGGTTTTCCTTCCTAAGGTTGGCCTGTAGGGATTCCTGGTTTGAGACTGCAGCCTGGTGTAGGGCAGCAAATTGGACAGTACTCACTATCACATTTAGCAACATCTGACCATGAAAAATTGCCCAGAAATCTGTTCAAAAGAAATCAGATTCCACCTTTTTGGTCCAAATATTTTCTCTGTCCCAGCCATCTTCCCCCCTCCCTCACTGTCTGCAGACTCACTTTTCTAATTGGTGTTCTACACACATGGCCATGCAATTAGGCAAGCATTCAGCTGTGAGTGAGAGAAGAGCTGCGTTTGTGTGCATCTGTATGTGGATATTTGTAAAATGCCATTAATGTGTTGCGTGAATGTGACTCTGATCCAATCCAAGTACAGAGGCCCGCAGCTATTGGTGTTGAGATCCGGTCAGAAATAAACAAGGTAAGCAGGGTTGGACTGGATGTATTAAAGACCTCCAAGGAATGGCTGAGCCCTGTCAGAAGGAGTGATGGGGATTGCTTAACTGACCCTTGTCCCTAAAGAACAGCCAATACAGTACAAACAGCTTCCAGGCTGGTGGGTTGCTGTCTTCTGGATAACTCGAAAGCTGGGCGCTGACCACTTATAGCCACTAAAGATCCTATGGCCCCTTTCAAAAGAGGAAGTGAGTTAGTCCTGGTGGTGTGGCCAGATTCTAACGGAGATCTTGCCTACCCAAAATTCTCCTTTTTGCTTTCAGTGTGTTTGTATTTAACTATAAGTTTACAATGCCCACTGCTACGATGCTTGGTTTTCTGCACTTCAGCTCCATAGTCACTGACTATGACTGGTGTGTCCTACTTGTTAAGGAAAACCACACTTGATTGTCTTCAGCATGTAGGTGGATGCGTGAAGAGCGATTTACCCCACTGCAATTATGAAGAGGATGCCTTCAATCAAGTTAGAAATAGCAGGGTGTAGGATCTTGCTGGAATGATATGTGCTGTAACATCCAAATACAGTCAGGAAAGGAAAGGGCTAAGGGTGTTGCTTGGAATCTTGAATCTCAGTTATATGCTGGCTGGTTTAGAGATATGCCGCACAGTTGTCATAGCATTAAAACTTCCAGTGGGGCTGGTGAGATCATGCTTGACTCTGGTTGTGTCAGATGCCCAACATGGTGTTCAGATTAGTGGCATGTTAGCACAAAGTGACTTTGACCATGTTCGAGGCCCCATTGTGCTAGGCACTGTATATACAATGAGTGAGAGACAAATCCTGCCGTTAAAGAGTGTGTAATCTAAATCTCCTTCTCTCCACAGGGGGCTTTGCCACCTTCTCGTCTTGCTTCCCAGGCCTCTGTGAGGGGAAGCCAGCTGCCATTTTGCCAATGAGTATCTCCCAGCCATGCTTGCCAGTGGCCAACGTTGGTCCCACCCGCATCCTGCCACATCTCTACTTGGGCTCCCAGAAAGACGTCTTAAACAAGGTACACATCCTCACTGGCAAAAAGACACACCAACCCTATGCTTGGTTTTGCTCTTTTCATACATCGGGGGTGGCACTGCTCACACAGGTGGGGAATATAGCTCATTTCCAGTTTGAGGATAGTGTGCCTATAACTTTCAGTGGTCTGTCTAATGGTTTTGCTGG
The DNA here is from genome assembly GCF_000455745.1 of Alligator sinensis. Taxonomy (NCBI): domain Eukaryota; kingdom Metazoa; phylum Chordata; order Crocodylia; family Alligatoridae; genus Alligator; species Alligator sinensis. The sequence continues at coordinate 1,715,452 of NW_005842213.1, read as the reverse complement.
TCCAACCCCAATAAGGAGCAGCAGCACACATACACAGAGGGCCTTCAGATTGGCAGGAGTCTTACTAAATTTTTGCTATTGTGCTGCTGAGATGTAGTCCTGAGGAAGTTGGGATCGGCATGCCTTTCCTCTGTATCGTGATGGGAGCTTTGCAATTGCTCTTAGCACTGGACTCAACAGCAGCCAAGTGCAAGGAAGCATAGTCGGGAAAACAGATGGAAAAGTAGATCTGTTAGGAGGTGGAATCCAAGCTGCACGGGAGCAGAGAGTAGCACCAGGACCTCACTCCAAGGGAAGCCCTGAGAGAGTTGCAGCAGGGAAGTCATCTTCTCCACACTGCTCCTTCCTACCCACCAGACTAATAAGACTAATACTACCCCCAGTCACTTCTTGAGCAGCTAGGGAGCCAGAGGGAGGAGAGTTAAGCTCAGACTATTAGCTGTAGGAGTGAGGTGTGGGGTGAGCAGCGACAGTTGGGAGCAGGGGCCTGAAAATGGACAAAGATTTGCTTTTGGGAAGGAAGGAAAGGAGGGAAAAGAGGGGCACTGTCTTTTTAAAGGTGCCAGAATGTTTGGGCAGTGATGTCACTTCAAGGAAGGAATTTTGTTTAAAAGGGAAAAAAACAAATAAGAGAAGAAAGAAACAGAAATTGTAGTTAAAATTCCAATGGGCGCCTACCGCAGAGCAGGAGGGAGCCAGCCGGCCATTCGTGCCCGGGGGCAGTGCGGGGGGAGTGGGCCAGGGTAGAAGCATCTGACGGGTAGTGGGGGTGGACATGGAAAGGAGAGAGAGAAATTATATACAGGGAGTAGAAGGAAATGAAAGAGAAACACGCCAGGAATGCGAGCTTGGGAGCCAGGCTGGCTCTCTAGAGCTGAGGTTAGGCTTCTACGGAGCCTGCTGAGGAACAGACTCTTATGTAAGCATAGTTAGGACAAGACCCACGATGTGGATCAAATGGTCAAAGAATCCTGAGGCAAAATATCAGATGCGTCTCCTGTATGTTAGGCTAAGTCATTTTCAGTACCGTCTTTCCCTTCCCAATCCCTGAATTGGCTTTTTACTCACTCCTTCACTCCAAGCGTTGTTTTCTTCCCCCCCACCCCGTGCACTGAGATGATAGGTACCTTGTGGCCACTGGAGTATTAAAAATCATGGCCAAACATGAGGATGAGCTTGCAGAGAGCAACTCTGTGATGCTTCAGCACCCCAAAGCCATGGATATGTACTGCTGACCCCATTCATCACAATCCCACTCATTCCTCATGCTGGCTCCACCTGCCTGGCTTCTGCCATAATGAAGGGCTCACCCTGTGATGGGGGAGGTTTCTCTTATTCCTCTTTTTTTCTCAGATCATTCTCTCTTCCACAGTGATTTTGATTTCCAACTCCGTTTCCCTTCTGTTTAATCCTGTATCATCCTCCAAAGTAACACAGAATAAATTTTAAGATCCAGCCACTGTAATCCCATGAGTTACAGATGATCCCCCTTGTTTCAGGCAATGTAATTTGAATTTTAAAGCATGGGAGGAACAACAGGCTGCATTCACCCCTGTGCTCTGGTGCCTTGTGGCACACTAGCACTGCTTTGCCCTTGAGATGGGTTAGAGATTGCTACAGGCAAAAGGAATCAGAACTCATGGTAGAGATGATCTCTTTTATTAGACCAACTAGATATCTGTAAAACAAATTTATTTGCAAGCTTTCAGGCACTCACCCTTCTTCAATGTGAAGATTGTAAAATTTCTCCTAGGTGGAAATGAAAATTCATATTTCACAGGAACACTGAAGGTGCTATAAGATCTCCTGGTTGGAAAAGTTCATATTGTGCAAATTAGGCTCAGATAAAAATTAGAGTTTATCTCAAAATTGTCTGATGACAAACAGGATGTTAGATTATATTTCCTTCTGGTTATGATATTTCATATTTCACAGGAGGAGGGATAGATTAAATGCTCTCCTGGGTAAGGAATTTCTCTTGTGTTGAGGCAGCTTTGTGCTCTGTAAAATGCAAATTTAGCTGGCAGGAGAAGCAGGGTGTCAGCTTCCAGGTGTCTATGTGTTGATTTTTGCTTCCTTCTTGTAAAATTATGAAGTTTTCATTTTAAAAATGGCAAGAGTCAATATCTTCCATGTTTCAGGGATACAGGTTGTAGCTGTATTGGTCTACAGGCAAAAGGAATCAGCACTCATGGTAGAGATGATTATCACTTGCACAAAACCAATCCCAGAATGATTAATCTAACCCCAAGTGTTTCCTCCAAAGCCATGATTACAATAAGGAAACAGTCCACCAGGAAGCAAACTGAAATGCATCACATGACTGCTGTGTCCCCCAACCAAAACAGCTTATATTCTGAATTGCCAGTTGCCAGTGCCCAGAACTGTATTTGGCCACAACCAGTTTTTAAGCCGCTCATAGGCTGACAATGACTTCTGTAAACCAGCTAGTGAAAAATGTTGAACAGCAGGCTTTTCTCAGGCTATTTGGAACCAGAGAAAATGGGCTGACTTTGATAAATGAATGCATTGTTTGTTTCCAATAGCAAACACATCTCCCAGTGAGGTGCTCAATCCCCCAAAACAATCTTTTCTGAGAGTTCACGTACAACAGACATTGTTTTGTTTTTCCTCATCGTCATTTCCCACTCTTTCTCTAGCCCCTGGATTCTTACTCGTTCCCCTACCACAACTCTGAGACGTAAGGGAAGGGCAGAATGGTTAGGAACTCAAAGGAGCATCGTTCATGAAGTTTCACCTAGGAACAACGGCTACAAAAATAGAGTAGCCACCACTATTTTAAGAGCTATGCTGCCTTTAATGTGCCCAGACCCTGTTCTATCACCCAGTCGCTTCTCTCTCCCCAGGACCTGATGACTCAGAATGGGATAAGCTACGTCCTCAATGCCAGCAACTCCTGCCCCAAGCCTGACTTCATCTGTGATAGTCATTTCATGCGCATTCCTGTCAATGACAACTACTGTGAGAAGTTGCTTCCCTGGCTGGACAAGTCCATTGAGTTCATTGGTGAGACAGCTCTCTGAATAGCTGGGCCTTTATTTATTAGCTTTGTCTTAAGCGTTATCCATGTTATGGTGACCCCAGCCACTGGGAATGGGCTCTGCGTTCCTTGTCTTTGCCCGTTACAAAGCACAGACTCGTTTTCCCCCATTTTCTTGTTCAAACAGCCCATGCCTCTTCACCCACAGCTATGTGCAAAGTACAGGGTGTGCTTTCAGCATCTACACATGCGCAGCTATTAGGCTGCAGTAAACGAATTTACCCTGCAGCAGGTTCAAGTACTATCCTGCTGCAGAGTAAAAAACTCCCTTGTGCCTCAGTCAGCCCCTCCACAGCATATGGAGCCGGCAGGAGCAGCCCTGGGCTGGCAGGCTGGCCAACAAGGCCCCCTGCCAGCTGGGGCTGCTCCAGCCCAGCTCCACATGATGTGCGTGAATAAACCCAGAGCTGCTCCAGAATTAATTTCTCCCAGGTGCACGTTCAAACAGTGCACCCAGGAACAAAAATCTCCAGAGCAATAAGCCCTGGAGTTTATTCATGTGCACTAATTACATGTGTAGACATGCCCATCACCTCAGAGACTTGCTGTCTTCCTCAGTCCAGACCAATCCCTGGCCTTCAGTCAGTGAGAAGCGGGTAACAGAAGGAACAGTTCTCCTGGGAATGAAACACTGACTTTTTAGTCTGGCCAATACCTCCACCAGGAAGCTCTTTGAGAAGATCATCAAGGAGCACATTTGTGATGGGCCGGCATCAGAGATGATGCTCAGGGGCAATCAGCATGGATTTATTAGGGGGAGATCATGTCAGACCAACCTGATTGCCTTTTATGATCAGGTCACAAAGGCCATGGACGCAGGTGTCGCGGTGGATGTAGTCTTTCTGGACTTCAGCAAGGCCTTTGACACCGTCTCTCACCCCATCCTAATTAATAAACTAGGCGACTGTGGCATAGACGCCTACACGGTGGATTGCAGATTGGCTGAAGGGTCGCACTCAGAGGGTGGTGGTGGATGGATCATATTCGACTTGGGGGGAGGTGGGTAGTGGAGTCCCCCAGGGCTCGGTCCTGGGGCCTGCGCTGTTCAATGTCTTCATCAGCGATCTTGATGTTGGGGTGGAGAGCAACCTGTTTAAATTCGCTGATGACACCAAAATTTGGGGGGAGGTGAGCACGCTAGCAGGGAGAGAGAGATTGCAGAAGGATCTGGATAGGTTACAGGGGTGGGCAGACAGGAACAGGATGCGTTTCAATACGGACAAGTGCAGGGTGCTGCACTTGGGTAGTAGGAACCAGCAGCACACTTATACGATGGGGAACTCCCTACTTGAGAGCATGGAGGCGGAAAGGGATCTTGGTGTCATTATTGACTCCAAGATGAACATGGGCCGACAATGCGAGGTCATGGTTGGCAGGGCTAACCGGACCTTGTCGTGCATCCACAGGTGCATCTCGAGTAGAGCCAGGGAGGTGATCCTCCCCCTCTATGCGACGCTGGTCAGGCCGCAGCTGGAGTATTGTGTCCAGTTCTGTGCGCCCCATTTCAGGAGGGATGTGGACAACATGGAGAGGGTCCAGAGGAGGGCCACCCGCATGATCCGGGGACAACAGGGCAGACCCTACAGTGAGAGACTGCGGGACTTGAACCTATTCAGCCTCCACAAGAGAAGGCTGAGGGGGGACCTGGTGACCGTCTATAAACTCACTAGGGGGAACCAGAAGGGTTTGGGGGAGACGCTGTTTCCCCTAGCCCCTGCTGGCATAACAAGGAATAATGGGCACAAGTTGATGGAGAGGAGGTACAGATTGGACATCCGAAAAAACTACTTCACAGTTAGGGCAGCTAGGAGCTGGAACCAACTTCCAAGGGAGGTGGTGCTGGCCCCTACCCTGGGGATCTTTAAGAAGAGGCTGGATACTTACCTGGCTGGACTCATTTGAGTCCCGTTTTTTCTTTGGGTTGTTCTCCCGCCCTGGCAGGGGGTCGGGCTAGAAGATCTATTAGGTCCCTTCCGACCCTGAAACTATGAAACTATGAAAACCACCGCTGATTAACAGCTTTGGCAGAGGGGCCAAAGGTGGGCTGGGTCATGGAGACTGAACATCCCCGTCCCACCCCTAAGTCAGCCCAGAATCCTATTGACGGGGTAGTTTGTGAGGGATGTCTGCTTTGTGGCCAGTCAGGTGATAGCCATTCTGACTCAGCCTAGGGCTTTGATCGCCAGGACAGGCAGCCCGGCACCTTCACCAGAACTCAGGCCGTTTCTAATGTGTGACCCCAGGGAGCACATTGTGCAGATTATAACACTGTACACAATTAAAGGGAGCTTCTCATGAAGGTCTAAGGGAGACTCAAAGACCAGGGTCCTTAGGCCTGTATTACAAATGGGGAAACTAAGGCACAGAGAAGCTAGGTGGTTTGCCCCAGGTCCCACAGTGAGTCGGCACCAAAACCAGTAGAGCCCAAAGGTCCTGACTCAGTTCCCGCTGGAGTCCATGTGTGTGGGTGGAGAGTGAGGATGAAATAAGTCTGTGCATAGTCTCTGGGGACATCACACTGAAAGTTGTTTTTTTCTGCTTCTTGTCCTGTGCTGCAGACAAGGCCAAGGTGTCCAGCTGCCAGGTGATAGTACACTGCTTAGCAGGGATTTCCCGCTCAGCCACCATTGCCATTGCTTATATCATGAAGACTATGGGCATGTCTTCAGATGACGCCTACAGGTAGGTGCTCTCCAGAAGAAGGAGGCAAAGAAGCTCACTACCAAGCTTCACCTTCACAAAGGGAAATAAGATGGGCCTAGGAGGAGTGAGGCTGTAGGAGAGGCTTTCCAAAGATTGTCTGGAGTGAATCTCCTGAGTGTTGCCAGGACTGGCCCTATATTACCTGTCAGGAGGTGCTGTGCCCCTATTGGGATGCACACTGTATAGCACTGCCAGGGTGGCAGCATGCAACCTTCCTCCTCACTGATGTCCCATTCAGAGGAAGTGGTGGGCCCAGCTTCAAACAGCAGTAACCTTGACCTGGCCAGCTAACACCACAGTGGTGTCATTTTGGGAGTGGTTTCTAAAAATTTTATATCCATAAAGAGAACTTGTGGAAAGAGAGAAATCTGGAATCTAAGCAGTGCTGGATCTACCTACAGCGTTCCCCCTAAGCTGTGCGGTGTGCGAGGCTGCATAGGCACACCTGGCAGTGCAGCATGAGCGCGTCTGTGTGGCCATGCATGCCATGCAGCTTAGAGGGAGCGCTGTCTACCTATCCAGGCTGCTGTGAGGCACTGGTGTGATTTTTTCCCCTGCTGTCTTGAAGTTCTGGCAGAGTGCTCTGGACACCAGTGATGCATCCTGAGCAGGGGCATCCTGACTGGTAGGTGAAAGATCCCATGATGATCACGACTGTTTGTCTACACCTGCAGGTTTGTCAAAGACCGACGCCCGTCCATATCGCCCAACTTCAACTTTCTGGGTCAGCTCCTGGAGTACGAGAGGAGCCTGAAACTCCTCAAGGCTTTAAAGGCCCAAGGCGATCGGAGTGAGGGTGATGCACCACAAGATGCAGCTGAGGTGCCCGAGAGCAGCAGGCACCTGACACCTACCTCAGACAAGGCCGAGGAGACACCAAAAAGCACAAGCTCAGTGCCCCCGTCCAGTGACCCTGAGAGGCCTGCAGGAGCTCCCAAAATTGTCTCACCCACAGCACTACAGCAAGGACTCAATGGCTTGCACCTGTCCTCAGAGCGCATTCAAGACACCAACCGACTAAAGCGCTCCTTCTCCTTGGACATCAAGTCAGCCTATTCCCCTGGCTTGAGGCAGGATGCCCCAGGCCCTGTCGACACAGGGGAAACCCCCAAGCTTTGCAAGTTGGACAGCCCTTCTGGACCCAACGGCATGTGCCAGTTCTCACCCGTGCCTGACAGCCCTGACTGGCCCAGTGGGCCAGACTTCCTTCTGGAGGCCAAGGTACGGCAGAGGCGAAAGCACAGGCACCAAGCAGGCTCCCCCGCCCATGGACTGAGCCTCAACTTCAGCGGGATGTGTACCATGCACAAAAGCACCAGTGTGGAGGATAGCCTCAAGCAGACACTTCGGCTGAGCCTCCCCAATACAGGGCAGCAGCCTATGCAGCCGGCCGCAGCGCCGAACTCCACCGGCGGAGGGGGGGTTGGCTCCTGGGGCGTGCACTTAGAGTCGCCCAGCACCCCATCTTCAGAGACCCCCTGGTACTTTGGCACAGACTCAACGGCGAGCAGTGGCAGTGGTGGAGGGAACGCAGCCCTGTTTGCCAGCGCCAGCTCATACTCCTCATTCAGCTGCAACGCCATCCAGAGCAGCTGTGAGATCAGACTGAGAGACAAGCAGAGGGCAGAGCAGAGGGACGGGCGGCACAGCTGGCATGAGGATGCCAACACTGAGAAGCAGTTCAAGAGGAGGAGCTGCCAAATGGAGTTCGAGGAGACCATGTCAGAGGGCAGGTCCCGGGAAGACCTGGGCAAAATCGGGAAACAGTCTAGCTTTTCGGGCAGCATGGAAATCATTGAGGTGTCCTGACATTGATCCAGGAAGTTGGAAAGCTGGGGCGGGGTGGGATATTTAATGGGGATAAGACAAGGTGGGGTGGCAGGGCGGGGGGCAGGGAGGGGCGGAGTATTTATATCGGTGTGTGTATTTCCAAGTGCACACACGCCAAAACAGAAGCAGAGACGAATGAATCTAAAGTCAAGAAACATGATGGTCCAAGCTTAGTGCCTCTTCCCACTCCTCCCCCCAGCCATCCCCTCCCTCCCTCCACCCAAGCTACCCCACCTCAGACACTTTCCCTTTTGGGAGGGAGGAGCTGACAAACCTTGTCCCATCTGAGTCCTTTGCTCCTACATGCAGAGAATGGCTTGCGGGAGTGATGGGGGAGCTAGCTGATATCAGCTGGAATGAGATGCAGACTCTTGATATCTGAGTATCCAACAGTTGAATTCTCAGCTTAAAGTTCAGGGTAGGGAGGGGAACTGCTTTTCTTTTTAGCAGCAGTTAAGCAATCAAGGAGGGGTGCTGGTCATCGTGCAGAGCACAGCATTTTCCTGACCCATGGGACAGGGCAGAAGCATCGCTTGTCCCTGCTCCCTTCCCTTTTATCAGGCTGGGGGAACGGAAAATTGGCAGTTCCCTCCCAGGGGTGGAACAGGGAAACCCATTGGGGATGTTTGCCCTTCTTTTTTTTCCCCCCTCAATGCACTAAGCATGTGCCCCTGTGTTTCTCTGGCTAAATATGCTAATAATGCTGCACGAGAGCGGCCCTATACATATATAAATATATATTATATATAATATAAAAAACACACACACAAAGAAAAAAAGTAAATGGTTTTACTGCAATTTTTATTGAGACGTAAATAATATTTCAATTTTTTTTGTTTGTTTTTAATTTATTGAAGCTGTTCATTCTGGCAATGATTTGCAGACAATGTGGGGCGGTACTTTCAGCTCTATTTTTACTGTGTATGGTATTTAAATCTGAAACACGAGTTTCTAAGCAATATCTGAGGCCTGTGGCTCCTTCTGTAGCACTTGTCAGCAACAAAGATACCCCTCTGGGCAAGGCAAAAACGGGACAGGAAAATATCTTTTTTTTGTGTGGTTTTTTTTAAAAAAAACAACAAAATAATCTCCTTACAGCACGAACTGAGCCAAGAAAATCCCTCCTAAAAGTTTCTTCTTTACCTCTTGGTTCTTATATGTTTCTCTCCGGTCTCCATCACATACACAGAACAATTTCTTCTCCGGGCGGCGGGCTGGAAGAGCTGGCTTTGTCCTGTGGTCATGTTGCCGGAGACTCTTAAGATCATTGAGGGAGGGTTCGGGGTTGCCTGAAATGAGGGTGCTGTGGAGATCGGGGGGCGGGGAGAAGTCTTGTTCGGGGGGCAGCATCCTGTCCTGGGCAGTGTTAAGAAAACTGACCCCTGTGTAATGTTTGAAGGGCTTGGTGCAGGGAGGGCTGAGCTCCCAGGGAAAGCTGCCCTTTCCCTAAGCTCAGCCTCCCCTTGGGAGCAAGTGAGAAGAACAATAGTGAGCCCTCCCAGATCCCCTAGTTCCACTGTTGCCCTTCCAGTGTTACTGCCTGAAGGGAAGAGGCCTGAGGCCTCCGGAGAGAAATAACAGCCTCATCTCGAGGCTCTCCGTGTGTGCGCGTGCTCACGTGGGTGTACGTGTGTGCATGCGCACACGTATGTGTAAGGGAGTATCCAGGGTGGGAGTCTCAGTGGGAGTGACAGCAGGCAGGGAGAGAGCCATCTGAAGACAAAGGTGAAGCCAGTGAAAGACTCCACTGAATGGCCATTTTGGGGAAGAAGTAAAGAAGGGAGTGGACCGAAAGGCTAGAAACCAAACCAGAACGTTTGGAATTTAGCCTGGGCACATCTCCCCCACCTCAGCCTTTCACTGCCAGGCCCACGTCCAGCAGCCAGCATCCTCCCTCCCTCCTCCAGTGTGTTGCTAAGAAGATCTGTTTCACCATTTTCTTGTCCGGGTTTCTCCTTTTATTTTGCTTCGGAGACATTCTGTCAATTGATCGTTTTAGTGAGAGTGAAGTGAACATGATGGCTCATTCTTGTGCGGCTAAAGGCAAGGCCTCCGACCCCAAGGAAACGTACCTCATCCATCTCTCAGGGGAGGAAAGGGTGAGGGTTTCCTAGGGAGATCCTTCTGTCTGGGATTCTTCAATTGATTTATTTTTGGGAATAATGAAGGGCCCCTTAGGACTCTACCATGGACTGAGGAAACAAGGTCCTACTGTCTTTGAAGTGCAAGGGAGATCCACCTCCAGCAAGGAAATAAGCAGTCAGAGAGCTTTGGTATTTTGGAAAGGACAGGCAGGGACGCAGGAGCACAAGTGACCATTCTCTGATGCATCTCCCCTCTCTCAAAAGTCCCTGTACTAATGGGGAGTGAAGCCCTTGCCCCAAAAGCCCGTGTTTCTCCCAGGCAGCAGGAGACTTTGACCTGGCTAAGAAGCCCAGGCTTGATATGGCAGACTCAACACTGCCTCTGCTGCTAAGGACATCTTTTTTTTTTCTCTCTGTGGCTGTCTTTGCTTTCCTTCTTTTAGTGTCATGCTAGTTTTCAAGCTAATACCTCAGGGGTTTTTGTTTGTGTGTCATTATTAATGTTGTATAATTTTGGGATCTTCACATACGTTCTTTCCCTTTCTTTCTTTCTTTTCTTTTTTCGTGTTGTTTTTAGTTTGGAATCAAACTACACAAGACAAAAAAAAAAAATCTCAGGTTTAAATCTTAACCACAAAGCAAAGCTGTGAGGAGCTACAGTAATAATAATACTGCTCTGGTTGCATCAGATTGTTGCTTTCCTTCTGACCATGGTCTATCTCTGCTGCTGTGTGCATGTTCTGAGCAAAAAGGGGTCTCCAGGGAGAGACTGCTCCCGTTAAGCTTTTTGAGTTTTGGTTTGGTTTTTTTAAAGGGGTTATATAAGTTCGGATGTTCCAAATGATCCTGTCTCGTACCCCAAAAATGGGCTGGTGTGGGTGGTGGGACAAGGAGGAATGTGGATGATGAAAGGTGTATGTTTGGGGGGAGGTTTTGGGGGGTTGTTTTTTTGCTGGGAGATTAATAAAATGTAAGCTTTGATTGATGAGCCCTTTGCCTACCCCACCTTCCCCCATCTCCTGACAACTGTTTTGAAAGGGGGGTATGCTCACTTTTCCCCTTTCTTCAAAGCATCACAGTCATATTTCCTCTTGCAAGCACTTCATGCTCGCTCAGTGTTGCCAACTAGACTGCTTCAGGGGGTAGGAGGATTGTGTCTCCTGCCTGCTTGTGCAGAGCTGTATCTGGCATTGCTAGGTGATGGTACTCAAAGGGAGGCAGTGTGTCACCTAACACTTCCCATCCCTGCTGGATTGGGAGGCCTATAATGCAGAAAAGCTTTCCACAGGATTCTCCAGTTTTTCTTCCTAGTTGTTTTTGCACCATCTAACCCCCCCATCCCCAGCCATTGGCTGCAATGTGACTTGCCTCATTTTTTGACCTCTTATCATCTCCACCTTCCTGGAGCTGGTCACAAAAAAGGGAAACTGTTTTTGCCTAGTCGCTTTTTCTCCCATTTAAAATTTTAACAAAAATGTGGGTCATAACTGAAAGGTTTTTCTGCTGAGCCTTGTCCAGAGGCTGATCAGCCCTATGAACAACACTGGAGAGCCAGTGGTTGCACTCAGAATCATCCCCAGTAGGCCACGTTTCCATGCTCGTAGCTTGCCTGCATCCTATAAGTCTAGTGCCTGGTGATGCACCATGAATGGACAGTTACCCTCAGTAGCCTCAGGACTATCCCATCATGCCCACACACAGGGCATGCCGAGAAAGCACCACTCTTTTTAGCCACCTCTCTAAGAATTCTTGGACACTGACCCTCTAGCAATGAGAAGAGCTATCTAGCTTCTTCACACCACTGACAGATGTGGTCTATCATTCCCCAAGTCACAAGGCCTGCCCTTGATCTCCCCAAGAGAGTGCAGACATTACATTGTTGGCCAGGTTTGTGGGAGTCCTACTTACCCATTATTGGCTAAAGCATGAGCCAGAGCTATTTCAATAGCTATCCCAAGAAAACAGTGCTAGCAGAGATCCAGAGCAGGGGGTGGGGGTGGCAAATGGCTATGCCCCTTCTGCTGGAGCTGGCATTTCACACTTGTCGATCTCATTAACCCATCAGTGTTAGAGAGCATGGGGCATTCCTTCTTCCTACAGTACAAAAGTGCACAAGGCCTAGGCAATGCAGGGTGGGATTTTCCATAGCTCTCGGTGGGCACATCTACACAAGATGTTTACTGTGCAGTAGACTAGCTGCACAGTAAACATTGTGTGTCTACCAGTGCACCCCAAATAGGCTGAAGTAAACTAATTTACTAGTCAATTCAACTACTATCCTGCTACGGAGTAAAAAACTCCGCAGCAGTGCATGAGTAGATGCTGCCCTGGCTGGCTGGGGCATGAGGGTGCTGCAGTGCAGAGGCTGCCTGCCAACTAGCCCCACACTGGAGCACCCTTGTGCCCCAGCCAGCCCCTGTGCAACATGTTGAGCTGGGTCGGAGCAGCCCTGGGCTGGCAGGCTGACTCCCTGGGCCTCCTGCCCACTGGGGCTGCTCTGACCCAGCTCAGCATGCTCCAGTCTCAGGCACGTGTGTAGATGGGACACCTGGAAGCATAAACTTTGGTGTGATATGTGCCAGAGCTTATTGCATCACATTCATATGCACATGTAGATGTGGCCAGTGAGAGCAGAGTTAGACTAGCAACGAATGCTTTGAAAAGGGTCTAGGTAGAAGAAAAACACCACCTACCCTGTAAAGGTGAAAGGAACCTTTGTGTATCAGGACATTGTTCACTTTTTTGGGGTGGCCTACATCTCCATTTTCAGTGTGCCCCATTGGCCTCTGCAGCTCAAGAGACAGGGACTTTTCCTGCTTCCCTCTCTCCCTGTGTGGCATTGCAAAAACACCCCCGTCCTTCCCACCTCTCACAGAAGCATGAACATCATTGAGTGAGATGCCTTCCCAGCATCCTCTCAGCCCATTGCGTAGATATTCATACATCATGTGCACATGATTTTGGTGAGAGCTGTGCTGCTTTGCCCTGGGCAGGGATCCATTCTAGAAAGAATATGTGTTCACAAAATCTGTTTCCAGATACTCAAACTGACCTATTTCTGGCTGCAATTGCTGTTCATCCCTCGTCCATCTTATTTTCTATATCGTATGCGGAGAACAAGAGGCTCTGACCGTTGCTCAACTAAAATCCCTACTGCACTCCCTTTTATTTTCTTCAGTGTCTCCCTGTTGCTAGCACCAACCCAACCCCCTCATAGTAGCTCTGAAGAATGCAAGGCACCAGAGCATTTTCACCACTGGGGCATCTTGACTTGGTCAAGGCTCTTCACTGTCACTCCCACCATTGCTACTCCTGTTGCAGATGGAGTCATGTGAAATTGGGGACAGTTAAAGGACAGACACAAGATGGGAAGATCTCAACCCCCTTATCCCTGTATGAAGTCACTGCATGGGGTGCTGTCAAGCTCAGTCATGATTAACAATGAGAAGAGAGGGCCAGTGAATGGCAGAGTGCGGAATGGGTGCCACCTGGTGGCACACTAGGAAACGGCTATAGCAGCTTTGGAAATGTACCTGGATGTCCTGGCTTTGGTCTACTCTCCCCAAGGATGTCCCTTTCCTCCAAGCCCTTCTCCAGATCTGTACACACCTTCCACTGTCTCTTCTGCATCCAGGAAAAGCATGCTAGCAATCATAGAAGTGAATTAGAATCATAGAAAATGAGGGCTGGAAGGGACCTCAGGAGATCATCTAATCCAACCCCCTGCTCAAAGTAGGACCAGCCCCAACTAAATCATCCCAGCCAAGGCTGTATTTAGCCAGGTCTTAAAAACCTCCAAGGATGGAGATGCAACAACGTCTCCATTGGGGTGTTTATAATTCACTTCTCTGTGTGGCTTTGCACATGTCAACATTTTGTTCTGTTCCTTCTGCTGGGCTCTGTGCAGGCTGGAAGCCAAGTCATCCCAGGCACTGGGCAAATGTTACCAAATGCCCTGCATGAGAACAGTGCTTTAGGGGAGGAAGTGCAGCCAAAACCATGAAAGTCAAAGAAACCTTTCCAGTGGGCTTTGGATCAGCTCAATGTGGCCTGATACATCTCTTTCTGTCTCTTTGGATCAGGGGGCATCTGCTATTTCGAGGATTTTCTCTATTGCCCAGTGGATCTGCTTCACTTCACCCCAGTCCTCCTATGAACACTCCCAGTCAGGAGATCTGATGAGGAACTGGGCCTGATTTTGATTTCTGTGAGGTCTGATTCACAGCAGTGTAATTCCTTTGCCTTGAATGGAAGGACTCTTGACTCCCATCAGTGTAAGTGAGATCAGAATCTGGCCCACTGACATAAGTAGGGACAGGATTCAGCTGAAAGAGAGCCAATGCTACTCTCCATGGGACAATCGGATATAATTGCACAGCATGTGACTGGTGCCCTGCTGCCCAAAATGTCTGCTCATTTTTTGTCAGCCCTGCTCCTTCTTCTTCAGGACAAACCATGTTCCTACCCAGATGACCATTCACTGGACCAGCAAAAATGCCCCCAGCTTCTCCGTGTTTGTGAGGCTGAGCTCTGCTCTGTTGCACTTAGCTGGAAATCTCCTTGGCACCATACTGCATCCCAGTCTATTTTTGCAATTTCAGAGAAGTGGGGAGGGAACAGGAGGTTGTAGGAAAGGAGTCGGCAACACTGCAGCACAGAGCCTGTGCGAGGGGGACACTCCCAGCAGCTGTTTGTCTAGCTTGTGTTGTGACCCCAGCCATTCTCCCACTCTGATCTTTTTCTTTCTGGCCATTCATCCCTGTCTCACTTCCCCTTGCTGGGAAGCTGTTCCCTTTCTTCTTCCTTCCCCCACTTTGAATACTAATGATAATAAGCTATCAATGTTGTAATTGCAATCTATGAATTATAGATTTAAGTATTTATTATTATTATTACTGTTATTATTATTATTATGTATTTTTTGCTTCTTAATATCTGTATGTTGCTCTCTGTTTCTCTGTTGTGAATAAATGCAAGGCCTCCCCTCCCCAGTCCTCCTGTGACACTCCCCACCCCCCACCCCCACTCCCCCTAGTCGGGCTGGCTGCACTGTACTGTGCCAGGCTTCGCTCAGAGGTTGGAAGACACACGCACCATGCTGGCAGGCCCACGCAAGATGTTGCGGAGGGTGAAACCTTCAGAGGTTCCCAAACCTTCAAGGCCCAGAGTGGCACCCTTCTCTTCTCCCTTGCCCCCCTTCCTTTTTGCATGCCTTGGAATCTACTCAAGTTTGTAAGGAGCAAAAATCCCCTTGGGTCAGAAATGGACAATTGCACAGGGAAAGTTTAAAATTTATGAAGAAAATTGACCAGCTGTCCAGGAGACAGTGAGTCAATTCCCACCTACTCTCAGGGTTTCTCCCACCCCCACTTCTTCCCCAGGGTGGCCAAATCCAGGAGTGCACCTTTACCAGGAGCAAATGAATGGTCTGGCATTTGCCAGCCAGTTCAGAAATCCCACCACCAAAGCCACTGAGTTTTTGCACTGGCACTTTACTTCGGCAAGCTCTCCTGGTCTTTCTTGGGTTTGGCTTCCCAGACACCCTGCTGATCTTTCCCTCTCCCAAAGGCAGCTCCTCCTGGGGAATAAGGATGTTCAGTATTAGCGTGACAGAGCATGCAACTTGAGGGAAGTCCATCACACTGGCCTCAGGTAGGATGCAGAAGAAGGGGAACAGCTTCTAACATGCATGTGTTGCTAACAGAAATGAATCTAGTTTTCCTGTCTTAAGACTGCGAAGAGACCTCAAGGGTCATATAGTCTGACCTCCTGCACAGATGCAGGGTATAGTGGTCTGTAACTATCCCAGATAAAATACACAGTTAGCAATGTTGTTATTTCTGAATAACCTTACTGGGCAAAACCCAGTACTTACCCCAGCCTGATCTCCTCCAATCATCTCCCAGTGCCTAGTCTACTGCTAGGTAGTTGTTTTGCTGGGCTAACATATCAGAGGAAGGGGAAAGAAATAATTTCTGTGCCACATGATGAAAAAATCTCTTTTTAGCTACCCTACCCCATTAAGAGTCATTTTAAGTCAAGGGAATTAATACTGCCCTTCCAGGAGCAGCCTTGGTCTCAATCATGAATTTGATTTACTGTAGGTAGGGGGGTCTTTTTCATTATGCTGTGTTGAATTTATATAAAATGTTAATCTGAGTCCATTCTAGAGGAACAGAGAAATCCTCCTCAGGTTTTATTCTCCTTAAGAGTCATATGTAGACTACACTCCAGCCCTCCTTGCAAATTCAGTTCAGGCTCTGCTCTTCCCATCTCAAGTGTATTTTTGGCCTGAGACACATAGAGGGTTAAATGCAGTAGGGAGGAGGGAGTCACCTATTTGGCTGATGATGTTGGGGGACTTGGCTGCCTTAGCTCCCATTAACACAGCTTACAGGTCCATGCCCTTCATTAGCAAGCAAACAGTGACCTCAACACAGGTTTGGGATCCAAAAAAGCTCAGGTGGACCTGGGATGTATTCTGAGCTTGGAGTGGAGAGACAGTATCTTGCAACCAGCCCCTGCGGCCCACTGTTCCAGCCCCCTTTCCATTAGTCACTGTAACCAAATGCAACTCCTTTCTCCCTGTTAAGCAAATGCTGAAGTTGGATGTTGTCTGGCAGGACCAAGAGAGACACTCTGCCCCCAGCCTCGTCTTTATTTATTTATTTCCAGAGGCTGTAAACAACAGTGCTTTTTTATCCTCTTTCTTTTCCTTTCTTTTGTATTTTGGAACAACGTGTTGTAATAAATACCCAAATAGGTGTTTTACCAGCTGGCGTGAACCCTGTTCTTTCCTTGCTTGACTGTCACAGGGTGGTGGTTGGGGGCTCCTGCCTGGAGCAGTGATTTTGGGGCAAGGGGGTATACATGTTGGTTCACAAGGGTGCACACTGGTATCAGTCAGCATGGGGAAGCCCTGGTAGAGATCTGCTCACCCACACTAAGGGTCTCATGGGTGGAAGGTGAAGCTAGACCAATTCACACTAGAAATAATAGGTACATGGAACAACAAAGTGAGGAACATGTTTACTTTCCATCACTTGGCATCTCTCAATGGAGGTTAAATGTCCTTCTAAAAGGGGGGCCTTCAACTGGCCACAAACCCTTAAGCTAAAGGCAGAAAATGCTTGGCTTTAGTCTGTGGCTTCTGTTACAAAGGAGTCAGATGAGGATCCTAATCATCGCGTCTGGCCTTAACATCTCCAAATCATGTGCTGCCAGCATGTCCTCTCAGACGGTTGAAAACTGGCCAGTCTGCTCAGGACTGGAATAGCTGGGGGAGGTAGGGAGGAGAGGGCCAGGGATGTTATATCAGTCAGGCTGAAGTTGGAAAGCACTGAAAAACACCCAGGAGCAAAGGGTGATTTATAATATTGTAATACGACTGAACTAGGTCCCATCCAAATTGGAGAGGAAGGAGTTCCTTAAATCAACCACTCCCAGCTTCCCCCTGATCTAGCACTGGCTGATATTATGTCCTCCCATCCTATTTACTGTAAAGAGGAAAGGTTCTGTATAATTCCTACGTGTTGTAGGTATTTCTTAGAAGTCTGCATGGATCAAGCTGCAAATACAGAGTCAACCAAGGGCTCTCCTCTTCCCCACCTGAGCAGCCACAGCCACTTCATTTCACAAGCCCAGGGTATATAATACTGGAACTTTCTTATGCTGCAGGCAGTCACTGAGACACTATTCCCCCACTATCAGCAACATTACCTTGAGCCAGGAGAGAAGATGAGCAGATACTCTGCAAACCAGCCTCCAGGAAACTACCATTGCTAAGTGTCATCAGCACTTTAATAACATCACTTGTCAATGAGTAGCTGTGTGGGCACAGGCACTGCTTACCCTCACAGTCTTTCACAAATACAACCCCACCTGCCTGGGTGAGCATTTAGCCACCCTGACCCATGCCCATGGCCACAGGGTCCCTGGAACAGCTATCGCCTCTCTCCTCACATAAATGTTCTGAAGCAAGGTTCACATCCCCCTTTCCGCTGGATGTGGCTGGACCTTGTTGGGACAAATCTTTACTATTTGAGCAGCTGGAGGCAACTGCTTGGACAAGCCCAAGGTGTGGGAATGAGTTGACAATCAGCCAGCTGAGAAGTGCTTGAGCAACACTTCTTCCCACTGGTTGACTGACCCCCTGCTGTTTCTGCTGCAGAGGGACCAAGTGATATCTGCCTTCTCTCACGCAGATGGATGCAACCCACAGCCAATGAAGGGAGCAGGGGCCTGAGCCCCTTTTCTGGCACACACACACACACCTCTCTGTCTCCAAGAGGTGCATCTTTCCTAGGACCTGAGCTCAAGGAAGCTTCCTAGTTCCAGTCACACAAGAGTGTACCTGCCAATACCCACAATGCAAGGTGATATGCAGGGATCCAGGTTTTCCCTTTGTTGTGGAAAAAATGAGGATTTTCTCTTCCAAAGGAGAAAATCATGCATTTCTCCTTTAAAGGAGAAAAATGCAGGAAACTTCAGGTTTCCCCATGCAGGCTGGCAGTCTTCCAGACTGCAAGGGGCTGGTTGGGGCTGGTTGGAGAAGCACGCATGGGGCACAGAGTGCTACGTGCATGCATACATGCACATGACAGCCAGGCAGTGATGAAGAGCAGCTCCCACAGCTCCCTCCAGGGAAGTCTGTGGGGGCCAGCACCATACCTAGACTTCTGATGACCCTGGGCAAACTTTTAGTATTGGCCCCTCCTTCTCCAGAGATAATGATAATAAGAATCATTATTTTCACTATTTTCAGGCCCCCTTTCTGTCCAGGCTCCAGGTGGCCACCTGGTTTGCCCACGCCTTTGTCCAGCCCTGATGGGGGCAGGGTGGCACAGGTGATGGGGTGTGGGGGCTGGGAGGACACATGTACCCCCAGTTTTCTGTACCCACAGCAGGGTGCAGGACTGCAGCCAGGCTGGACCAGCTCTGGGCAGGAGCTGCTTCATGGCCTAGTGAATGGGACCCAGCATGGGAGGGAGTAGTGAACAGCCATGGCCACCAAGGTGAGGTGTGACAGTGGCATGTAGCTGCTTCCCCCGCCGCTGCCAGGTGGGCAAGGGGTGCCTCACCATAGTAGCACAGTGCTTCCTCCTGCCCTGGGTTCTGCCTGCTGGGCTGTGGATGTGGCTCCTCAAGAGCTGGTCCTACCCAGCTGCAGCCCTGCACCCCATTGTGGGTGCAGAAATCTGGGCGGTATGTGCCCCCTCACCCCCATACTCAACACCTGTGCCCCCCACCATATTGCCTGTGCCCACACACCCCTTTTCCCCACACACCCACCCCGTTTCCCCCCCCACACACACACCCATCCCCTTTCTCAAACACTGGGGGGCTGGGGGCAGCAAGTCAGGAGTGATGGGTGCTGGCAGGGCCAGGGGGCTGTAGGCAGGGAGTGAGGAGTACCTACAGGGCCACAGGGCTGTGGGTTGGAAGTGAGGGGCACCAGCAAGGCTGCTGGGGCTGTGGGTCAGGAGTGAGGGGCAATGGTATAGGCAGGGGCAGGACACTAGCATATCAGGGCTGCTCAGTGCCACAAAGCAGCAGTGGGGACAGCCACAGCTTGACCTGCGTCCTGGTGGGTGAAGGGAGCAGGGGGAGCTCTGATTTGCCATGATAAAAAAACCAAAATCAAATGCCAACATAGATAGGTATTTATAATTTATTTTATTATAAAGATTGAGGTACTGGTAGGCTTCCAAATTGCTTTAAAATTGTAAATATATCAATAAAACATTGTGTTCAACTGATACCTATATCTAGTGGCATTTCATTTTAATTGCATAAAAATGGGTTTTGTGTTTTTTAATAAGAGAATGTGGGATTTTTAAACAGAGAAAAACAGGCTCCTAGGTGATACGTCTACATAGCTGCATGGATTTGCATCCTGGCCTAGAGAGGCTTGCAGCCACACGTTAGCCAAGGCCAGAGGGATGTAACTTGGCAGGGGCAGAGGGAAGTGTTCTAGCCTCATTCATGACTTGTGTGGTATGATATCAGGGACCTGGCAGGGTTGCAGGGGGCCACTGAACACCACAGAAGGAAATGCTGCAGAGCCAGATGGTGGCTTGCTAGTAGAGCAGGTGATGGGGGAAACTTGCACAGCACCTGTTGGCAGGACCTCTGTCATTATGCAGCAATGTAAGCACCGTACTTTCCTAACTGCTGACCTCTTCAAAACGTAGGCACGTGCAAGCCAGCATTCCCTCTGTGCCTGCCAAGCTTCTGCTGTTTGAGATCAGCAGGCTGTTTCTTGCCACTGCATGCAGAGCACCTCCCACCACCGCCTGAAGCCTCCGTGCCTTCTCGATCTATGCACCTGCATGTTACGCTAGACAGCAATATCGTGCAGCTTTGCTCAGGTAACTGGGAAAGGAGGTAACCTTGAAAGGGTTGGGAGTGGAGGTGAATGACTTCCCTATGCTTCAGGGTGGTGACAGGCTACTGAGTGGAGAAGACCTGTGGGTGACCTCCATACTCCCTTCCTTGAGTAAGAATCAAATCTTTGCCCTTCTGCTCAGGAGGCAGCATTGATCCAGGTGGACCCCAGGGGTGTCTGGTTCAAGCTGAGCTAGTAGCTGCTGTGTAAACTGTTCAGGCAGAGGTTTCAATTCCAGCTGCCTATCACAGGTGCTGGTGGTAGTCTGTCAGGCAATTAAATGAAATGAAAAGGAAGGAGCTGCACCCCTTTCCTCCCACCCCCCCAGTGCAGATGTCTGTGCTGTACAGGGAACAAGGTCAAGAAGGGAAGTAAGCAGTCCCCACCCCCAGGGGACAGGGCCATACAGGGAATGAACAGTACCCCCCAGGATACCAGATGGCAAGGTTTTGTGTGGCCAGATCAACCCTCCCCTAGCAGCAAGACTCAACACATGCTGATGGCACCACTGAGGCAGGAGAGCAGGGCTGCTCTGACTGTAAGGTTAAGGCACAGAGAGGAACTGGTTTCACTCCCTGCAACCACGTGCCATGGACCAAAGGGAAGGTGAGAATCAAATCACTGGACTGAGCCTCCATCCTGGAGAAGCTTTGGTTCCTACCAGTGATGGAAGGAGTGACCCAAGGCCTGAGGAGAAAACGCAAGTAGGGGGCTGTGGACTCTGCAACTCATGGGGTCCACCAGTGTAAATGCTGAAACCAGAGCCCTGGGGACTCGGTGTGACTGTGTAGGAGCTAAAACATCTGCCTCCCAGCAGTGTTGGGTTGGTGGGCTGATTCTTCTGAATTACCAAGCTCTGTCCCTTCCTCCCCAGCTCAACCTGGAATTTGGAAAAAGTGTTCCTTTTCCTGCTCCTACTTGTTGAAAGAAATCTCTTGTTAATGCAACTGTCTGGCTTGCGTGTGAATGTTTTGAGAGTACATGGCAAGAGCCATGTGCTTCTTTACCTCTGACTACATCAGGTCTTGGTGGGGTGGGAGCCGGAGGGTGTCCCCACACTTATGCTGGAATGCACATGAGCACATGTTGTTATGCATGCACTTCTTGGGGTGCCAAAGCATGTCCTCACTGTGGGGTAGGGATGTGGGTGCCAGTGAGGGGGGCGGGGGGAGGGAGTCTTTGCACCCATTTTGGAGGGTATGGACATTATACTTGGCCTACTTCCATCACCTTTGCCCTCACTTCACACCCTGGGGCTGCACCCTGTCTTATTTGTCACATCCCATATAGCAGCAACTGCAATTGCAAAAGAAACCCAGGACTGTCTTTTTTCCAGCTCTCAGGCTTTTATTGATTCAGAAGGGCTGCCAAGCCTATAAATAAATGTTCTTGTACTAAATATAGAAGGCATTGAAACAAGCTGCAGTCTATTTATTTAGCTTGTGGCCTCTTTGAAAGCTCGCCAAGGCCAGTATTACGTCTACCTTAGGTTTGACCCACACCATGCTGTGGCCACCCATGGAGGGGAAAAGATTGAATCAATGCAGGGAGAAGGGGTCATGAAAAGTATCCAGCATTTCAGAGGTGGTGGGGGGAAGGGGGATTGGGTGTCAACCCACTGCTAAGTGCTCCCTTTCAGGGCCTCTTCAATCCACATCTGTCTGGGATGATGTCAAGGTGGTGGTAGCCTTACTGGGACACTTGGTAAAAGAAGAGGCCTTGGGGGCTCCCCAAACTAAGGAGATGGTAGGGTGGGAAGAGGCTGTGGTATCTGCAGCCTTCCAGGACAGCCTGTGTGGTGTAATTCATCCTGCCACTGGGAGGGGATGTTAGCAGAGTACCACATTCAGAGGATCAGAGCCAATGAGCCCCAGAGCACTTGCATCACGCTGACTTCCATTTTTGTCAGGAATTGTGGGGTCTCATACCAGTTAGGTATAATGTAACTCAAGACAGCTTGATATCAAACTTGCTCACCGCCCTGTCCCCAGTGCCATACCTAGACTCCTGGCGGCCCCGGGCAAACTTTTAGTATTGGGCCCCCGCTTCGCCAGAGATAATGATTTTTTTTGTTGCAAAATCTTTATCACAGCTGTGGTATCCATGTCTTTAAACAGTTCATTCTCAATTGATGACATTGCCAGTCCCATATATGCGCAACATTAAAACTTTTTTTTGTAATTGTACATTTTTTTTTTTCATTTTCTGTCGGCCACCTGGTTAGCCCATGCTTGTGTCCAGGTCTGCCTGTCCCTACCAGAGAGGGCAGTTAGTTTGATTTTCCATTAATGTTGGGTGGAAGGGGAAAATGTAAGGAAGCTTCTGGGGAAATTTCTAACTTCAGCATACAAGAGTAGATACCTCCCCACATCATAAAATCATGAATTGCCACATAACTCTATATAGAGCATATCTACACAGCACAAAACAGTGCCATGCTTAGGGATACCTGAGCTACCTGTGGTACTGGAAGCGGAAGAAAAAGAGTAGCATGTCACTCGCCATATGCTAATAAACCCTGTGTTCCCCACTGTGGGAGAATTAACCCAGACACAGTTCCACGGTCACAAGAGCACGCCACTTCCAGCACCTGAGCCAGCTCATTCAGATCTAGCTTGGTGATCACTGCTGGGCACTAGATTATCCTGCACAGACGTCCCCAGAGTGGAGCTGCCATTAAGTTCTCCAGCATGCTTTCCACAGCTGGTCTGTGCCACTGGATCTCATGGAGGCCAAGTGCCTAGTAAGACTCAGGAAATGACCAGACATTGGTATGGATCACAAGGTCATCTACCGTTACAGTGGTAAGGACTGTAAATGAACAAGAAAGCTTCAGGGCATAACACAAACCCTAGCCAGGGGGGTTAAGGGGAAAATATTTCAGAGAATTTGCTACCTCATTATGGCCTCTTGTACAGTTTCTTGCAGTACCCTGGAAAGCATCCAATTCTGGCCCCCTTCAGAGAAAGGATGCAGCATCAGATGAACCTCAGGTGTGACAATTTCTATGCTTAAAATGCTCTTAAAATGACAGGCTCATTCTTTCTGAGGGCATCAGTACATCACAGAACTCACCCAGAACAAGGGTGTCGGATGTTTCTTTTTAATCTGCCTACTCTTCAAGGCCCAGGCTGTCCCTTACCACATTTCTGACCATTGCCTAGGACACTGAGGCCCTGAACCCACTTGGAGCTTCTGGGCCATACCATAATGTGAGTACTGCCTAGTAATGGTGAGGAACTCATTCTGAGAATCTGACCCATAGGCTGAGCTGGTGCATTGGAGGCTACTATCTCCATCTTCCAGTGAAATCTTACAGAATTTTCCTTCTCCTCCCCCACCTTTGTGAACGTGAGCTCACAGTCCTGGTTGACTCCTTGCTCAGCTTACATGGGCAGGTGCGATCTTTCTGAAAATGCCTTCTTTCACCTCTAGCTTGCTAGGAAACATCACCCTCCCTTCTAGGGCAGGGCCTAGGCACAGTGATTGATGCACTTGTCACCTGAGGTTGGATTATGCTAATTCACTGCGTCTTCAGCATTTTGATGGTACAGCAATTAACAGAGATATTGGAGATCACTTCTGTAGAGCTGGTTGTGAGTTTAGGGTTCTAGGCCTTGTCAGCATGCATGGTTTAACTAAGCTTACCCAGTTTAATTAGCACAGGGCTGTGGTGGCTGCCTGGAAGTTGGCTGCGTGTTAGTGACCCTATTCCCCCTTCTTCCATCTCCGGTGACGGAGGAGTCCTTAGGGTGCCTTAGCACAAATAGGGAGATGCACTTGGGTTGGGCTGGCTCTCTGAACAGGGTCAACATGATTGCCTTGCTTACTGGATAAACAATCAGGCATATAAGCAGGGAACAACTCCTCTTGGTCGTACATTGGCTTAATAGCTGATGGTGGAGGGCTGAACCTTTCTGGAACAGAAAATAGTGAAGGAAAAAAGGTCAGAACTCCTTTTCCTGGAATAAGCACTGCAGCAGGCACTACCCAGTGCTTCATGCTCAACAGAAATAAGATACCACTCACCATGGGCTGTGATGACTTTACTGTAGTGTAGCTCCATGCCAGCTGAGGAAAAAACCTAGTCACTCCCTGGAAAGCTATATTCACTCCTGGAGCAATAGGCAACATTAATAATGGCTAGAGCTTACACACAGCTTACCACACAGGCTGTCCTGGAAGACTCCAGATGCTATCTCCTCAGTCCGGGGAGCCTTTAAGGCCTCTTCTTTTACCAAGTGCCCCAGTAAGGCTACAACCACTTTTTCGCCCATGTGTGTCTGGGATAATGACATAGACCTTGGAAGGACATGCTTAGCAGTGGGTTTCTGTTTGACACCCAATCCTTCCCCCTCCCCCCCCCGGCTCTGAAATGCTGAATAATTTTCATGACCCCTTCTCCCTGCATTGATTTAGTCTTTCACCCTCCATGGGTGGCCACTGCATGATGTGGGTCAGACCTAAGGTAGAAGTAATACTGGGCTTGGTGAGCTTTCAGAGAGGCCCCAAACTAAATAAATGAACTAAACTTCACAGCACCAGAGGGAAGGAGAGAAGTAATTATTATGCCTGATTTTCCTTTTTCTTACCCCCTGAGGATCAGGATTATCCGCACTGAAGTCAGTGATTTTCCATGGCTGTAAATGAGAGGAGACTTGTGCCCATTATTTCAGCTTTGCAGATGGGGAAACTAGAACAGAAAGGTCAAGTAATTTCCCCCAGGTTACAGAGCAAGTCAGTGTCAAAGCTGTGATTAGAGCTCAGGGAATTCTTGGCTCCTAGTTCTGTCATTAGACTGCATCTCTCCAGTCCTAGAAGGATCAGTGTTTCTAACTACTGACTGTGAGCAGTCCCCTTGAAATCCTAGCCATGGACAGATACATGGAGGCTCTCCATGCTCATGCCACTGCTGGGACTCCCTGCAGACAAGAGGGCATCACAGCTGCAACCTAACAAAGTGGGAGTAAATAGCCATGCAGCCAGCCATGCAGTAGCTAATTGCTCCAGTCCAGCTGGACTCAGAGAAGCATAATGAGCTGCCCTCACATGTGAGATCCCACAAGGGTCCCATGCTATCCCTTGCTTCTTTTCAATACTCCTATGATACGAGGGGGGAGGAAGAGGAAAATGCCACAGACTCAGCTGCCCACAATATGCTGGTAATACTAACAGGCTGGGTGGTGTGAAGTGCTGGAGAGCAGGGAGCTCACTACTGACACCTGATGAGTTGGGAGAAGAACAACTCCTTGCTGCTTGAGAAGTCCTTAGGTCAGAGGCTCTGCAGGAGCTGAAGAGCATGGGGAACTGACTGGATGGGCCAGGTCTCATTTGCATTTCAGGCATGAGAGAGTGTTAGGCATTTTGGCCAAGCTGCAGATATGTTATGAGTTTGGGAGTAACGAGATGCCTTTGCCCCTACTGGGTACTGAGTAAGCAATAGAACTGTATCAAATGTAATTGAGTCCTTCAAACCAGTAAAGTGTCAACCTAACAAGAGCTACAGTCTAATGTTGTTGGGTAAGAGAGACAAAGTTATCATAGTGAGTGATATCAATTGAGAGTTTTTATTTGGTACTAATGGTCCTGTGTACTGTTGCTCCATGTCTAAGGGCTGGAACAGAGAAAAGTAGGGAGTGAGGAAGGGAAGGAGCTGAGGGAAGATTCACTACAACTGGCTGAGGTGACATGAAGGTATCAAGTGAAACTGGACTGCATGGCCTAGAGTCCCAGAAAGCTATAGCCTAGTGGTCCCTCTAGGACCAGAGCTGTAAGCACTTTAGCTGGGGAAGGTTTGAGGGTCCCTGGAACAAGACACAGACCTGCCTCTGATTTTTGTCCACACCAGCCTTGGACAACAAAGTATGAGTAAGGCATAAAGGAGGTGGGCACTGTCTGACTACATTACCAATGTGTTCACAGCTGTGAGAGGAGGACTAGGGTGAGCACTTTTATTAAAATGCCCTTGATAAGGCAGGAATTCCTCCTTTCTGCCTCCCCCCCCCCCATAAAGTTCTCCTTGTTTTAAACCCAGTGAACTCATTGATTGAAGAAAGGGAAATAATACATCTTAGGCAATGCAATTTAGTATCCCAGGTTGCTGGGAGGAGGTCAAGCCAGTGTTTGCAGGGGGGATTGTTTTGGATCTTTTTCCAGAGGGAATTTCCAGACAATTGACCCCAGGACTTCTTACTGCTAGTAGCACCTGGTGGGGAGGGGAAGATCACACAGGCTAGGGACAGACATTACACATCAACCAGTTTAAGTGATTAGAAACTGGTTTAAACCTGTAATAGAACAGACATTCAGTGTACATAAACCAGTTTGAAAATGGCGAAACCAGTTTGAGATAAACCTGGTTGAATGTAGTATCAGACTTAACTGACTTGGCTCAAACTGGTTGATGCAGTGTGTGTCCCAGAACCCTTCCCGGTTTAAGTTAAACCACAGTCCTCCAGCATCCCAGATGTTTTGTGGCATTGGGTGGGGTTCTCTGCTCCAGAGAGCTAGGCTGGCCCCACCCCTCTGCTCCCTGGCTGCAGCTCTGGCAGAGACTTGCAGGCACAGCAGGTCTGTCTGGCTTCTCCCTGCCCCATTCCTCTCCTCCACTTGCTGCTGAAGCAGAGATCCCTCCCTCCTCTCTTCCACAGCATGGACTGTAGCCAACATGTGGTATGCTAGCTGATGCTGAGAGGTACCTGTGTAAGGCATACAGGACAGTGTCTGCTTAGGGCTTTTTGGAGCTAATCAGCAGGTAGCTGGTAAAGTCACTCCATTTCTTCCTTGGAAAAAGTTGTTTAAGAAGAGTTTGAACTAAAGAGAGGCTATTGCTTCACTGACGGGCTGATAAATGCTGTGTAATTCCTTGCTGACTCCCTTGTCGCTGGTCAGAGGAGCAGCAGTGGGGGAACCTCTCCCTAATCAAAGTGTCCTGCTGGGGCCTGGCCACACACCCCTTCAGCTCAACATGATTGAAGCTTTAGCACCCCAGCTTCTAGCCTGAGTCACTGCAGGCATGTGCCTGCATTTCTGGAATGAAAAGGGAATGTCTATTCACCTCCAAATTGGTTCAAGATTTTCAGGTTAGACTAACCTGCAAAGATTGAATCAATTCAGGCTCAGGCTTTTTGAATGTCTGTCCCTAGCCACAGGCAACTGCATACCTCATTTTGCACTGATACAGCCAACACCATAACTAACATGGCAGAATTCCTGCAAAAAAAACAGTTTTGAATGAAAAAGCAACCCAGACAAAACAAAGGAATAATGGCTGGAAAAGGGAAATGTATTGGAGGCTAGTATCTCCATCTTCCAGTGAAAACTTACAGAATTTCCCCCTCCTCCCCCACCTTTGTGAATGTGAGCTCACAGTCCTGGTTGACTCCTTGCTCAGCTTACATGGGGAGGTAAGATCTCTTTCTAAAATGCCTTCTTTCACTTCTAACTTGCTAGGAAACATTACCTTTCCCTTCTAGGGCAGGGCCTAGGCACAGTGATTGATGCACTTATCACTTGAGGTTGGTTTATGCTAATTCACTGCATCTTCAGCAATTTGATGGTACACAGATGAACAGAGATATGGGAGACCACTTCTGTGGAGCTGGTTGTGAGTTTAGGGTCCTAGGCCATGTCAACATGCAAACTTGAACTAGTTAAACAGAGCAAGCTTAGTTAAATAAGCACAGGGCTGTGGTGGCTGCCTGGAAGTTGGTTGCATGTTAGTGACCTTATTCCCCCTTCTTCCATCTCTGGTGACAGAGGAGTCCTTATGGTGCCTTAGCACAAATAGGGAGACACACTTGGACAAGCCCCGGCTGGAGCTGTAGCAGGGACACAGTTACTCAGCTGCTCCATTCCCTACAGTGCCTGATGGAGGAATTATTTTGTTTTATTTTTTGGAGCATTTAGCAAAGAGCATATTGCCCCACTTTTCAGGTTTGCTGACTAGGAAGACTGGGTTGGGGAGACCAAAGGGTCCACCCTCTCTGCACCTGCACACATAACATCACAGAGGGCACACAGTACCTGTACCCTATACCCCACGCTTCAGCCAATATGTGTGCAAGAGGGTTGCTTTGTTATCACACCCCTCCACCCCGAAGACACTTAATGGCTGGGCACTGCCTGGTCCGTTGATGTGAGCACAGGGTCTTGGAGTCTCCCTGAGGACAGTTGCCAGAACTAGATCCCCAGTTATTTTAGGCATTTGGGCGATGATACACATGTGGCCTGGTGCCTCCTCAGTCCCTGCCTGGAGAGATTTATTATTAGTGGAATATTATTATTATTATTATTGGAATATTATTATTATTGGAAGGACCCAATAGTGCCTCAGGTACTTCCACAAACTGGAACATTCTAATTAAATCAACGGACTCATTTGTACAGTAGAGTGCACCTCTACTGATGTATGGGTGGCAGAGTCATGCCTTGGGATAAATATAATGTAATGATGCTCCCAGAGGGGTGATCTGCAGGGGCTAAAATTGGGCCTCTGAACCTAAAAGCTTCAGCTCTCCCCTCAACCAGTTGCCTAAGCTAGAGAACCAACTCTGCTAATCCAAGAAGCATCAGCAAATTTCTGTACCTGGTATGTCGATATGAGTAGGCAATGAGTGAAGGTGCACTGAGCACATCCTGGCCATAAAACCACAGAAGGGGTTGAATGATGTAAAAATGAACCCTCCTCCACATCCCTCCCCTTCCACTTCAAAGCTGCCGCTTTCCCTTCTGGGACATCTCTTGGAAAGGGAGCACAGTTAAGAATAGCCATCTCAATGGCTCCAGGATGGTTCTGTTTATTCAGTGACTCAGAACTGGCTGGTGAGACCATTACTCAGAGGGCCCCATTACTCATCTGTCTGCACTGCCCCCAGGATGGGGTTTGTGTCTCTTGCTCTTCTCTCCGTTAAAGATATTTTATTTATCTTTTTTAAAAGCCACATTCTAGTAGAAGAGCAAATCATCCAGCTGAGGATTCACCACTGAGTATTTTGTTTGCCCCAGAACTTCAACCTCAGCTCTCTGCGTTCCCTGATAGCCCCAGGAGGGATCTTGTCAGCTCCATGCCAGAAAGCAGTTGTGTGGGCAGGAGCTGGACAAGGAGAAATGCTGCCAAATCAGGTTTCATGGCACTATGTGAAACACATTAATACGATCCTCTACCTCAAAATGAAATGCTGGAAGCTGGCTTAGTGCAAGACTGGTCTCAATCTGACTTGCCAAAGGCAGTCCTTGAAGCCATCACGTATGGCCAGGACTGCCCTTACATTTAACCCAGGGGTAGCAAACTCATCTGGTCTCACCCTGCCTCATCTGGTCTGGACCCACAGACCAGCCCCACATTCTGGATATGGAGCAGAAACTACGTGGCAGTGAGGTCCTGCTGCAGCTGCCCCCTGGCTGTGCTACGGGGCCCCAGAGCCACTTCTGCCACAAGGCTGTGCTCCACAGCTCTGGAGCCCCAAAGTGGCCACTGCATGGAACACAGCCCCAAATCAGTGCGTGGCCACTCCATGGCTGTGCTGCTTGCAGCCATTGATTTGCCACCCCGAGATGCAAGCTGATAATGGATGCCCTGTGCAGTGCCCAGAGCCATCCAACACACTTTACATGCTGCCTGTGGATCACTCCAAGACCTATGGGTAGCACCAGGGGCATGATGCTACAGCTCCACTGGCCAGATGCAGCCTTTAACCCAAGCTAATTGCAGGCCCCAGTATTGGTGTTCTGCCCTTATCCAAGCAACTGGGCCTCTTTGCATGCTGGTGACTAGGACTTCTGCAAGCTGTTGGCACTGGCTTTATGACCCAGATACTTTGTTCTGGGTGGACACAAACCCTCAGACTGACCATGACCTCTCCATTCGGTCATAGGCAAATTTTATTGATACACAGTGATAGCAGATAAGAATAATGGAAACAATTCTATATCTATCCATCCCAGGGTTCACAGAGGGAAGGTACATTTGGTCAGTACATGCGTTTCACCATGAGGTTCTCTCTTGAATGTCAGATGTCAACAGCCTGGAGGTCAGAGGTTGAGGCCTACCCCCACCCAGTGGGGTGGGTGAGATGGGCTGGTGGTATGCTTTTATCCATGGGGGCCTTGGGTTCCCCTCTCGGGGACACTTTGCTGCTCTGAAATCCCTCCTTTTGTATCCTTTCTCCCCTCTGATTCTCCATTCCTGGGCCTCACTGATTGGTCTCCCTGTGGTTGTCATACTGTTCACGTTCTGTTCTGTCAGCATATTCTTTTGCTTCACAAACCCATCGTATGCACACATCCTAATTTGCGCTTTTACCGGTTTCTCCTAATTTGGTCTGTTCATCAAAGCTGGAAATCTTAAGGGCCCTGCAGTTGGGCACTGTGACCTGGCCAACACAGCAGAGTCCTTTATCTCTATTATGGAACACTGTGGTACAAATCTTCAATTTCCCAGCCTGTGCATCTGCTTGCTGCTCATCTGGGTCATACACAGGGTACCTTGAAGGCAACTTTGTCACAAACAGACTTTTAGAAATTGTTTAACCCTTGCCATTCCCCTGGACCATTGTTCTACTGCAATATCTAGTTTACCTATAAGCCAATTCCCAAAAGCAAACCTCTAAATACCATTTTATAGCCATCAATCCCCTCCTTGAAGGTCTTATACCTTCACATCATAAATGGAGCAAAATCAAGGCAATTACCTAGCAGGTTTATGAGATTTGTGAGGAGGATCTCCACCAGTCATCTTGGGAAAAGTATAATGGCATTCAAGATAAGGGGTTCCAACAGGCTGGATGTTGTAATGAACCCTTAACCATTGTTCAAATGTTGCCCATACCCCCTGTGACTCAGTCTCTTGCCTCAGCATTCCCTAACCCTGCAACTGAGTTTTAGCCAATCAAGTTTAAGTAGGCCTCCTATACTGGGGCCAGGGAATGTATGGCCCAAGTTACCTATTAAACCTTTTACTCAGCATTCTACTGAGCAATCAGCACATTATCTGATTGTCAAGGTGGCTGTTTAAACCAGAGAAACATCCCATGGTTAGAATTTTTGAGGATCAGATATGTTCCCAGCATTGTTATCCCTCCTGTACAATGGACGATACTTTCCTCATTGTCCCAACTGTATTACTTGCTTGGTGCCGTGGTAGCACTGCCAGTGCCCCTCCTGCAAAAGGCTGGAGAAACACCAAAGGTTAGGCCATTCCTGTGCAAACAGCATGTGTGATTTCAGTTGGGATGCCAAACTAAAGTGGGCTTCCTGTCTTACACAGGACTTCATAAGAAAGGTGTCATCTTATTTGCCCCCTAGGGGCCTTCTGAGCCACAGTTGCTCTATGCTAGCAACAGAGAGATCTTTCCACTACTCCTTGCCCACAGTGAGCCCTGCTGTGCTATTGCATTTGAGGAAGAACCATTTGGTCCTCTTCCTCCTCGAGCATTGTTATCGCAATGATTATGGGGACCATCAGTTACATGTGGGCAAGATCTCAAAAGGCCTGGGGCTACACAGGTATCACTGGGAAAGAATTCATGCTGCAGCAGCTTTACTAGCAATGATTCTGGAAAAGGAAGCAACCCAGCTTGATCTTGTGGGCTGAATTTCCAAGGTTGGTAGTCAGAAGATAAATGTTTTTCCCAATGAAGTGGGTGTATCTGATCTGCAGGGATCCTGGTTTTCCGTGATAAAAAACTGCAAATTCTCTGATAAAAACCCAAAAATCCATGATAAAATTAAAGGCCCCCCTGGCCCTGCTGGTGCCCCTCTGCCCTCACAACAGTCTCCCAGCACTGCTTATGCCCCTTGCTCCCCACCCACAGCCCCTGCCCACTTGCCTTGCTGGAAAGGGCCCCAGCTGTCAGGGCTATGGGACCAGGGACCCAGGTCCACAGCTCCCTGCCCCCAGCAGAAGGCAGCTGCAGCAGAAGCACGGAGCCGGCTCCCCCACCACTGCTGCCTGCTGCTGACTCAGGCAGGGGTGGGGCTGGCTCCCAGCAGCTGCGTGCACTCCTGGGGAGCAAAGGGGACCCATGCCCCCAGATCTGTACAACAGGCAGGCTGTGGACTTGAGCTCTCTTCCTGCTTCCCTCCCGCGGGGCTGCTGTAGCCCCACATGCAAGACCCGGGGTGACTGGGAGCAGTGGGGCCATGCCAGGATCTCCTTGCCTCCCCACTGCGCCTTCTGTGATTGCTGCTGCTCTGAGTGGTGGAGCCCTGCTTCCCTCAGTGCAGCTCCACATGCAGGAGGTGCATTGCTGGGGCAATGCGGAGCAAGCAGCTGCTAGGAAATCACCGCTTGTCTCCCCTGTCCCCAACTGTATTGGGTCATAGGGAGGGGAGCAGGGTGGCAGGGATTTGCCTCTAGGAGATCCCCACGTGCCTCCTCTGTCCCCAGCCATGCCAGGTTGTGGAGATGGGAGCAGGGTGGCAGATCTGCCACCCTGCTCCCCTCCCTGTGATCCGGTGTGGCTGGGGACAGAGGAGCCATGCAGGGATCTCCTAGTAGCTGCTTACTGTGCCTGCCCCAGCGATGCACCTCCTGCACCCAGGGCTGCACTGAGGGAAGCGGGGCTCTGCCACTCAGAGCAGCAGCAGGTGCAGGAGGCGTGCTGGCAGGGCAAGGAGATCCCGGTGTGGCCCCACAATTTCCAGCCACCCCGAGTCTCACCTGCGGGGCTACAGCAGCCCCGCGAGAGGGAAGCAGGGAGAGAGCTCAAGCCCACAGCTTGAACAACATGGAGTACCCGGCTAGCTCCACATCTCCCAGCTCCTGACTGGCACCTCCATGTGCAGCTTCCCTTAAGGGCTGCTAGAGCCGCTTCAGTTTCACCTGCCCCCAGCCAGGCACTCCGGCCACGAGCAGGGAGATGTAGAGTTGGCCAGACACTCCATGTATTTCCCTAACACTTCCCTGCTCGCGGCCAGAGTGCCCGGCTGGGGGCACGTGAAACCTAAGCAGCTCTAGCAGCCCTTAAGGGAAGCCAGGCACTCTGTGTATTTCCCCAACACTTGCCTGCTCCCTCAGCCCCCAGCCAGCTTCCACCCCAGGCCTGCCCCACAACCCCCCAGCCCCCTGAAAGCCCCACTTATCAGTTCACAGGCTCCAGGAGGAAAGCAAGCCTGACCTAGGCCTTGTGACTGACTAAAAGCCTCAGGCTCCACCCTTCCCGCTCTGCCTCCCCCTGCCCCTCCAGGCAGGGTTGGTGCTTTCCCGCCCTTATTGCAAACAGCTCTTACAGGCTGGAGCTCAGCCAGCCTGCAGAACTCTTTGCAAAAGGGGGAAATCCACAGGTTTCTCTGCTAAAAAAGAAAATCCACATTTTCTCTAATAAAACCAGGAAATCCATGGTTTTCTCTGTTTTTCCATGGGAAACAGAAAACCTGGATCCCTGCTGATCTGGATGCTATTGAGATCTGTTGGGACCCTGGGATGCCATTTTGACACAGCCCTTGTCAGCTTCCTTCACAGTTCTGCAATCTAACAACTTAGCTGAAGTGGGCTGGGACAACCAAGCCATGAGATTGTCATTCTCGGCTGGGTACTGCTATGGGGCAGAGACTCCCCTTCTGCCTCTGGAGCCTGAGCTCTGGTTTTGGGCTGGAGGTCAGACATGGGAATGAGTTTGTGGGCTTCATCCTAATCTCTCACTGAGTGGGTCAAAAAACAGTGGCCTGCCATTCAGTTAGACTGCAGACCTGTAGAGGCACCAAGACAGAGGGATGGTTTCTGAGGATTATTTGTCAGGGATAGTGCCCAGGGGGGCTGCACACTTTCTAGATGGGCATCCCCAGGGGCCTCACAGGCACATCTATGCTGTGGCACTGCCATATACTGACTGGGCTGCTCCAAAGCACAACCCATCCACTACCTACACCTGTGTTCCCAGCCCAGAAATGTACCAGTGAGATTGCTCTGTGATTGCCCCCAGCAGCCACTCTTGCATGCCAAAGATGGAGGCCATGAAGGACTCACCCACGCATTTTTGGTCTTCGAGTGTGTGAGTGGGAGCAGGTGGGCAGAGTGGACTCAGAAACATGCAAGGCTGGAAAAGCCCATGGCAGCAGTGCTAACACACCTACAGACTCCAAGGATGGACAGATGGAAAGTCAAGGACGCAGGCATGAGGGACTGTGGAACAGCTAAAGGGATTTTTTGAACTGAAACAATCAACTTTGCTATAGAAACCAGGACAGAGGTGGGTTTTAAAGGTGGAGAGGGCAGGGCATGGCAGAGGAGTTTGGGGAGCCAAAGAGAGTTGTGACACATGCAAGGCCCAGGCAGGCAGACCAGGAATGGTGACAGAGCAAAAGGTGCTGGGAGGATGACATGAATCCTCACAAGGACAGAGAAGTTGGCTGCTGGACTTCTACAGCTCAGAATCAGAGAGTGTGAGGAGTCAGACTAAAAGGTCTTTTGGGATGGGGCTTCTCCCTGGGATGCTAATACGGGCCCCATTACAGTGGTACCTCGGGGTCTCACCATCTTTTTCAACACATTTGTTACCACCACACTCCTGTGCTGCAGGAGTTTTATAGATGGGGCAGTGACATACCAAGAGATTGGGTAGTCTCAGGGTAGGGATTTGTGCATGGGTTTTGAGTTGGCCCCCTGACCAGCGCACCTTCCTTCCTCACAAGTGACATCACACTGCCTTCCCCTCCACTACAGTTCACCCGCTGTCCAGGGATCTGTTAAGAGTGCATGAGCTGGCCCTGCCAATCTAGGAAACCTGCCAGTTGAGGGAAATTTGGATCCCAAAGCAATTCTGGTCTCTGGAGCTCGGATGCATCCCAGGTCAGCGCCACCTATCCACCTCCATTCCTCTCTTCCCACATATTCCCTGAGTCACAACTGAGCAAACAAAGGCAGCTCCGGTGATTGGTGCACGCTGGCTCCTCAGTCAGCTTAGGCTGTTGTTGTTTGAGTGAAGGTATGAGAGGGGGTGGATGTGCCAGACAGATGTTTATGGCTCTGATGTGCCTTGTGGTTCGAGGAGTGCCCGGCGCTCTGGCTGCTGAATTCGCTGCAGTGAAGTCATTGCCGGCTTATTCCAGCAGAGACAGATGACATCAGCGTAATAGGGCTGCGCAGTGTAAACAGCACTGTGCAGCCAATGCAAATGAGGACCGGTGGCTCCGTCTCACCGGTGCACTCTGCTCCCCTCTCCCACTGTCGCATTCATTTTCTTCTCTTGCTGCTCCTTGGTCTCCTTTGTTCTCCTACCCCCTTCCTCTCCTTGAGACCCTCCACCTCACTCGTATCTCTTGGCTGACCCTCAGCATCCTCAGCACCCTGACTCATCCTCCCCTCCTTTCCTCTCACAGGCCAGTTTCTCAGCACAGTTTCAGCAGCAGAATGGGACCTTAATGGCAGCAGAAACAGCCCCCAGAAAACTGTATGTGAAGAAGGCCTCCTGACTATCTTAGGGTCTCTGCACTGGCCCTGCTCCCAGCCCCCAGCAGATGCCAAGGCACAGCTGGAGCGGCACACCCTTCTACAACGGTTTTCTCTTTCTCATGCAGAAAGTATATTAGAGCTGTCTTTGAAGCTGCTTTAATTTTTACCAGGGGCAGGAGAGGTCTCCAAATGGCTCCAAAATATGCAATATCC
>NW_005842213.1:1658209-1679752 GCF_000455745.1 Alligator sinensis | reverse complement strand
CAGGAATGCAGCACCTGGTAATCAGGCCAAAAGTATTTTTTCCACTGTTGAAATCCCATGTCAGTCCACATAGGAGCAAGTTGTAGGTGGCTACAACTTTTCAGGAGTCTCTACTTCTGCACTGAGTGGTGGTTGCATATATTCAATTTGACTGTGGCTTACAGCATATGGGACAAGCACATCCAAAAGAAGCTAATCTAGAGACCTAAGGCTGCAGAAAAATAACAGGCCAGATACTGGTATTATAGCCCTCTGCTTTTGGTGATTGTGAGATGAGAAGTGGCTTCCCATGTCCAGCCAAGAGAGGGAAATGTTCAGTCCTGGAGGAAGCCCAAGGGATTCTTGGTACGTGTATGCACATGTACCTCTGCTCACTCTGCCCGCTTATGGAGCATGAAATCATGGTCTATTCAGCACCCTGAAGATGGTCTGTGCCACGTGAAATGTTGGCAGCCAGTGGGGGAGGAGCAAGCTGCTACCAGCATAGGAACTGAAAGGGCCATTGGATTAAGGCAGAAAAGTTTATGTGCCATGAAAATAGCTGTAACAGCGCATCTCCAGCTGCCTGAGATGGGGACACTGAGCCAGACAGCAGGAGTTATCTGCACGGACTGGAATCCATTACTCAGTGTATGTAATGGGCTGACATTACCTCATCATGTCACTCCAGTTTGGAGGATTACCTCACTAAGAAAATAGGCACCAACGTGCACGGCTGTGCATGTACGGTACATATGAACACAGGCACCCCCCTGTAAACATATGCATGGACAGCAAATGGACATGCTTACCCAGAGACCTCTACCTAAATGCATGCATGAACAGCAAATATATGAACAGTATGTGTGTGTGTGTGTGTGTGTGTGTGTGTGCGCGCGTGCATCTGCGTGCATGTGCATGTGTGTACATGCATGTGACCAACATGTTGTGGCCCAGATTCTCAGCTGATGTAAAGGGCTACAGCTCTGCTAACCTCAAATTGGCTACACTTGCTCCCACCAGGTGAGAATCTGGCCCACTGTTTTTTGCTCTGCCCTGTTCTACTCTGGGAGGGGGGCAGCCTAGGTGTTGACATGGGACGTGTGCTAACAGTTGGTTTCTGTCTCTCTTATAGAGGGAATGTGTGCTCTGTATCCTGCCCTGCCTTCAGAAGAGTTCCTAGTGCAAGGCAAGAACAACTCAAGGCAGGCAAATAAATGTCTTTCTGAATATCGTGAGCCAAGTGAGCTGAGTCACTGGCTTGAAGCGCACCCAGAGGTGTGCAGGCCTATCCAGACCCGTGGGGTCGACATCTTATTTGCATTCCCAAATTCAGCTCAAACTCTTCTTAGCCCAAGGCTGACCCCCATGTCCCAGCTTTGAGCCATTTCCTCCCGCAGGCTACTCCCAGTCCAGGAGAGTCAATGTCTGGCTTCCTCATCTGTTGGGCTGCACCCATCAGTAATCCCAGACCAGCAGGACCAGCTCCAGTACTGGACAGGCCTCCAGAAGGCTCCAGTGGCTCCATTTACATGAAAAGAGCAAGAAGCCAGTCACTAACAGTCAGGCCTATGGTTCTCCTAGTTCCCAATAAATTGGTAGATGAGGCAGCTCTTCCTCTTTGTCCACGCTGGCATGGTCCTTCCTTTGGTAAACCCCAAGTCAAATTTTCATATCCAGCCAGGTGGACTGACTTGGCGTGCAGCCTGCAGCCACTATGGCAGTACTTTGGCAAATGCTGCTTTGGCCAAGAGGCCATGCTGTGCCTGTGCCTCATGCATCCCAGACCCTCCTCTCTGCCAGGACTCATGTGGATTTCAAGAAGGGCTGGGCAATATAGGTCTGAGTCTCACTGAGTAAGCCAAGCTCGTCCCTGTCTAGCACTGCAATGGCCAGCTCATTCTGCTAATTTCAGAGGACTTTAGATCCAGCCCCAAAATGCACAGCTACTAGCTATGCTAGCTGATTAAGCATTGCAGGGCTTTTATATCATGGAGTGATTGATAGGAGGAAAGTGTTTCTGGACCAAATGCATTAGCTCTGCAGAGCTGAGCCCCAGGAAGCCCTCAGCTGCCAAGTCTCTTACAATGGGCGGGAGGGAAGCTGGAGGTGAATAATTGATGCAGCATTTCAGAGATGAAGGTGGGGGCTGGTAGACATGCCCCCAGCCCCAAATCATGTCTGTGGTGCACAGAGGGAAGGCAGGACACCCCTCCACTCATGAAGCTGAGGGATGCAATTGCAATGCGCAATTCATTTTTACTAACCGCAAACCAGCTAATGTCATTGTCTGGATTACTGTGAACAGGGATGTCATCAGTGGAGCCATGGCAGTTGATGCTAACTCTGGATCTGGCCCCACCATGGAATTCATTAGCAGTAGCAGAGAAGCACCAAGTTCACTGGTGCACAGTCTATAGTGCCTGTGTAATGGTTAGTGCAGTGGTGCCTGAGGAACGGATCATTGCCTGCTACCGTAATATTTGCATACTTCATCCTTGCCTGGCTCTTCCTTTTGAATAGTACTTTACTTCATGTTGTCACAGCCAGGTCCTAGTGGCAGCAGGACAGAAACTAACCTGGCCATGCAGCAGGGTGCCCACCTTAAAGGAATTGCTAGGGACAGAGTTCTGTTAGCCATGCTCATGTTGACTCCTGCTTTGCTCATGGCAGTCAGTGGGCCTGATGCTTCATTACCCTTCATCTTAGATAACAGCTTACATCAGAGGAAAATGAGCAAAGCAGTGATGTAACATGCTACCAAACCAGAATAGTGGCATTTTGCACCTACTTTCCCTTGGTGCTATCTCTATAACCATGGCTCCATGGGGCTTAAAGCCAAATCAGGGTCCCATTTCACCTGGCACTGTACCAACATGTCCAAAGAGATAAATGGTTCCTGCCCCAAGACACTTAACATCTAAATATGTACAGAACAGACAAAGGGTGGGAGGGGAAATAAAATATGGCAGGGGGTGCCTGAAGTGACTTGCCCATGATTGTCTGGAGCAGAACTAGGAGTACAGCCCAGGTCTCCTGAGTTGCAATCCAGTGCCTACTGAGCCACACTGCCACTCACACTGATTGCTTTGCATGGACCTACTTGAGGTAAAGTGACTCGAGTCAGCCGTGCTGAAAAGGAATTGCCGCTCTGCACGGATCTGAAGCTACTGTTACAGCCTCCATCCACCTTAGCTGAAATCTTTTAATGGACCACCTGATAGGGAAGAAGAGCTGTCAGACGGCAGAACCCTGTCTGAGGAGAAGATGGATCAGAAGCAGCCCAACAGCAACACCTCGTGGCCCGTGGATGCAAGTACAAACACTCCTTTCATTAGTGCTCTGAATTACCAAACCACAGGGAATTGACCCTGATTTGAGATTCTTTATGACTTGTCTCCTGGGCCTCTCTTTAAGTCAAACAGAGACAATTTTCTGGGGCTCTGGCAGAGCCGTTTGAGTGACACTATGGAACTTTAGTGCAAAAAAATAAAAACCCAACCCCAAAACATGTGATATTCTGCTATTTGTACTGAGGTGCTGGACATCCGGAGGCTGAGTGTTGAAAGGGAACTTGGGGTTGGGGGATGAAGTCTTGCAGAATTTGCAGGGTGGTGTTTTCTTGGGGAGAAGACCAGGCCAGAACCCAGGAAGTCTATGGGCTAGTCCTGGTTTCACCATAGTCCTGCTGTACAGTGATAGGAAAAGTGCAACCCCCTGGCATGCCTCAGTTTCCCTACCTGAAAATAGGGATGCTGGTACTTATCTTGTTTGTAGTCTCTTGAGATCTGTGACTAGAAACTGCTGAGATACAGGACATTTTCATTCTTTAGGGATCTTTGTCAAGTTAATCTCCAATTTCATGCAGCTCTGCTTGGAAGGTAGAAAAGCACCTAATTCCCTGACCAAGCTAAGCCCAGCCACTGGCATACTCATTTCCAAGAGACAAATGCTGTGGTTCATAGAGCCGTGTCCCAGGTCTTCACCCTTATTCCTACTCTGTAGGCCACCTCTGCAGAAGGATGCACAGCAAGCTCCCATGTTTTCCCCTTATCAGGGAGGGTTGAACAAGAGCCTTAGGAAGCCTTGCCTTCTGCCAGGTGATGGTGTAAGTTTAAACAACCCTCACCGGTCAACATTTGCCATGGATGTGGTTACAAAGAGACCCTTGAGAGGTCATCACATCCTCTTCAGCATGTACCAGAACCTTTTTCCCAGTATCCCAATCTGACCACATCATCAGTCTTGGATGAAGGACACAGGTACTTACTCTCCAGACAACAGATATAGCCCACTTCTCTTTGAATCTCCATTCTCCATCTCTCCCAAGTATTGACAAGCATCTTCACTATCCCTCTTCCCCATTCCCTATCTCTAAATACATTGCCTATGTGTA
Source organism: Alligator sinensis (assembly GCF_000455745.1). Lineage (NCBI taxonomy): Eukaryota > Metazoa > Chordata > Crocodylia > Alligatoridae > Alligator > Alligator sinensis. The sequence continues at coordinate 1,675,377 of NW_005842213.1, read as the reverse complement.
TTACCACAACAAACTGTCATCTCTGACCTGATTCATCCCTCCCCGCCCCCCAACCCTCTTACTGCCAGGAGTACCCTGAATATCTGCTTCTTGTCATTCACACAAGACCCCACAGGGTCAGAGTTTCCCTCTCTCCCCCTAACCTGGCTGTCTCCTGAAGGGTTCACAAGTTTGAGGAGCTCCATTTAGGGCAGTGATTAGGAACAACACAGCTTAGCTCTAATTTTTGCTCCCTCTGGAAATCTATGTCCCACCATCTTTTCCAGGAGTGTTGCCTGGCCTGTCTGTTGACTTTGGGGTGGCGGAGAAGAGAAAAGACCTGCCCACCCTTTGCAGAAATGCTCACTCACTGCCTCTCCTGGGCCCACTGAAGTGGCAGCTTAATGAAAATAACACCCTCCCTGGTGCCATTTATGGCAGTCCCATACACACATGCCATCAGCTTTTTTTGTGGTGCAGTCCAAGTGCTGGGAGACAGACAGACTTCCAACTGGGGTGAGCTCCACAGAGCTCTTGTTAGCTCAAGCAGATGGACAGTTCTGTTTGGCTTACTTGGTAGAGCTGTGCTGCCTTCAGCTCTGTGGTACACCCGTGTGTCCAGGCACTACAGAGAGACGTGGCTCCTTTTTTCAGACTGCTGGAGCATGTGGTCACCACTTAGCAGACAGCGCAGTGACCTGGGTGCAGGTTAGGCAGCCCATTCTTTAGTCAGAGCCCATTAACAGGAACTGCTCTGAATCTTTCAGTTGAGGCAAGAGCGAGAATACAACCTTCAGCATGATGTTTGCACTTCCTGCATCCCACTCCTTCTTTGCAAGCATGGTCAAGTGCTGGATGATGCATTCCTGAGCACAACGCCCAACTGGAACCTCCCTGGTCCCCGATATACTTGGTTCAAATCTATTGAAGACTCCATGTGTGAGACTGCCTAGGCTGATCTGGGTATTTAGTCATCCAGCTCTTGTGGAAGTCAACAGGAGCTGTGAATCTGAATATCCTGGTGGATTATGCTCTCCCTATGCATATGTCTCTGTGATACTATCTTCTGCAGGAGGGGTACAGGCGAACTGGGGAGAGCTCAGCATAGAGCAACCAGCACGACTAGGGTGGCAGAATCTGACTTAGTGACATGTAAGGGGAGATTGGCCATGCTATTCTTCCAGTAGCCAAAGGATTTTCATAGATTTCATAGACATTAGGGCTGGAAGGGACCTCGGAAGATCATCGAGTCCAGCCCCCTGCCCAAAGGGCAGGAAGTCAGCTGGGGTCATAGGATCCCAGCAAGATAAGCATCCAGTTTCATCTTGAAGGTGTTCAATGAAGGCGCTTGAACCACCGCCGGTGGCAGGCTGTTCCAGACCTTGGGGGCTCGGACAGTAAAGAAATTCTTCCTTATGTCCAGCCTGAAATGATCTTGAAGTAGTTTGTGACCATTCGACCTCGTCATCCCTTGGGGCGCTCTGGTGAACAAACATTCCCCCAGATGCTGGTGGTCACCCCTGATAAACTTGTAGGTGGCCATCAGATCACCCCTGAGCCTGCGCTTTTCCAGGCTAAAGAGCCCCAGGGCTCTCAGCCTGTCATCGTAGGGTCTGCTTCCCTGACCTCTGATCATGCGCATGGCTCTTCTCTGGACTCTCTCAAGCTTCTCCACATCCTTTTTCAATTGTGGAGCCCAAAACTGGACGCAGTACTCCAGCTGCGGTCTCACTAAGGCCGAGTACAGGGGGAGAATGACGTACAGGGGGAGAATTTATGAGGCTTGTGCTAGTTGATTGGGAGGCAGGTCTTTGTTGCCTTCTAGTGGTTGCTCCACGTCAGAGATCTATGAGTCTGCTGCTGCTTCCACCTAGGGAAGTCTGTCATCATGCACAAGCTTTCCGTTCTGAAGGGCCTAGGCTTCAAACCTGGTTGTTAGCTGAGCAGGGTCTATCACAGGAACCCTGAGGAGGGATCCAACAAGACTTTGTATGGTGCATCATGAGATCTGTAAGACTGTTGTTCTCTTGCACAAGCATGAGCAGAGGCCTCCCATATAGCAAACATATAAGGAGTGGCCTTGGGTGTTCCCTTCCACACAGAGTGGAGCTGAGCAGCCAGGCACAAGCCCTATGGGTACGCGGTAAGACAGAGACTAGGGGTAGGTTGAAAACAGCCACGGCCAAGGTTTCTGCACAAGCATCATGAGGTTTGTGGCTGCATACCCCCCTCACTCCAGCTGTGAGGTGCAGTGACTGGGTGAACATAAAGAAGCACTTCTACAAGTGCAGAATAAGACTCCTCTATCATCTAATTTTCCCTGAACCTAGATGTACCACCCTCGTCTGCTGAGCCATGGAGAGCCAAGCCTTCCATGCAGGATATAGGGTTCAAATCAGGTGACCGATGAAGCTGGGCGACTAAAGCACTTGGGGCACTTTAACTGAACTAATGGGGACATACACAGAAGTAAACTGCAGAAGACTGAACTGTGGAGACTAGTCATACATGACCATTGCTGCATGGGTTGGGACAAACCAACGTGGCATTTCCACCTCTACCTGTCCCCAGTTATCAGTTATTTATGTGTCTTATCGTAGCACCCCAGAATCCCTATCAAGGAGCAAGACCCAACATGCACAGACAAATAACAGACAAGACAGCCCTTGTGCCAGGAAGCTCCCAGTCTAGGTGTCAGCCAGGATGTGTGCCCTCAGCTCCATGCACAGTGCTCTGGCTGCCTGCCTTCCAAGAAGCCACTGACAGAACTGGCTAACAGAGGCCCAAGGCAATGATCCCAAAACCTTGCTCTCCGTATATTGGCTGCCCTTGGTTTCAGCTTCCATCAGAAAAGTTAGCAATGAGGTCACCCCTGTATTATATCTGATCTGAAGCATCTGGGAGGCTCTCGGAAGCACAGTTATCGATTGGCCTCCTCTTAGACTTCCCCCTCGGGGCTTCAGTTTCAGGAAATATCTTTGCCTTCTCTCTCTCTCTCTCTTTCTCTTTCTCTCTGTCTCTCTGCTGGGACTTAAAAGGGGCAGCAACTGAAAGTGCTATAAAAGGAGTTTGGCAATTATTGCCTGTTCAGTTAGCCTGGCTGCAATTTTCTTACTTTGGGAGCAGGAGTGAGTGTTGAGGAGAGGGGCATATTTTCCCTCACCATGAGTCAAGTTTCATATTGGAAAACCACTGCAGAGAACAAAATGAATGCCTGCAGATTCAATATTCCCATACCCATCCAACAAAGCTGGTTCATAGCCAGTGCTGCACAAGCACATGAGAGAAAGGAGTGGCCCCAACCCTTGTGCCAGAGCTAGTAACAGTATGGCAGGGAGGTAAAGACATTGCCTATGGCTAGCGCTGCCAGTGATGCTAGCATTTCTAAAAGGTGTAGTATGGGCGGGATTACCTACCTTGCCAGGCGTGGACATCTGTGTGCCCTGCATCCTGCCCAAGGTATGGGACCTGCCAGTCTGACATGTCCTTCCTAGGAGCCCTCAGCAAACCTCTTCCCAACTCTTTCAAGGCAGGCCATGGATGGACCAAACTCACTTGCCTTCTGTCTGCCCTCAGGGTTACTTGCATCTTCTTTTGAAGCTTCCTGCTGCTGTCAGTAAAAGGTACTGGGACGACAAGATGGGCATGGGCTTTGGCCACAACTTAGTCCAAGGGCTGCAGTCAGTGAGGATCCAGTGCAGGTGGCCACCAGGTTCCATGGCAGGTGCATCTCTGCCTACAGACCTGAAGTGCTTGCAATCTCAACCAGGAGAGGAGGTAGCATTTCTTTTTCTTATTGCCAATGGCGAACTGAGGCACAAAGTGATTAAGTGTGCTGCCTGAGGTCTGGGTGGGCAGGTAAGAGGAGAGGGAAGGAGAAGAACAGTTGCAGAGAAGGCACAAAACTCAGCTCCTCGGACTTCACACCAGTGCTTTAACCCTTACTGCTATCCTCTTTCTCTAGATCAGGGCTTTTCAACTTCTAAGCCCCCAGGTTCCAGATGCCATGGGGACTGTCCCAGGCATGGGTGACTGGTGCCACCTTAACTGGGGGGGCACATCTCCCCCCCTGCAGCCAATCTTGCCAACTGAGGGGGATTCCCCCACGGCCAATCTCACTGACTGGGAAGTGGCCGTGGCACTCCCAAAAGTGGCTGCTCTACTACGTCCAGCGCTCCCACTCCCCAGCCAGCACTCACGTGAAGTGGGAGGGGGGCACCAGCACTCCTGCCTGCCCCCCTGCCCATCACCTAAGCGGGGAGTGCGGCCTGTCAGGAGGTGCACCAACGACCCCTTATGCATCACAGCTGGTCGCAGACATGGTGCGCAGATGCTCTCCTCCCTCCCCCACCACAATTGCTGCACCATGCGCCCACACAGCCAGCCCCCAGCATTGTCCCATGTGAGCAGGATTTCCCTCCCCACCCCCCACGTGGTCCTGGACTAACTCTCAGATCTTTGCACTGACACACTTCCCCACTCCCTGGAGCAAAGGCAGAAAGTGGTAGCTGGAGGGGAGTGGGGGGCTGGCAAGTCTAGCTACGATTGCAGCTGGAGCAATAGGGGGAATGGTAGTAGGTGAGAACCTGGGAGCTGCACATTAATCCTTCACGAGCCACCAGTTGGACAGCCCTGCTCTAAACTAATGGTGTTCTCTTGACTTTGTTTTTGCAAGACCATTGCATTTCCAGAATCTGTAGTTTTGGGTGCCTTGGGCTTCATACAATGATTTGTTGTCCACTCCCTCCTTCCCCTTCAAAGACTTTCAGTGCCCGGGCAAACGTTATAAATTAATAAGGAGCTATTGCAGGCATTTGCACGAAGGCTCTTTGTCAACAAATGGCAGAAATGAATCCTCCCCTGCTTTTATCAGCTCCACCCAGAAAACAAACTTGCCTTTGACAGCATCCAGTTAAGACACAGTCAGACAGGACAACTGTGTGGTGTTCTAACATGGGTCTGGTAGACCACAAGGAGGCGTGAAGTCCAAGACAGTAGGAGTTTTTCCTTTCATCATCATAACCTACATGTAGGCATCTTCTGTGGAAAAAGCACTTTTCATGTTGGCATTAACACAGTTATTTTCCCTGTGGGGCAGGTTAAAATTGTACGCTGCATGAGTAGGGTGGCCATCATAGAGGACAGTCCGGTTGTCCTCTATTGATACAAAACCGGATGCCTTTACATCAAACAGAGGATAGAGTAGCAGAAAACCCTATGCATGAGGCAGAGACTAGCATTTTCTTGTGTGTGTTTGTGGACCTGATTAGGCTCTCTAGGCTCTCTAGGCCATATTGGAGCACAAACTGCAATCCTAACACTGCCTACTAAAGGTCTTTTTATTTTCTCTGATTCGTCTGATACCAGCCACTCCTGAAGACAGGACACTGGAGTAGGAGGACCACTGATCTGATTCAGTATAGGGTAATATAGCTCCCAAAGCCGTAACGGCCATAGCAGAAATGTTCACATTGCAGCCCCTGTCAGATGCTAATGAGTCTGGTAAATTCTGCTAAATACCTTGTCATCAACAATCTCAGATATGTATGATTCTGGTAAAACATCTAGTTGATGACAAGGACATAAGGAGAAGGAAAAGGAGAAGGTGTAGTGCAGGGTAATTCCTCTGCTCCCATATCTCAAGATAGAGAAAACTCCACATATTTGTTTTAGTTCATTTCATCTAGAAAATCTTAGCTAGTCTCTGCTGGGCCAAACTGACTATAATTCATTGAGTTTTCTCTGTGGGCTCATTTAACTATAATGGCTGCGACAACCTAGGGCTGCATAAATTACTCTGGGCAAAGGCTTTTTCCTCAAATGCTACCATCACAATTTCTATGCAGTAGCATGTTAAGATATGAGGTTTACTACGTGGCTAACTCCTTATAGTTATAGTCCCTTGTAGACACAAATGATGAAAGTGCGAGAGTACAAAAAGACAGGTCCCTGGCCATTGCTAGCACTCAGAACTACAGGTGAATTAGTCCAGTGAGGCAGGCACAGGAACAGGGGAAGGGATATTCCTGCTCTTGCTAAAGAATTAAAACCTTCTTAAATAGAAAAATCTATTAAATATGACCTAGTAATTAACTACTCGTTGACTCTCATCTAAAACTAAACCACACAGGAGCAATGAACACACAGTCTGCCAGCTCCTCCTGCACCCACTCCAAAGCTCAGCCCCACGTGTCTGTACTGATCATCTTTCCAAAATGCCTCTGAGGACAGTGACTGTCTCTTTTTTCAGGGATTGTAGGTTATACAATAAATAGTGTTTTGTACCATGCACCCCTGCAGGCTTTGGCTGCATGAAAGAGCCACTGGCCAGCTAAGCTGGTACAACTAGCAGTGGAAGGCTAGCTAGGCTCAGATAACCTCAAAGATGCCCCCTGCCGCACCCTCAGCCCACTGGGGTGGAAACATTGCTTCTGTGTTGCCTTCTTGACTTCTGCCAATCTACCAGTAAGATGCTAAGCTCTTAAAGCTGCTCCTGCCTCCTGATCAGGTTTGCAAATCTTGCTGTCCTCCTCTCCACACCCTGCTTTCAGTAAACCTGGTTCAGAGATGCTCTTAGCCCTTCTGACAGCTGCAACAGAGGGTGAAAGAGGTTGAGATTCCCCTTTTCCTACTCCAGCATGCCCAAACCTTCTCACAGGCACCCTCCTGATTCCCCACCAAGACTTTCTGCTTTTACCTTACCCATCTTCCAAGTCCAGCTCCCTGGTCAGCTTTTGGGAAAACACTATTACAAACCCCCTTGGCCACCCTGCTCCCCATCAATCTCAGAAAGGCTGGGTTTTTAAATTGTACTTCTTGCTCTTCTTTGACCATCAGATGGTGCCATTGAGTCTTCTTTGGTACTTATATGAGGCAACCAAGGCAACAGACTACCATCAGAGCCCAATAATCACTAATGTAACTGGTCCTTCAAAATCTGCTGCTTGGCCAGACTTGGAGTTTGGATTTTAAGACTGTGATACTAATTGGTTATTAATCTCCAGAATGCGGCTGATTGAAGAGAGCTTCTCAAATAGGGAGGCATTGGCCAGCTCTCAAAATCAGAATAACAGCAAACCCCAGTGTCTCTGCTCTCATGATTTTATCATCAGCTTTGCAATATTGCCTGTTCTTCTTAAAGTGCCAGGCCCTGAAGTCATGTGAATACAGGATAATCTCAACTTTAATTTAGAGAAAATGAGCTCCTGGCCTTCAGGGTTGCAGAGAAAAGTCTGGAAACACAAGCCAAGTGTATCAGAGACCAGAAGGCAAAGAGAAAGAAACCTCCAATTTACTGCTTCTAAACAAACTCATGATTTTTAAGCATATCTCATGCTTTTGAGGGCTCTACTGGTAATTCCTGAGTGCCTGGGGCTGTCAATATAGAGTTCGATATGACCGTCCCAGGAGAAATGATCTCATTTCTTGGGTCCTTATGCTAGTGAGTTTTCCTGTGGGTGTAGTTGTACTGGTTCAGCTTCCCCAGCTGTATACCAGTGCAAAGCCTAGCATCCCTTTGTTTTGTGTTTATACATTGCCTAGAACTATGGGTTCTGGTCCATGCCCAGGGTACTGAAATAAAAATAGCAATAACAAATATAACAAAACTTCCCCATCCCTGTCTCCTAGCCCATTTTCTCTGGTCACACAATGTTCAGTTTGACTTGGAGTGCTGAATCACTGCTAGAGGGACAGTCAGTGGTGAGGTTTCTCATGATCAGTACTGATAGCACCCTCTGAAGAGGTTAATGTATTTTCCCTTTCCTTGTTAGTTTTGCCCTTTTCTGTTTTCAAAGTAACCTCCCTCCCCTCCTCCCCACACACACCAGATAAATTTATTTAAAGCAGCTGGAGATGCAGCACGTCTCTGGGTTTCCTCCTTTGCTTCTGTGCCAGCATCTTCAATAATGTCCGCACAGCTACAGGAGGAGGGAAGCAGCTTGCACCAGTGCCAGGATGGAGATGCAGCTGGTCCCTCTCCAGTTCAGGGGTATTGTGGCGTAGACCTCTTTCTTGCCAAGGTAGCCCTCAGGGCTATTCTGAGTTATGCTTATGGTTCCTATGGGGTTTTGCAGGGACACCTGCATTCCCAGGTATGCCCTGGCTAGAAAGCCCCCTCCTCTTACTTCTGGCCACCTCCTCTTTTACCTCCTCTTCCTTCTGATTTTCCCGGGAAGGCTCCTGTGCCTGGAAAGGGTGCAGAGGTGTATCTTGATCTGGAAGAGAAGTCTCTTCTGCTGGGGTGTGTTCTTCTTAGGGGAAGCCCTATAGATGTCTGATGGCCTTTCTGGACTAGTTTAGACAATACACAGAGACTGTTGTGCAGCAGGAAATGAGTCTCTGGCTTGGTAGACCTCGCTAGGCATTAGTGCTGTGCTCCCCACTCTGAAATCTGTGCACCTCACAATAAGCTGCTGCAGAATCAGGAGGAGAAGCCTGCAAGCCAAGACCAAACCAAATTAATGGTTTTTTTGAGAACTTAGCAAACTGTTGCCATAAAACGCATTATCTCTACCTTGTTGGGTGGGTGCCCAAGGACACCCTCGATGCACACTGAGGATCACTTCACCCTGCCTGGGAACCTCTCAGAGATTTCATCCTCTGACGTTGTCAGGCTGGCCAGCAGCTTTCTTAGGGGAGGTGAGGCTGCAGGGCTGTTTTTGGAAGGGGCCATACCTAAGCATCCTACTGACCAACCAGGGATGCATCCCTACTAGGGTAAAGGCAGAAGGCAGGACAGGATGGCACCCTAGAGACTAACAGGTTTAGAGAAACATAAGTTATCATTGGGTACAGCCTGCTTCATTAGAAAGGAAAGACGCCAGTGGGGAATTAAGATGCTCAGCACATTGCTGGATTGAGCCCTTTGTTTGTACTCAACCGCATTAGTTAAGTGCCACTGTTTAGAGGCATTGAGCACACACAGTTTACTCAGATGAAGTAAGATGTCCCTTAGGAAAGCTTATGCCCCTCTGAATCAGTTAGTCTCTAAGGTGGCCCCTGCCCTGCCTTCTCCCTGACTTCAGACAAAGGTGGCTAACTACATCTCATTAGTGAAAAGGGAGATCAACTCTGGATGGGGATAAGGCAGTTGTCATTTTCTTAAGTCAGCAGTTCAGGGTTAACACTAGTGTTTAACTTGACAGATAATCACCTTGTCCTTTTAGTTAGATGTGAGCTAGCACTTCTCCACCCTTCATACACATCCACATACACACCTCTGTCCCTAGCATGGACAAGCCTTTCTGTTTAAGGAGGCACACCTCCTCCAGATCCCTGGCAATTCAGGGAGCAGCCAGAAAAATGATGCAAGCTTTGTATACTAGGTGTAGGTGTCAGCCCCTCCAAGACTTGTCCTGCACTTTATGCAAGAAGAACAATTTAGAAATGATGAGACCCAGAGCTTGTGCTTCGATCTGGGAAAACTGCAAGAGACTTTCTGGCTACTGTAACATCTCTTTTCCAGACTAGGAGTCCTCTTGAGCACTTGTATGGATAGAGAGAGGAAGTTAGCTGTGTATAACACTCTTGAGAGCACAGATTGTCTTTGGTTACATGTCTTTAAGCATCTACTGCAAGTAGGGCTTTTTTCATGACTAGAGCATTAGCTACTATCACAGGTGAAATACATACATGGGCAGATCTAGAGTTTTGAAAAGCGGGGTGCATATGGTGTGGTGCATCATCACATATAAACTATAAGTTAAAAATTAACTATGAGCTTTACTAATATGCTAGGGATTTGGGCTGTATTATTCAATTTAGGATTGAAGTAAAAATAGAGATAACAGTTACCATGTGGCCTAGTGGATAAGGTGTCTGACTTCAGATCAGAAGATTAAGGGTTTGAGTCCCTTCATGGTTGAATAGTTTTATGAGGAGAGACTAAGGGACCTGGATCTCTTCAGCCTCCACAAGAGAAGGCTGAGAGGTGATCTTGTAGCCGCCTACAAATTCATTAAGGGGATGCAGCAAGGGATTGGAGATGTTCCATTCACCGGGGTGCCTTTTGGGGTAACAAGGAACAATGGTCACAAAGTGACAGAGAGCACATTTAGGCTGGATATCAGGAAAAACTTCATGGTGAGGGTGGCCAAAATTTGGAATGGGCTTCCAAGGGGGGTGGTGCTCTCCCCTACCTTGGGGCTCTTTAAGAGAAGGCTGGACAGGCATCTGGCTGGGGTCATCTGACCCCAGAACTCTTTCCTGCCCAGGCAGGGGGTTGGGCTCGGTCTGTTCAGGTCCCTTCTGACCCTAGCAACTATGAATCTATAACTTAATTGGAATGAGTTCAAACAGTGGCAATGTGTAGCGGGGGCATGGGGGTGCACATGCACCCCCTGAGAGCACTGGTGCACCCCTTGACCGACCGCGCTTGCCACTTAGGCAATGAGTGGGGGGGCAGGCAGGAGTGCCAGTGCCCCCCCTGCAAGTGCCGTCCGATTGCTGCAGCCACTCCCAGAAGTGATCGGCCATCACAGAATCGGCTGCGGGGGTCCTTCTGGGCAGTGAGATTGGCCGTGGAGGGACCACCCCCAGTCTACAGGATCGGCCAGTGGGACTGGTCACAGGGGGTCACATGCCTTGCCCAACTAAGGCGGCATCAGTTGCCCATGAGTTCAAACCAATCTTCAGGGCTGTGAAATAGGAGCTTCATCAGCAGAAGCAGTTAACAGACAGCAGAACTGCAGAACAAAGGGTAGCTTGACTGGTGGAACATCAAGACCATGAAACAGAAGAGAGGATTTTTAATACCTGTGGAGTGAAGAATTTAGGAGGGATATGAAATCAAGTAACTCTCTCAGCATTGCCTGAAACTTTGGGTGGACAAGAAATTAAAGGGGGGTGGGATGTGGGGGGGAGGTGCAATTGCACCAATGCTCCCCCCCAGTTCTGCTCCTGAATACATCATCATCATAATAATGATTGTTGTTATTGTTGTTATTTCCTAATATGGCTTTAGGTTTTATTGCCCCAAAGGAAATTTAAGTAATAAATATAGCAGTGTGAGAGAACAGAGGGGAGAGAGGGTGAGAGAAAGAGAAAGAGAGGAATAATTGAATTTAGCCAGGGATAAGAATGGCAGCTGAGCAGGGCTGGATAAGTTCCAAGCACAGTGGACTCCTGTTTCAATTTCACAGCATAATTTCTGTCTGTCCTTAAAATAACTTCTCTTCTCAGAGACCCTCTGGTGTTACAGTAGCCCAAGTAATGACCTGTGTTCCTCCCTCCCCACCCCTCACCCCCCACCCCGTCCTCAGTACTAGGTTATTTTGGGAGCTATTTTTGGTGTCACACGCGTTGCAGCCAGGCCCAGCACTTCCAGCCCACATGGCCAGGAGGCTGTAAATGGAAGGGGGTTGGCTGCAAAGTCAAACCCAGCACTCAGTGAAGAAGGGGACAGAGAGTTGGAGCAGGGGGAGCTAATTGTTCTGATCCCTGCCAACAAAAGGCTGCTTCCCTGAGCCAGTCGGCAGGGATGGGACCCTCTTTATTGTCTGGGCTAATTGCTCATGTGCGATGTATTTATAGAAGAAACTGTTTGTGCCGAGGCTGCAGACAAACAGGCTCCTGTTCTGCCAGGCTTTCTTTGTAATGGGTGGGGGCTGGGAATGCTTTAGTGCTGTCATGGGAAGCCTCATTTTCTACCAGCAGGTCCAATCCTGCACGGTGTGTAATGGCTGCTGGGAGGTCCTGAGTCCCCTCTATTCCCAGTGACTCCAGCGGTAATGAAGGTGCCCAGTCTGTTCCCGGATCAAGCCCTTTGTTTGTACTCTACCACATGAGCTAAGTGCTGCTGTTTTGGAGGCGTTGAGCACACACAGCTTTTGTTGACTCACTTGGCACCCTGGGCATTCAGCATGTCTGTAAACCAGGCCCTGGGACTAGATTCTGACAAAGGGAAGGTGAATCACACATATCCTCTTGTGGCTTGCATATGCAGGGCTTTCTCCATTTGGCAGAGCAGTCTGTGCACACGTGTGCATAGGAGGAGAGGACTGAGCCTAGCTAGTGACACCAATTTGTGCTGTTCTCTCTGTGGGGGAGGCTCAAAAGATTTGGTATGGAGTCTCAGACAGTAAAGATGATGTATAAGGAGCCCTGTGGGTGTGACGGGCTGTCCCCAGGAGCCATTCATCCCTATGGCTTAGTGATGCCATTACACAGTGAATGGGGTGTCTTTGTGGATGGTAGTACTGACTGAGTAGAAGGCTTTTGCTCTGCGACTTAGTATGTTTCCCTTTTCAAGAACATGGCTTAAGGGGACTGTGCTGAAGGTTGTGGTTCCAGGGTCAATACAGGGAAGCTAGTCCATGGGTTAAATGACTTAACTGTACAGATGTACAGCATCTGACTATACTGATCCAGTTATGGGATGGCCAACTGCTATGGGGAAATTCCAGAAAGCTGTTCTTGCCTTTGCAAATGTTCTCTATGCCCAGTCTAGCTAAAAGTTCCTAGGACTCCACAAGAGAGAAAAATTAAAAATACTTGAGCAGATTGTTTAGAGACCTGAAGTTTCTTCAAAGCCAAAGCCTTGAGAAGTCTTTTTGGCTTTTTGGTTTTTCCCCCTACATGGGAAAAGGATGAGGCTTTAGTGAAGTAATGCAAACAATTTATGGAAAAAATCCAGGGTCTCCATCATTCTATGAACCAGTAAGGAAGGGAAAATTGTAGGTCTAGCTCCAGGTGTGAGGCATGTTGTTTGATGCTTCACATCTCAGTCTCACTAAGAGGGTGTCCTGTTTTTTATTCAAAGAGGCAGCCCCTGTTTCTCATCTTATGTCTTTCTTCCTTCCCTGGCAGTCATGACAGGTAAAAGGCATGTATCTGATGGCTGCTGCTTGAGGCCAATGCAGCACCAACCACAGAAGTTTACACAGCATCATTTTTACTGTAGCAATGGAGGAGAGTGGTAAGAAGAAAATCCAAGCTAGAGCGGGGAGAAATGCTTCCTGGAAATAATTTGCTTGTGGGGACTGGGGTTGCAGCATGGAGTTGGAAGTATTCTTGGGAAGGCAAGTGGGAGCTGAGCCCCTGTCAGCACATGGTCCCAGACCCCTGATCCAGGGGTTAAGGGCCCAAGCATTAGCTCAGCTCTCCACTAGGCCACAGCTCATGAAGGAAGGCAGAGTGGCAAAGAAAGGGACCCTGCCAAGGAAAGGCTTTCTACCACTGGCTCCTGATTGGCCTAGGGCTCCCAGCCACTGTTTGGATCCTCTTGCCTATATATGTTTTCCTGTTTTGTTGGGAAGCTGTCTGGACAATAAGACTTCTGCTTTCTGTGGACTGCCCTGATTCCAGATCTGACCACCCATTGCCGACCTTGCTTGGACTTCAACTTTTGCCTCACGTCTTGGTTTGTTGGAACTTGACTCTCACAGGCACGACCTGGCTGGATCCCTGACCTTGCTCTGTCTCCTGTTTAAGCCCTGGCTCAGACTCTGGCTTTGACTTTGGCTATCCCTTGGACCTTGGCTAATGGCTTGTGCAAACCACCAGCCAGACTGCCTATACCTCGGTACGTGACACTTCTTCCTGGTGGTACTGAGTAGTATACTGGATTTCTACTAAAGCTGATGGGAGTTGTGAGGGACCTTTAGCACCTCATGGATTCAAACTGTGGTGCAGTTCCTCTCCTAGTAAGTGTATGTCAACTAGTGCTTGATACAAGCAACATGCCTGAGAAGTTTTAGATTTATTGTCCTATGGCAATCCTGTATCTAAGATATTTTACTGTCATTGGCAGTGATCAATATTTATAACCACTTATGATACTTTTTCTTTTTTAAATCAAATGTTCCAGCAGGAAAATATGTTGTTATTAATACCCAGGATGATTAATAATCACATTCTGAGCTGCAGACAGGCCCACGCTGCAAGCCACATGCACTTTCTTTTTTCTAATGGCTATGCAGGAATTTGAACTGTAACATGTATAATACACGCAGACAAAGGCGTTTTGTCCTAGGGAAGGAATATGTGGATGTTGTTGACTTAAAGAGCCAGTGCCACATTCAGGAGAATTTTACTGAGTGAATCTACCTACCAAAATGCCATAACTTTCTGCTAAATGTTGATTTCCTTTCCCTGCTGAAGAGAAGGTTCTGAGCTGGTATAAAATGATATAATTTTATATATTTCAAGAGGACCAAAGTGATTTTCATCAGTTGAAGATCTAACTCAGAGTGCAGTGGTAACTGGAGGAAATTAAGATACAAGAAAAATATTTCCAGTGAGACATTTAGCAGTGGGACACTCTGTCAGGGGCTGGTGGGGAGAAAGTAGCAAATGTCATCACCTGGGACAACTCAGACTAATCTGGACAACATGCTACTAAGCGATCAGTAGTCAGGCACCCTGCCTTGATCAGCCGACGACCTACTATGGGTGGATAATTTGACATTACCCGGTGGGAAAAGTGGAGTGAACATGTGATGATAGCCTTCTAGCAGTTTAGGTCAGCTTACCTTGGGATAAAATTAACCTTCGGAAAGTAAAAAATAAGTATGCCCTGCACAATCTACTAGCTTGTGAACAACTTGTTTGTCCTTTCTTCTGGCTGCTGTCCTACCAAATGTTACCTCTCTATTTTATCACCTACCCCACAGATGAGAGGGAATGGGCTGAGGTGGGCTTTCTTCTTCCCTTCTCTCTCTGGAAGGGTGAGAGACCCAGTTAGGAAGCACATTTTCTTCCCATGGTGTAGTGGTCATCCTGGTTTGTTGTGTAGTCTTCCAGCTCCATGACCCATGCCTGACAGTAAGGCATCTTACCTTCCACACCCAACCTTTTTGTGCCACTTCTTGTTTTTTGGATAGGCAGGAATTAGCCTCAGGCATTCATGTTGCACTCAGGTGAAAAAACCTCAGTACAGAAGATCATTCAAGGGCCCCTACCATGGACCATACATACATCCCTGGAGATATATTACAAGGTACAGAGTCACCAGCTTAAATATACAGGGTATTACTAACTTGCCCCATCAATAGTCCAGTCCTCTTCAAGACTCTCTGTCCTTACAGCAGGTACCTATTGCCTTTCACAGAATCTGCCACTGTTTGTGAATATTGCAAGCTTGGAATAACAAGTCCCACTGTACATATCCCTTCCATTGCCCTGGACTTCTCTATTGGGTGGGTCTAAGCTGCTCCTCCAGCTGGGCTAAGTCTTGTCTCCCTGATCACCTAGCCAGTATTTGGGCCTGCCTTCTCTGGCAGCAAAATCCTTAGGCCCTAGCTATGTGTTACCCCTCTACTATTATAACTGTGCCAGCAGACTGGCCCAGTTGATCAGGAAATGCTGCAATACAGTAGCAAGAGGAGGCAATATAAAATCTAAAATAACAACCTCTTTCTGTCCCCTTCAGGGCAGGGCTGTGCTCTCCCCTGGGAGAGGAATTGTTTCTACTAAGAGGAAAGTATACAGAAAGAAGTCATTGCTAAGATATCCTCCTAGCCTTCTGACCAACCAGAGCTCTAAACCAGTTTCCCACTCTGCCCATCCCCTAAGCCAGGAGTTGGCAACCTACAGTCTTCAGGCCATACCCAGTCCTTCAAGTGATTGTATTTGGCCTGTAGTACAGTAGTGTAAATAAGGGAAGGAGATGGGGTCACCTTGGCCAACCTAGAGAGGGTGTCCCCAAGCTCTCTCCATCAGCATGTCACCTTTTGCTTCCAGTTTTTCGACAGTGCCACCTGCTGCTGCCTTGGCCCTCCCATGTGTGCCCCCTTACAGCAGTGGCCACTTTTCTTGCTACTGAGTTCAATGCTTGCAGCAGTCAGTGGTGACAGTTCATGGCAAAGGGTACAGAATGGCAACAGTAGACCTGCGCAAGAGTACAGAGCAAGGAGGGCTGGGATGACAGCAGGTAGCTTGGAATGGTGGCAACAGTAGGGGCACTGGCTGGGTTGCAAATAGTGGCCTGTCTCCAGACTCAGTTGCCTTTAAGAAGTGGCAGGCTGAAATAAGGTAGCTAACCCATGCTTTATGTAGTCAGGTCTTATGGGAACCACACTGAACCTTTGACACTGCAGCCATGTGCCTGCAGATTAGGAGCTCAGTGGAGAAGAGCTCCATGGACTCGTTGCTGAGACACCCATCCTCTCCTATCATGTGGTGCTATTGCTGCTCCACCCCCTGCCAGAACTATTGGGAGCCATGGAAAAGTCTCATCCAGGCATATTTTTTTCAGATTCTCCTACCTGTTAATGCCCTTCTGCCATTATCTTAGAATAGGAAAGAGCACTCCATGGAAATGGACCTTCCTCTAGCCAGAAAGGAGACATCTCATTCTGTGGTTAACTATACCCTGACCCTTACCAAAACCCACGCTCTGCCAAGTACCATCCTAGCCACTGTGACAGAGAAATATATGAGCCTACTTAAACCTTTTCTTTGTTTATAATACCTCACCTTCCAGATAAATTGGCTCGTTCATTTTGCTGCCATTAGTTAAGTTACAAGATATTGGGTGTACTAGTTCAGCTGCTCATGTGAGGTTGTGGGGAGGGGATAGCTCCATCATCCTTGATGTGATAAACCAATAAGAAGGGCAAAGTTTGACTGCACTCCTTAGCAGCCAGCCATGTAAAATCAATGTTTGCCTACCTGCTAATTGCACTCACCATGGGTGCAAAAAGTAACACTAATAATATTGAAGGCATTGAATTAGGGGAGTGAGCTTGCACAGCCTCATATAGCCTTGATTACTTCCTTATGACAATCCTTTACAACACCCTTTTATTGTACACTAAACACAGAAAAGCACTTTTAAAAGCTGATACCAAGATCAGGTCTGCATGAGAAGCATCTGTTCTTTTATCAACATCCTGTTTTGTATGATTTTTGTACATGAGAAAAGCCACAAAAGGGGAAAAAGGAAGGAAACCATTTTTAATGTTCCTCAGACGTGCTGTTTGATTCCAAGGCAACTCTGAATACACTGAGCTGGATTCAGAAATGTGACTCCACTCTTCAGGGGCTATGAGGTCAGTGTGGCCCCTTCCTCAAACTGGGGCTGCTTTTAGAGATCCATTAATTTTTGCCCCTTCTTTACTGGACTTTGAACAACTGCCACAGGGCTGCTCTCATCCTTCCGTCTGCCAGGCCTCACTCACCCCTTTCTCTGCTAGTCAACCTCAAAATGCCCCTGTGCTCAGAACTGCTGCTGCAAAATGACTCTTCAT
>NW_005842213.1:1646168-1658178 GCF_000455745.1 Alligator sinensis | reverse complement strand
GGGAAAGAGGAATGCTTGTCTTACAAACCCTGTGTGCCAGCCATGCTGGGGAAAATGGACAGTAGGACAATGATGATGACTGGATCTCTGTGGAAGATATCAAGAGTCAAAGAGCTTTGCCTTTTTGTGCAGTCCTCCCTCTGAGAAGACCAGGTTCTAACAGAGAGAAACATAATACACAGGAGAATGGTTGAGGTGTGAGTCCATGTAAATATCTCATTACATTAGTTATAACCATCTCCCCATTTCCTTGAGCTCCCTGTCTTCATCTATCTTACTCACTCATTGT
This sequence comes from Alligator sinensis, assembly GCF_000455745.1. Lineage (NCBI taxonomy): Eukaryota > Metazoa > Chordata > Crocodylia > Alligatoridae > Alligator > Alligator sinensis. Next base: position 1,657,889 of record NW_005842213.1, on the reverse strand, counting down.
CAAGAATTGATTGTCTAAGCCCTTTGATGGCAAAGGTCATCTTTTCATGATGTGTGTATACAGAGCCTGGTGAAGAGTCACAAACCCGGAATGGTCACATACTGTCAAACAAATCATTGCTGCGGAGATCAACATTGGCAGCTTTTATGAAGGAATGGGCTTTCACTAGGGTTTAGAAATAGAAGAGATAAGTTATTGGTGTCAGTCACTGAGGGAGCATCATTCTCTTGGAACATCTCATCATCTTCTGGGCTTCTCACTGGACAGGAAAATGTGACATACCTGGCCTCACTAGGGCAGGGGTTCCCAATGTGTAGGGGTGGCATGAAAAGAATTATAGTTGTAACTGGTAGTGCTTGAAGGGTGTTGTAGCCATGGTGGTCCAGGAAATATGCAGATGGCAAAGATTATTGTGCGTTGTATCTTCTATTGGACAAACTTCATGGTTAGGATAGACTGAGCTACTGGACTGCATTCAAAAGCTTGTTTAAGTCTATCCCAACCATGCAGCTGATTCAATAAAAGATAATCACCCAAACAATCCTTGGCTCTTACAGTTGTAATAATCATTTTAGCTCCCATAAAACCTATACCATACAAAAAATATGCTACTGTTTTTCAGTGAATCCAACACTAAGGTTTCAGGATATTGCAAGATATACTATAAACAATTAATGCCATAGGGCACGTATACAGTATATGCAAGCAGCAAGGCTGCTCTGATGTGTTATAATTCTGGCACATCAGAGAAGACTTGATTAATTGAGTCTGCTGGAGCATGGTAATTACTGTGCTCCAGCAGACTCTGGCACCTCGTGTAACAGCGTCCCTGCACTTAAAAATGGTGGTGGGGGCTCTTTAACTAAAGCTCGTTGAATGAGTTTTAGTTAAAGTGCCCCCGCTGCCGTTTTTAAGCATGGGGATGCTGATACACAAAATGCTCTGGGCGCTTTAATTAGAGCCACTCTAATTAAAGCATCCTCCCCATTCCCGGAGCATGTGTATAAATGCCCATAGATGTCAATATTCATGAGTCTATTGTGTTGGTTATTCTTCTTTGTCATTTGCCATGTATTTTCCTTGTTACTAGCAGGAAAAAAAATAACAAATTGTGCATGACAAACCCTTTGTATTAAGAGCCATCTATGGATTAAAATATGTGTCAGATGACTGGACACCCTACTCCTGGTACAATGCACCCCACAGTAAAATTGGATAGATTTCATCCTTAAGCACCCTGCCAAAAATACTTTTTACAAAGGGTAACAAGAAAACATAATTCAAATGAAGGACACCTGTTCTCCAATGTTTTCAGATAATGACTGGATCAAGTGTCTGCATAAAGGATAATTATCTTCTGCAGATGATTTGATCCAGTATTTTAAATATTGTAAAAATGTTCCCATCCAAACCTCACACTAGAATATATGAGATTTCACTGGAAAGAGCGGTGCGGGGGGCACTTTTCCTATCCATTGGTTATTTACCAATGGGAGGAAAAAAAGAAAGAACAAGCTAATGTGATAAAGAACAATATTTTACTTGACAACAAAACAAGAAGATTTGGTCTCTTCTGCCTAGGTCATGCTGCCTTACATGGAGGTTATTTGCAATATGGACGTTTACTAGGGGAAGAGGCAAATAAAGGGTCTAGATCGTGTTAAAAGAATTCCCAACAGATTTCTATGAGGAGTTATGCCTAAGAACTGATGGCATAGTATGGCTCTCAATGCAAAAGAAATTTCACCCCCTCTCCCAAGGAAACAGAGAAATAAAACTACCTCTGTGACATGCATTCTTATGCTTGCTTTTATTAAACCACCCTTGCAATTTATTTTTAGCTTAAGGATGATGTCCTTCGATTGCTGCTGTCAGCTGAGCATTTATAACCACTGGCAACTCAGTCATTCCCTTTGAATCTGAGTGGAGAGCACTCGGGTCAAGTGAATCTGGAGTTAGAGATGCTCAACAGCAGGGTCTTTGTGAGATCCTTCCCACATTCAGACAACCTCTGTCTTGAAGCACAGGAGGGTGTGTCACCTGCAGGCTGGGAGAAACAGATGATCTGTGTCCCTTGAGATGTACCCACTCAGGACTATTCAGAATATAGGTGATGGGAGAAGTAGAAATTCTAGTCATCTCCTAAGCACCTTGCACAATCCAGACTCCATTCACATACAATGCTGAATCCAGATGCCACCCAGGGCTGGACCACACACAGTTTTTGCACTGGTTTACTAATGATTATGATGATTCATTTTATTGCATGTTTGTATTTGCAATAGTATCTAGAGCATCACTCACTGACAAAAACTCCCCCCAGCCTTGAATGTAGTATCTCAAGCAACAGGCTACCTAACTCCCAGTCTCACCAAAGGACCAGTCCTCACAATAGCCCCAGATGCCTTCTGTGCCCCAAATCAATACAGACTACTTTATCACTGGACCTAATTACACAGATTATAAATTATAACATCTGAGGTTCATTCACTTGCAACTCTACCAATGTCATATATACCATCACCTGCTCACAGTTCCCTGCTGCTGTCTGCCTTTGACAGACAGGGTGATCCCGACATGAAAGAATGAACGAACAGTGATCTGACATCAGCTGAAGAAAGACACAGAGGCCTGTGACAGAGCACTTGAACCTCCCTGCACACTCCATTGCTGACCTAAGAGTGACTGTTCTTAGATAGCAAACCTTTAAAAACCAATATGAATGGAAAATTGCAGGACAAGAAATCATCCACAGACTGGATTGCATTAAGTACAGTTTAAACAGGGACTATGGATTCTTATCCTGTTACCTAGATTGGCTTTCGTGACTCCTTTGTTCCTATCAGTTTACTGCTTGCATGTTTGCTTCTCCCAGCACTTAACCCTTCCCTCCTCCCCTCTTCTGCTTTTATATTCAAATTTCTGTCTCTTTATACAGAGCTTTGTGCATATATTTTATAGCATCTGATGAAGTGAGCTTTGGTCCATGACAGTTTGTACTAAAAATCTACTTTGGCTAATCTATAGGGTTCATCTCTTCCTTGCCTTCTACTAAGAAGTATCAGGTACTGTACAAACACTGAACAAAAAGGTGGTCCCTGCTCTAAAGAGCTGGCAACCCTTCACACAACTCTAAAGAGTTGGCAACCCTGCTTTACCTCTCTGATTTAACTTTTATCTTTCTAATTTCTACCTATTTACATTCTCACCGGCACCCTGCCACACTTTTAGCTTCTCTCATTTCTTGGAATCTCAGAACAGCAGAGACTCCCTGTGCCTGAATAAGGGTAACTGTGCCTGAAAGCTTGCCAAGAACCTTTTTCCAACTACTCAGTTGGTCTAATAAAAGATATCACATCTACTCAAAGAACTTTGCCTGCCCAACCCTACATATAAACCCAGAGACAATGGGTAGATTCAGACAAACAGGGAAGCATAAGGAAACAGTCAGACAATAATCTGTGCAACCTAAACCAATATAAACACTTTTAAAATTGATACACATCTCCCAACTAGATGTTTGAACCAATTTATCTACGCCTGTTATATCAAAACAGTGTATAAATCAGACTTCAGAGTTGATGGTGCAGAAATCCATGAAATTAACAACCTTCTTTTTGGTTGCAGTTGTATAGGTAACAATAATGAATGGCCATTCTTAGGCTTCAGAATTATTGCTTCCCTTAAAATGGATAGGACAGTTAACATCCTCAAGAGGTGTGGTTCCAGGCTGTCTTCAGAGTTAGTCAGAGAGCGCTGTCCCTGTTTTTGTCTGATTTACATTTGGGAGGTTATCTTTGCAACCAGAAGGACTGGTTGCAAAATCTCCAGCATGTTAAATAAAAGATTCTGGAGCACAAGATGCAGCCAGTAAGGGGAAGTATTAGCTTGCCCTGTGGGCTGCTCAAACCTAGTGGCCCTTTACAGGGCTGTGGCAATCTTCCCTGCTGGTCTAAGACAGGCACTGTTTGGATGACTAGCCCCTTATGATAGAAATTTGGAAGGAGTTTTGAAATCTTGAAATCTTTGTTTCAATGGACCATACCTTGTGTATGGTAAGGATTTGGAAGAAGGTTTAAAATATAGCTCCTCTGATGAAATAATTCAACTATAGTTCTGGGAATGTGATCTCAGCACTTGATAACCCACCAGCATTAATTTCTGGACCATCACAGCTACAATATTACTCTTACATACCATATTATATCATATATTAGCATATATTATATGCATGATATATGTTATTTTACTGTATATTATATACAGTATACAATGTATTATATATTGGAAGCTTGATTCTGTTTTACCACTGAGCTGTTAAACATCAGATTGTTTGCCCTGGCTCTGGATGGTTCAGTCATTAAGTAATTAACTAGTAACCTGGGATGGTTATTATTCCATAGCGGTTATTAAAATATACATATATCATGAAATATATATGTATATACGCATGCATGTAGGTATGTGTGCGTATATATATGTATATATGCATGTGTATATGTATATATGTGCATGCATGCATGAATGTATATTATGGCATCCATTCATCAGTGAGTGATGGTGGATATTGCAGCTATTCTACTGACTGGTGGCACATTTTCTCTTGTGGCTTTAAAGACCAATGTTCGACTTGCAGATCCTGCCACAGTGGTCACAGGTGTATATGCCATTAGGGGCTACTGTACTGACAGGCTGGTTCCTTTGGTCACATTTTTTTGTTGTAATTTGAGTGACCATTTCTCATCATGATGTTGGACTCCATGATTAAGAAGGGAACACCACTTTGTCCTGTCTCATGCTAATGCCTCCCAAAGGTTTGGGTCAATTCCAAAAGTCATCATATTCTGCTTGCAGACATCTTTGAAGTGCAGTTTTGGGTGCCCTGCTTTTCTCTCTCCACCTGCAATTTTCCCATACAATTTGAAATTTGCAAAGATAGCCAAGCCAACATAGGTGCCACTGTTTGAGTAGCGCAGTGATGGTTGGCAGGTTGGCTTTGGCAATGACTTCTGTGTTGGTGAATCTGTCTTGCCACTTGATGTCAAGGATGTGCTCTAAACAGCGTAGATGGAAGCTGTTCAGCTTCTTTTCTTGATATGCATATGTAGCCCAGGTGTACACGGGTATGTACTCCCTTCTCCAATTGAAGGGGATTGTTAGCTGGCAGGTGTGCTATGGATGAAACTGCAGACTACTCACAGGTTCCCTCTGCCCCAAAGGAATGAGGCCAGGACAATCTGGAACGTAACTATACACAAATTTATTATTATCTACACAAGTGGGTAAAATATAAACATAAATGTAAACATATGTATATATATATATGTGTATATAAGTATATATTCAGATATATAACTATAAACCTTATGTTCTATAATGGGTTACCACCACCGGGGTTTCAGGTAAGTGACAGGTAAACACAGGTAAGTAATAGCAAGAGATCCCAGTGGATCCCCCAGGCAGGGTTATAGACTCTATTAAACTACCAATTCACAAACACAGAAATACACAAAATATAAGGCACAATATTGCAAAATGTAAGGCACTCTCTCACAAAATAGAAGATGCATCAGCCTTAGACTAAACTTAACTCTTTAAGCCCCAGGGTCACAGGCTGATGCTGGGGCATTGGCTGTGCTCCAGCATCCAGTAAGGGGGGTGAGAATTTTGGGTCCCTGGCAGGGATGCCACACAAAATAGCCCACCTGGGAGGGCCTGGCTGGGGTGTTCCTTCCCGTGTGGAAAAGACCCTTTTCTTACGTGGTAACTCAAGGCTCTGAGGGGGTCCCGTGCAGGCGGGGGGAGTCAGCGTACTCTTGGTCCTGCTGTTCCTCACTTGTGAGGAGGCCTCTGGGGCCAATGGCTCCCCTTGGGCTGCTGCCCGCTGTGGGCCCTGGGCTCTGTCGTGTGCACGTCGGACTGGCGTGGGGAGTCTTTGAGGCTCTTCTGGGCACTGGCTCCACCTGCTGAGCAGCTCTTCTGAGCTCTTCTTATGCCCCGCTCTCTCCTCCGTCCCCTGACGAATCTGCCGCATGCAGGGCACGTTGCTTCTTTTATACCTTTTGGAGGCTCTGCCCCTGGATTGCAAACGGACCAATCGGGTTGAAGCAAAGTGCAGGCTTCAACCAGGTTCGGGGCTTTTCACCTCACCCCAGGTAGGGGCAAGGCAAGCCCCTCCCAGCAGTTACCTGATTGGTGGGCGTGTTCCACCAATAACAGTGCAGATTCTCCAAGCCCAGACGTGCCGGGCTGTTATCGGTAAATACGCCACAAGTATGTTGACCATGTCTCACTGCTTATGTATAAGGACACTGAGGATGAGGATGCAGGCTTTGTATACAAACAGCTTAGTTTTGATTATGAGTTTTGTTTTGTTCCAGACTCATTTGGAGAGTGTACTGAAAGTGGTAGTTGCCTTTCCAATGTGCACATTTAGCTCTTCATCTAGTGATAGGTTGTTGCTCACTGTGGATCTTAGGTAGCAGAATTTGCTTACTGCCTTGAGAGGTGTGTTGCCAAGGCTGATAGATGGTGACTGGCAAACACCTTACCCTAGGACCATAGTCTTCTTGATGCCACTGCTCAGGGCAAACATAATGCAAGCAAGAGAGAGGCAATTCATAAGTTTTTATAGTTGGCCTTGAGTGTAGCATCATCAGCAAAAAGGAGCTCCCTAACAAGTATGTGCCTCACTTTTGTCTTGGCTTTTTGATGTAATAGATTATAGAGTTTGCCATCTGATCTTGTGTGAAGGTATACACTTTCCTCCAAGCCACCAAACGCATAGTGCAGCAGCATAGAAAAGAAGATCCCAAAGAGTGTAGGCACCAGAACCCAACCCTGCTTCATTCCACTCTTCATCTCAAACCTGTCAAAGTTTGATCCATTAAACTGAACTGTGGCCTGCATGTTTTCATGGAAGGAGTGTATCATGCTGAGTAATGTTGAGGGACATCCAATCTTTATCAGGACCTTGAACAAAGCTCTGCTGATAGTGTCAAAAGCTCTTGTCAGGTCAACAAATGTTACATACAGTGGCTTATTTTGTTCTCTGCATTTTTCTTCCAGTTGGCTTAAGGAAAATATCATGTACACTGTTGATCTCTTTGCTCTGAATCCACACTGTGATTCCGGGCAGACATAGTTAGCAATCTGTTGCAAGCATTTCAAGATGACTAGCAAAAGCCTTGCCTATGATGCTGAGGAGACAGATGCTCCTATAGTTGTTGCAGTCACCCTTGTTCTTGTAGACAGTGACGATGTTCGCATCATGTGTGTCCTGGGGTTCTTGACCTTCCTTCCAGCATCGCACTAGGAGTTGATGAAGATGTGGCAGCAGGCTAGATTTCCTGCACTTGAGAATCTCAGCTGGGATGCCATCCTCCCCTGGTGCTTTTCTGCTTCCTAGAGTCTATGGCTTTGCTCAGTTCTTCGGCTGTAGGTTCTTTGTCTAGCTGCACCAGTACACGTAGAGTTGGGAGTTGATCCAGTGCCTCTTCTGAACTGTCTGGTTCATGGGAGTAAACCCCTAACGTTCAACCCAGTGTGACATCTGCTTGTTCTTGTCAGTGATTGTTACTTTGCCATCTTGAGACTTGAGGGGGGCAACTTTCATGACAGTTGAGCCAATAGTTTTCTTCAGACCATCATACATAACTCGCATGTTTCCTGCATCTAAGGCAAACTGTATCTCTTGATATAGTTTGTCCAGTACCGGTTTGTGCAGCATCTGGCTGTTTTCTGTACCATTGCCCTGGCATGGTTCAGCTTAGTCTTAGAACTTTCTTTTGGATTAGGGTTGTGTTTCAGGTAGGCTGTGTTCTTGGTTTCAACAAGTGGTAGCATCTCTTCTGAGTGTGCCTCAAACTAGTCTTTATTTGACAATTTCCTTTTTCCAAATACTTCAGTGGCTCTTTCCTGGATGACCGCTGTTAGTCCACTCCAAGTTCCTTCAGCATTTGCAGTTGTTGCTTTTGTAAACATAGCTAGCTCAAAGGTCCTTTAAAAGTTGAGGCACTTGCTTTGGACTTCGGTGCTGTGTAATCTTGGCTGACTCTTATGTTTGGCTCTGTGCAGCTGCATTGGTATCACTTTCACTTTGCAGACAATAAAAGAGTGGCCTGTGTCACAATATGCACTGTGATAATTGTGGGTGTGTAGTACACTGGGCAGGTCTTTCTTCCTGGTGATCAAGAGGTCTAATTGATGCCAGTGGCCAGATTGTGGCTGTCTCCGTGATATTTTTTGATGCTCTTTGCCCACAAAGTAGGTGTTAGTGATACACAGGTAGTTTAACGTGCAGAGTTTGAGAAGACGTTGGCCATTTTTATTCATTTTTCCAATGCCTGATGTCCTAGGCAGGTTGGCCAAGATTTGTGATCTTGCGCCTACTCAAGCATTAAAATGCTCTAGGAGGAGAAGCTGCTCATTTCATGGTAGGTAGCTCAAAGGCTTGGTGGGAGCGTTGTAGAAGCCATCTTTATCATCTGAACCTGCCTGTAAAGTTGGTGCATAGGTGCTAATGATGTTAAAACCGTCAATTGACAGTAGTTGGACTGCGATGATGTGATCTGATGTTTTAGTGGGAGTGTCAATGGTTTTGACCAACCTGTTGCAAACTGCAAATCTGACCCAGTGTTGGCAAATATCTTTTGAACTCCTGCCTTCCCAGAAAAAGGTGTGGATGGCCTCACAAATAGAGCCTGAGTTGGCCAATCTTGCCTCCTGCTAGTGTTCAATGTCAATGTTAAGTTTTTGCAGCTCTCGATCAATCAGTGGTGTCTTCCAGACATTGTCTGTCATCTGTAAATTGTCATTCATGCCAGGACATATGGTCCTGACATTCCGACTTCCCAGCCGGAAGGTTTTAAGGTTTATTTTCTTGTTGCCTGTTACTTCATTTGCTGTCTGTTTTTCAATTTTTGGTCTAGCTGCATGCACCAAACGAGGCAGGAAGACCATGGTGGGTCAGCAGCTTACTGGGCTGCCCAGCTTCAGGTAGGTGGTAGCTGACCAGTGGAACACAATTGGTTCCTCCCACCCACAAATTGACCCATGGTGCTCTACTGTACACCAGTGGAGTTGAGCTTATAACCTGTAACTGCCACCTTCCATGTTGTGTCCATGCAAGTAGCAAAGATAGAGTGTCCTCTCCATTCAGTTTTGGCTGTGATGGCATGGGCAGTCGATATGTAGATGCTTGAGTTGCCCATATATCAAAGTCCTCTTCTCGGCCTAGCTGGTTAATCCCAAAGGAAAGACAGAAGCCAGTATAATTGGAGCCAGCTTGACTGCAGGAGCTGCTGGTATGAAGAAGATCTTCAATCTACCCACCTTTTGGGGCTCCACTCCTAGACTGGATGCCAACCAAGGCTGGAGAGCCCAGTCCACCATGCCTTTAGGTGGCATTTCCTCCAACAGCGGTAAGGACTACCAGCACTGTACGTAGACTCCTGGTGGCCCCAGGCAAACTTTTAGTACTGGCCCCCCCCTTGCCAGATATAATGATAATAATAATAACAAAATTACCATTTTCAGGCCCCCTTCCTGTCCAGGCCCTGGGCAGCCACCTGGTTCACCCATGCCCATGTCTGGCCCTGAGGACCACTACTTCCCTCTAGGTTGCTCCTCCGCCTAAAGCCTTTTGCACCATAAAGGTTGCTGGGCTATTTCCCGCCACCCAACTCTTGGCATTGACAGCTGAAGCTAGTACTGTCTACTGTCACAACAGTAGCAGACCTGGCGTGCTCTGACTTGATGTCTATATGTTAGGTTAGACTACTGCATGAATGTATGTGCATATATATATATGTATATGTGTATATATGTGTGCCTGCATATATGAGCTAAACAAAAGAAAGTGCTCTCAGGGAGGCCAGAAGAAACACTTCAAGAACTCCCTCAAGTCATCTTTGAAACATTTTAACATTGACCTGAAGTCCTGGGAAGATCTGGCTCATGATTGTTCCACCTGGTGAAGCTGGAGGTACCGTCTATGAAGAGAGAACTGCTGAGGCAAAGCAGAAGTGCAAACAGTGCAAATCTCCCAACAGCAGCACATCTGCTGTTGATCAAGCAACCCTTGCTTAGAGTGCCACAGACAGTTCAAAGCACAAATTGTCCTGATCAGCCATTCTTGTGTTCACATAAACCAAACCAGCCAGTGATGTCATGGTCATCATCACTCCTGCACTCCTGCCACCCGACCCTGGTCCCTGCTGGCCCTGGTCCCGGGCACTGGCCCGGGCTCCATGCTCACACCCCCTGCCTGCTCCCCCACCCGCCCCTTCTTGCCCCTGCTGCTGCCACTGCTCCTCCCAGCTGGCTCCAGCACTATGTACCGGAGTGCATCCCACGCTCCTGCCGCCCATCCTTGGGCCCCCGCTGACACTCACTATCTCACTTTACGATGCTGCCACCGCTACCACCACTTCTACCCACCACCATGCGCAGAGTTATAGTGAAACGTGCTGAGCACTAAGTGAAACCAGGTAGGCATTGTAAGCGAGTGCTGTAGTAAAACCATGGTAAGAAAAACTACGTTAAGCGGGAGTTGCCCATGTATGTGTGTATATATGCATGTATGGGCGTATGTATATCTACGTGTGTGCATACATGTGTGTGTATCTATCTATCTATCTATCTATCTATCTATCTGTGTTTATATATGGGCATATATGTGTCTATACATGTGTGTATATGTATGTATGGGTGTGTGTGTATATGTATGGATGTATATATGCATATGTATGTGTATGTGTGGATGTGTATGTATACATATATATGTATGTATGTATGTGTGTGAATATATGTATGTGTATATGCATGTGCGGGTGCATATGTATGTATACATATGTGTGCGTACATGTGCATGTATATATGTGTGTATACATGTACATGTGTAAATATGCCTATGCATGTGTGTGTAGCTGCATATATATATAATGTATATGTGTGTATATATATTTGTGTGTGTGTGTGTGTGTATTTATAAATATATATATGCACACTAGCCAACTGCCCGTCAAAAATGGGTGTAGGGCTGGGGACAGAGGCCTGTGTCCGGCCCCCACCCCCCCCTGCTTCCCCATCCACTGGGTCCGTTCCCCTCCTGCCCCTGCTTCTGGTCTGGTGCTGTTCCCCTCCCCTGTCTGGGTCCACCACCCCCGGGTACACCTGTCCCCCATCCTGGGGCGGTGCACTCCCCTGTCAAGGCGGTGCTCTGCCCCGCCATGTTCGGGCTGAACACTCTTGGAGCACTCTGATTGGTCATTTCCGTCAGCCACTCACAGTGCGAATAAAGCGTTATGGACAGACAGACTAAGGTTTTTATAACATTAGAATATGTGTGTATAGATATAGACATGTACACACCGACGTGCATGTATATATGTGCATGTGCTGCATTTCATAAGATCACGACCACTCATAACCAGCACCCAGCAATAACCACCACGGGCCATTAGCGTGCTAACTCCATCGCCCACCGCCAGCGCAGGCACCCAACGGCCCAGCCCGCGCCTGCGCGCACAGAACCTTCCCCCCTCTCCCCCACCGCCCGTGCCTCAGGCCTCCTCCGGCGCCAACTACACTTCCCACACTGCCCCGCGGGCCGGCACAGCCGCTTCCGGAGCGGAGGGGGCGGGGCTTCGCGTATGTTTACTTCCGGCCAGCTTGCCTGTGTGTTAGTGTGTGTGCGCGCGAGCGCGAGGGGGCAGCCGG
>NW_005842213.1:1643707-1646137 GCF_000455745.1 Alligator sinensis | reverse complement strand
GCGCCAGCCCCATGCGCCGCGGCCGCCCCTGAGCTCGGCCGGCGCCGCGGGACAGCCATGGACTGGCTCATGGGGTGAGTCCCGCGTCCCCCCACTGCCCCGGGGCAAGTGGGGGCACCTGTCGCCTCCTGCCGGGGAGGCTTCTCCAGGGCTCGGACCGGGTGGGCGTGAGCTGCCCCTGCAGAAGGAGCCCGGGGCGAGGGAGCGGACGGGCCCCTGGGGTCAGCCCCCTGCCCTGCAGACCGGGGTGCGTAGCACTCGCTGCACGCAGGAGCGAGCCCGGGTCATCCGACGGGAGGGGATAAGAGCTTAGGACATAAATTTGGTGGTGTGCTCTGGGCCCGGGGACAGGTGAGCTGCAGGTAGGATGGAGAGTTTGCGGCCAGGCTCCTCGGCCCGGGTGGTGCTGCTCTGAGTCGGCGCTTGGACGAGGTGCCGTCCAGCCCTGTGGCTTCTACCATGTCACGCGAGCAGGTTTTGTGCCTTTCAGCGGAGACTCGTGTTTCGGCACTGCTCGCTCTCGTGTCGGTTTCTTCTGGATTGTGGTTCGATCCCAGCGGGATTTTTGTGGTCGATGTTTCCTCCCTTTTTTGAAAGGGAATGACACTGGCGGAGGGGGGCGCTGGGTCCAGCGGCCCGTTTTCCACACGTGTGGGAAAGCTGCTTGGGTCTGTCGGCTTTCATTTGGTTCTTAATTCATTGGCTAATGAGCAGGGCCATCGCCTGTGTCTGTGCACTTGTGTTAAGAGGACATCTTGAGACTGTGTGGCCAATACTTGAACTGTTTCCCTGTACTAGTTACAGAAGATTTGAGGCAGAGGTGGAAGACTCAGTGGTTAAGTTTTGACTAATCAGTTAATGGGCATGAACTCCTGAGTGTGTACTGTGTGGACCAGTGGTGCCCGACTGTCTTGCCTTGTGGGCTGATTGGAGGGACCTGGCTCTGCCTGTGGGCCAGATCTGGCCACTGGGCCCGATCCAGCTACAGGGGGTTGTGCAGGCTGCCCCTGGCCTGTCCACCCTGGGGCAGGGGTTGGGGAGCAACCTGGGTCCTGATCTGGACACTTGGTGGGGAGGAAGCAGGGTAGTGGCCCTGATCCAGATGCCTGGGAGGGTCTGGGTGGGGCAAAGCATTTTTCTCCTCAAACCAGGCTTGAAGGGGCAGATAAGGGGAGCAGCCCAGCTGGATCTGGATGTGCAGATGGCAACCCATCCTGCTGTGTGGGTAATGGTTTGGGCAGGGCAGGATCCAGCCCTGCAGGGCTTCTGTGGCTCCCCACTGTCAAATTTTGACCTATGGGGCTCCCAGCAGGCTGCATGTTATGGCCTGCAACATAACATGCAGCCTGCAGGGCTGGCCATGTGGGCTGGGTTTGGCCCGTGGGCCGGAGGTTGAGCACCCCTGGCATATGCCATGTTAGCATGGGTGTCTTCCAGTGTTCTCATGTTGACCCGGCCCTGGTGGGGCATGTAGTGGAAAGCTGCTAGAGCCGGTTTGGTTGGAAAGAAATATTCTGTTACGTAGTCATAATGAAGATGAGAGTTTAGCTAATGGGGTTTTCTTGATTGTAGTGTTTTAACTACAAAAGCATCTGGAGTTCAGTATATTTGGGTAAATAAACTTAACATAACACTGTGGAGAGCTAAGTGTAAGGAAGCTTTGTATTTTTTTTCAATATTGGATCTATAAAAGTACTGAGGTAAGATGGTTTTAAAATAGCTTGGATAACATAGTTGCATCTATTTTTGTGCCAACTAATCACAGACTAGAAAAGAATAAAGCTTTGTGATCTAATTGTCAGTTCATCCCCATGTCAACTGATCTTCATTAGTATTTTTGACTCTTTAAAGCTCACTAATATTCTATACTTGATCTTTCCATAGAATGAGTGAACTCATGTTGAAGTGGAAAAAAGGCTGCCTGTGTTCCCTATTCTAATTAGGATTGTTCCCAAATCATCTGTGGATTACATGCTTGTTCTTGGCTATTGCTTGGTACTTTTGTTGCAGGACCAAATCTTGCAGTGTCCACACTGCAGTCTTCAGTATTGTGCTGATTTCAGAGTTTGCAGAAGTTTTTCTTGTGCAGAAGGGAAAGCATTGTGGGTTTTTGGGGAGAAGCCCTCTTAATCCGTCCAAGTCATCGCAACTATCAGCACCCTTGTGCATCTAAGTGAAAAACCATTCCTTTCCCTATTAACTGGAAAAAAGACACTTATGGTATAAGTCACTTAGAACAGTGCTTTGAGTGAAGTCGGCCTGCCATATTCTAATATTATAAAAACCTTAGTCTGTCTGTCTGTCCATAACGTTTTATTTGCCTACAGTGGGGTCACTGCCTGCAGGGCTGGCCTGGCCATGATATGGGGAGGAGTGGGCCTGATTGGGGCGGGTGGGGAGTGGAGGAGTGGGCCCAGGCCTGATATGGGG
>NW_005842213.1:1587407-1643575 GCF_000455745.1 Alligator sinensis | reverse complement strand
TGTGGGGCGGGGGGGGTGGGATGGGCCCGGACCCCAAGTAGCAGGTGGGAAGCGGGGAGCAGGCATGGATGGGGTGGGGTGGGGTATGGGGCTCCATCACTTCTCGCTCCCTACCCCCTCCCTGTCATTCTTGATGGGCAGTTGGGTAGTCTTTAACTAAAACTGCAACTGTTCCAGCCTCTTGTAAGGGAAGGGATGAGCTGCAGAAAAACCTGCACAACCAGGCAAGATCAAAATGTCACACTTCAGTAATTCTTACGTTTAATTTCTTCTTATGCTCTTCACATTAAATTGCACCAATCTGTTTCAATTGCACCAATCTAATAGTGTGTGTCTGCAATAGTACAGGGTCGATATGGAAAGAATGCTATTTTTATTTTCAATTAGTTTGTAAATACTATTTTACAAGCTTGCTAGTGGTCTGCTGTTCCTCTAAAATCGTGTCCCTCTCCTCCATTTCATCTCGTCAGTCATGTGTTTCCATGACTGCTTTGGACTGGGAAGTGCCCTAGCTATTTTAACTTTGTATCCTTATTGGAAATGACTTTCAAAAGGAATCTGGGCAGGGGATAACATTTAACCTTTCTGTTCTAGATATTCTCTCTTTGAGCTCATTTTGCATTTACCTTATAATGCATTTGGAGATTAGTGTAGAGCGAGAGTCCTTTATTTCTTAAAGATCTTGTGTGCCTGTATACTAGGGAATGGGGGAAGGGTAAGTTTTCTTCATACCACAGAGGGCGGCAGCCTCAGGGTCTTGGATTGCTTCAGAAAACTTTAGATATGAAACTGGAAGCCAAATACCATAAACAATAGCAATTTGTCACAAATTAAGTAAAAAGTAGTGTGTGCATGGTCACACACCAGAACTTTACTGTCATGTAGCTTGGCCTTTTCCTGTTGTCAGGTGCTTCAAAATGAAATGAAATCTAGAGAAAAGAGCTGAACAGCTGAGCTACTGGCATGTGTATAATCAAACCTCAGTTTAACTCCAGAATAAGCCTTAATAAAGTCTCTTGTTGCATTAAGTAAATATCCTACATCCTTATTACTATTGTTAAGGGTATTTCTCAATGGTATTTGAGTAACTCTTATTAGCCACAGAAGTAATAAGACACAAAAGGTTGTGTGTGTTTCTCTTGGAAGGAACAGAAGAGAAAGTTGTTTAGTGTCTCCAATCTTGATAAATATATATATAAGCTAACAACCTTAAGCTTTTCGATTTATACATAAGAAATATTTTATGTGGCTCTGACTGGAGGTGGTTGATGTCTTTGTTCATTGGCATCTGATGGGGACATATGTTATACTTATTGGAAAAGGAGTGATTTGTTATTAAAGATTTGGGCTGTATTTGTAACAACAAGTTTAAGTGACAACAAAGATGAGCTTTGTTCTTCCAGTAACATAACTTTTTTTTAAATTTGAATTTAAAGTTCTTAATTAAGAGGAAATGCAACACTTTTTAAATGCAATTAAACCTGAGAGGACCTCTGTTCCGACTTTTTATCTTGATATCTGATGAAAGTTCTGTAACATTTCCTTTTTTTCTGAAAGTCTATATAGTAAAGTAACAAGCTTGCCAACAGTTCCCTGTTAATTACAGGCTGCTCTTATGAAGCCATGTCTAAGCTACAAAGCTTTATAGGCATAGCATTGGGTCAGGAGTGGGAGGAGGGAGGTCATGCAAACCACCATGCATATGTTGGTGGTCACACACCCCTGATGTAGATGCAGCTTATATAGGCAAGAGTACTTTGACTAGAAGTTTAAATATAGCAGAAAAGACTTTTTGCCAGTACAAGTTGCATCTCCACTAGAGGGCTTTGGCAGTGTAAGTATGCTGATGAACCCATTGTAGTTCAGAAGAAGGGAGTGATTCAGTGGAGGAAAAATGAGTAATTAAAAAAAAAAAATGTAAAACATCTCTCTTTATTAAATGATCAGCTTTCATTTAACTAATTCTTATTTGTACTCATAGGAGCATAGGACTGGAAGGGGCCTTCTGGGCCCTCAAGTCTACTCCCCAGTGATCGCAGACCCACACTTAGCAAATGAGTTTCCAAAATCGCTGCTTCAGGCCCTCACCTACAACTAACCGGACCAATATCTGAAACCCCTGGAACAGCCTAACCATGCAATAAGTAGAAGCAAAAGAGATAAAAGCCCTGCCACTTCAATGACGGGGAAGGATTTTGGTTAAGATTCATAGACGTTAGGGCTGGAAGGGACCTTGAAAATCATCAAGTCCAGCCCCCCCAGGTTGGTATGACCCTGAGGAGTAGAGCAAAGTCCTGTAGCAGTTTAAGAACGCTTCAAATTGGAAAAGGTAAAAGTACAAACATTTCAGAGAAGGAAAAGTAAATTCCTTGAAGTACTAATATCTGATGGTAGCAGTGCTCCTAATGCTCATGTATAACCACATGAAAGCCCTGCAATTGAAGTCAGTTTGCAGAAATGAAGCGTTGTCAATACACGTTCATGAATATAATTCTCTGAATATATATCAGCAGTCAATCTACAGTAGAGCATAGGGTATTCCAGTATCTGTATTAGTGTCTGGAATGCTTGTAGGTTCCTGTATACAAATGTTTTATAGGTATTTCTGATGCCAGTAGTGCCTTTGAGCAAGTCTCATTAGTCCTCCTGTCCAGACTGGTTCAGTTTGTACGGTTTCAATGAAAGCATAGATGGTATTGCTGCTTCACTATTTCATTTGGTCTTCCCATTAAGTTGTCACCAGTCAAACTTCTATCACCAGTTTCTGGATCTACAAAGTTGCTGTTCAACTGACTGGTGTTTGTCTTTGTTCCATACGCCCTGGTCCTATCTTCCTTCAAAGAAAAGCAGAATTTAAAACAGTGCATTAGAAACCTTTTAAAATGTGGGATTTTTATTCTAAACATTTTTTCAATAAAGCTTTACAATAATTTTTGCGAGACCGTCTCTTGGAGAAAAAAATTACAAAGGTTAATACAAACATGTTATACCCATGTTAATTTTACAGCAACCGAAGAATGTATTTGCCTTTGTGGGTTGAAATGATATGGGAATGAAGGGATTGCCTCAGTTGTATTTCAAAGACTTGAGATCTTGATAGGGTAAGAAGATTGGGATATACCCAAATGAGGCATTGTACACTCCAGTTAGATCCTAGAGTTTTCTGTTCATGATGTTACAGCAGTCACTGGTCAGTGCTGTGTCTCTAAGTACTTGTACAGTCTACATGCAGTGGGGGAGGAGAGAACTTGAACGGTTGTCCTTCCTCGAGACCCCTTTTGTGCCTCCATCTTCAGGATAAATTAAAAAAAGGGAGCAGTTCAACAAAACTTAAAACTAGAAAAGTAAAAGATGCAAGCAGAATTGAAGAATTAAAAACAAAGCTCCTTATCTTGGAATATGAGCATCTAAAGGCCGCTGTGCTTGTAACAGATTCTGTGTTCAGCCTGTACAAGGCATCTCTGCCATACATGTGAATACTGTTATGAGGGGGAAGAGATCAAGGTACCTGCAGAATGCACAGAGCCGTTGGGTGTAAATATTTGGTAACTTCACTGAATTAAACTAAAGTGGTAATACTAATGGCAACAAATTGCAGTTGCATTACAGATTAAGCTATAGGGATTATAGATTCACTGCATATATGTAGTTTATAGAACATGATTTTCATCCTGCTGCTACCATACATCTCTTTCTGGAGTTATAGGATAAATACCGCAATTCACGGAGTGAATGCATCAGTCTTCACAAAATGCACTGTCACGTATAGACTTGGGTCCCTTTTAATAATAAACATTGCAAGAAAATCTCAGCTGTGATGTTTGACCTTTTGCAGAGATGCAGTCTTCAAATGTAGACAGGCTACACAATGTGAGTTAAATCTCACCCAGTATAGGTGTTTCAGCTTTATAATAAAAGTAGCAAGCAATGAAAGTACTCTCCCATTAGCAGGTCTTCTGACAATTGTTTCTTTTTCATTCAGATCATGGTTTGGAAAGTTCAAATGGCCTGCAAGTTGTGAAGTTGTGGCATGGCTTAAAAATATTGCTACCTTTTATAGATTCTGAAACTATTAGTACCTAGTAGCAAAACCCAAGCTGGATATACCTAACTTGAGCACTTGAACTTTTGAACATGTGGAAGTCTCTTTGGAAAAATTCCTGTATTCTTGAGGTGCTGGCCAATTCAGAATTTACTTTGGTAGTTTTATGATGCAGTTACAGGGAGGAGGCTTAGCATGGACCAGTACTTCTAGGCTAATGACTAGAGACTAAAGCTGAACAAGTAGCACTTAAGGTTAGCCACTCCTAGCAGCATCTAGCTCTGATTCAGTAAGAATAGGCTATGCTGGCATAAATCTATTAAACTTAATCATGGTTGCTTTTGGAAAGGATGCACTATTGTAAGGAATAATGCATATTGCTAAGAGCAATGAAGTATGTATGTAACATACTTCTTTCAGGTTGACTGATCTACCTAACGCAGTTGAACAAGTTAAGGCTAAAAGAAACACGTTCCTTGCCTGTTTAAGATGGGTATCTGGGTAAGAAAAGCTATACTTG
This sequence comes from Alligator sinensis, assembly GCF_000455745.1. Taxonomy (NCBI): domain Eukaryota; kingdom Metazoa; phylum Chordata; order Crocodylia; family Alligatoridae; genus Alligator; species Alligator sinensis. Next base: position 1,639,013 of record NW_005842213.1, on the reverse strand, counting down.
CTTTTGGAACTCGCAAATGCACTTCTTTACAAGCAGAGTGCCAAGGGTTTGGAACTGGCTCCCCCCAGAAGAGGTACAGTCATTCACCCTGGTGATCTTCAAAAAACGTCTTGATGCCATCTTGCTGGGATAATTTGATCCCAGTAGTCTTTCCTGTCCTTCCAGCCCTTAACAACTGTGAAAAAACCCCAAATGAAACTGAATGTGACGGAGACAGCATTTCCTGCAGCCGACATAACCAAAGAGGCCAAATTATTTCCCTTCAGACTGCTCTCATGAAGGAAATCTCCTGTATTATAAGGCGAACTCCCCCAGGAAACTTTCCTACAACCTTTCATAGTTGTACTATATATGCTTATTTTGTTTTTTTTGGTTTTAAACTGACCTCACAACAGGTGTTTCCCTTCCATTATATTCCTTGCAAATTCTTGGTTTCATGAGCTGTTTTCCTTATTTGGCACAAGTTGAAAATAACTCAGAACTCATAAAACAGACCTGCTTGGTCCCAGGGGGTGAAAGATTCACGTGTTAACATATGAATGCAGTAAATAAAGAACAATGCCTACGCTCATTCAGAGGTTTGCTCCCAAGACCAACTGGTAGGTCTACCCTGTACAAAGGACCACATGCTGTTAGTTGATAATTTAAAAGATACTGCTCCTGTTCCTCTTCAGATGGTCTTTAGCAAAAATCATCTTTACAGCTCCCAGAGCAAAACATCATATAGCTTACTAGTAGCTTCTAATCATTCTCCTGTGCAGATAAATAAAAGTAGGGATTTGAGGGGAAAATCTTTATTTATTTAAAAAATATTTCTTAGTATTAGTTCTGTCTACTTTATCACTGCTCACTTTACATCTCTGGATACTGAAGTTTACCCCTTGCAAAAACGAAGCAAGGATTAGACAACAGTAATTTTGACTTCTCTATACACTATGTACTATTGTTCCTTTGCACTTTGCCTGAGAGAGTCCAAGTATTCTGATAAGAACATAGCTGGTATTTGAGTTGTTGCCTTCTACTGTAGTGGTGCGTGGCCCTCTACCTGGGATCTCCCGAGCAGATATTAACCATTTACAGAAGCAGGGCATTGGCTGCTGTGGTCCCCCTGCTTTACCTGTGGCAGGTCAGGAAGTTATGTCTTGTGTTGTCATGGTTGACAGTAATTTTACTAAGAGGTTAGATCATAGATTTGTATAGGATTCTTTGGATACAGATGATCCTTCCTCAGGTAGGGCATTGTGCTAGATGACCTATGGAGGTCTCTTCCAGCCCTACTTGTGTAGGATTTGAAGTATTCTGTTAAGAACATAACTGGTGGCTTTAGGCTTGAACAGATCCAGAGACTTGCTGTCAAAAGAGACAGTAGTCATAATGGAATTGTGATGGAGGGGTTGCTCAGGATGGAAACTGAGACTTTCATCTCACTTTGAGTAAGCAGTGCACCATCAAATCATACATATTTGTGTTACTACTGCTCTAAATTGGATTCAAACCAGCCACCTGTGTCCTGTTACTAATCTCTTTAGATATCTTGTCTCCCAGATAAAAATACTTACCCGGCCCAACAGAATACCTGCTTTCTAGATTTATCTTGTAGGATGATTTTTAAAAAGTAACTATAGAGGCGTGGACCCCCAAACACATTGGCATATCTGCTTACTGCTGTGTTTTGTGGCTTTGTGAAACGCTTGCATTTTATTGGTGAGATTTGTGTTATTTTAGCAAACCTCAGAAACCTTATTTGTCATGATGATGAGCCTTTCTTTAGTGGAAACAGTCTTTTCCCTAAGAAGATGCTGCTTTGATCTGTACTCATTGTACCCAAACAAAGTGTCTCTAGTAACCTTTAAAGTGAAGTCAAACTCTGTTCAGAGGAAACAAGCAAGTCATAGAACTGAAAGTTAATTAAGATGGTCACAATGGGTTTGTACCTCTCTCCTGGTGGGTTGAAGGCCTAAAGAAGATCAAATAATTCAGCAATTACTGTCCTGGGGATAGCAGAAAAAGCTTTGTCTTTTGCTATTCTTTAGAGATATTAATGGTTTTGCATACTGTGTTGAACTTCAGTTATTGATGAATTGCTTCCTCCTCTTGTTATGCAGCTGCACCACTCTGTGAGTAAGAGTGAATTAAGATTTTCTGGAAAGAGATGGAGCTTGTGGAGGGAGTGGGGTGGAGAGTGTGAACTTGTTTAATTTTTTTTCCTCCTAGCCAGTTCCCTCAGAAGTGCTTGCTGTCAGCCATACTTTGCCCTCATTTACTTTTCTTTCTACAAGCAGCACAGCCACAGGGATGATAATAGCTACAAAACATATGCTTTTATATATTCATGTACATGAACATTAACTTTCACATTGATTTGAATATCACCTGGGAAGAAAGCATTCTTTTCATCTAGCTTAATTCCAATCTTTGATCCACCTTGACATTATGGTAGTGATGAATTAAATAATCAACCTTTCTCCTAGTAGTATTCTGCCTACCTTATTGTGGGATATGTTAAATTAAAGGCTGCACCTCTTATCATGTAGGAAGTTCTGTAACGAAGGCATGTGATGCCTTGGCAGTGATGCATCAGTTTTAGTATTTGTTGGGGATTGTTATATCAGTAAGCCATGTCAGACTGTTGCAATACTTTGTGCAGTTGGCCTCCTAGACATTTCTCTCCTTGAGGTCATCCGTCTGGAGCAGATTTAATTTTAGAGTTAGTTAAAATGATGAGTATAACTTTCAGTACTCAGCAGCAGTAGGGAAATCTTGGCGTTTTAAGATACAAAATTCTTCATTAAAAAAATGGTTTGACTACAGTCAGTCCTGGGGGAAGGGGTGGGGGGGCAGGGAGAGAAGCTGGTGGGGGCGCTGTTATTCTCAAAGCTTGCAAAAGATATGTTTGACTGGGGTGGGAAGGAGACCATGTGGAAGAAAACTAAATTGAATCTATTTTGTCAAGACACCTAAATGGTTTTTACTGTAGACCAAATTTCTCGTTACTGAAACTGATCTTTGCGCCCTCAGCAAAGATCAGTTTCACTAAGCTAAAAATATATTTGTGCAAAATGTTTAACACTTCTTTTTAACAAGACTATTAACCTGCTAACCTAGAGTCTAGACTAGCAAGGCTAAAGACAAAATTGTCCATGTCACCCTTATTCAAATTCTTTAGTGTATACAACAGGAACAGCACACACCAACTGCTGAAACTTCCTTAGCCTGACGAAGGGTTTTTGAACCCGAAAGCTTGCTTAATAACTATTCTACAACTATTTGGGTTGGTCTAATAAAAGATATCAGATTCACCCAAGGAACCTTGTCTGCTTAGTGTATACATTGTATTCATTTTTCATTATGTATTGGCATACTCTGTATTTTACATCAGTTGGATCCCTGCCTCGTCCAGTGCACAGAGTAGATGGTGTTCAGTGACTAAGACAGCTAGCTGCCTCATAACATTTTTTTGTCATTAGTGGCTAGTGACTGAATTAGTGAATCATTTGCTGTCTCCTGAACCAACTTCAGTGAGCGAGTTCCCCAAGTCACACTCTCATTGGCCATTTTGGGTGCTGTATAGCACAAGTCGCATGGGGAGGGGTGTGGAAAAAGATATTATCTGTAATTGGAGATGGAATCATATAAGTGTGCACACTGGAGAGAACGGACATTGTGTAGGCAACCTTGATATTTTTTTTATTTCTGAAATTCTTCTTTTCACAACCTTAATATTCCTTCAGTGCTGGACTGTGTGGAATTCTTTAATTAAAGGAAAGAAACTGAATAACATAATATTAACTGAGCCACTGTTCTGGAGTGTCATTGATGCACAAAAGTCAACTGACTCTAGGTTCTCTAATATTGTGGGGGGGAGGGGGGAATTTGGAGGGGTTGTGTCAAAAGGTATTTTCCATTCTCTTCAGAGATGACATTTCTTGGAGTAGTTTGATCATCTCTGTGGTGTCAGGTTTGTCGTGTAATAAATAAGTAACCTTGTCTGATGTGAGACAGTTTGAACTACCTCTTGTGAGTGCTCTCGCACTCTTTTTTTCCTCTGCTCTATAGGTATTGATGAAGCTTGAGGCTATGATCTTTAGGTGAAATCCAGGGCTCCTGACCAGTAAAGAATAGCGTATTACTGCTGCCAATGGGAAACTTGTTCCTTTCTGATTTGGCAAGGTGCTGACATCTTAAGTTTGAAAAAAAATCTTACTGTTAATTGCCCTTACATGACTCTCTCCCTCCTCCCTTCCTTTTCCCCCTCCCCCTCCTCCCCCCACCCCAAAAGAGGGAAGAGATCTGAAAAAAGAGATTGTAACAGTGCAGTTTTTCAGTGGGGTCTGGAATTCACGAATACACTCAGTTCCATTCAGCCTCTCCCACTCCCTCTCCCTTTTAATTTAGTTATGTTAGCCTTGCTTGGTTTGTTCGTAATACTTATTTGGAGGGTGCATGTGCATGGCTGCAGTTTTATCTGCTTGTAGTTGTTAAACTGTTATGTATCCTTTTTGTTGCTGCCAGGTAGTAGAATTATTTTGGATTAATGGCTGGCTGAGTTTGAGGTTTAGAAAAGTTAATGCTTATTGGGTGGGTGGAAAGAATCAGAAGATATCATCTCTACTCTCTCTTCTAAGATTTTGGGGGGTTTCTGCATGTGTTGTTAAATTATATAATGTAGAGATCTTATTGAAACCTCTGCTGTTTCTGAATTGTCTGGTATAAATTATGGGGAAGAGACTATGCATCTTCCTCCATTATTGCTAAATTATAATGCTGGTACTTTTTTTTTTCTTCAGATGTGCAGCTAATCTAATTATGGTCTAACCTCCTGTTTGGATTACTGCAGTGCCCTATGTCAGGGGTGTTACACACCCCAGACCCCAGCCCTTCCTAGGCCAGCTCTGTGGGGCCAGCAGCAACTGCGGTGGGGTGGTTGGGCCTGGGTGGTGCCATTGGTTTGAGGACCCCAAAATCTGCAACAGACCATGCCCCTCAACTTTTGGTAGCCTGCTTGACAGGCCAGATGGAGCAGTTCTGTGGGTCAGATATGGCCCATGGGTCATATGTTTCACACTCCTGCCCTATAGTATGAGATACTTTGGGGACCTTTAAAAACTTCAGTTATTGCAGAATGCAGCTTCTTGCATGCTTAGTTGTATTTCTTGTACAGCTTATGGTACGGTTGTAATTGATAATTGTCACTGGCTTCTACATTGTTTATGGTTTGTGTTCTGAAAACCTAAGAGTATCTCTGCTTTCTTTCATGTTCTCCCAGCCTGTCTGGCTGTTGAATTCACCTGTGGTGTTTCATCTGGTAGTGTAGTATACCATGCTCTGTAACTTTCTCCTTGACAGAAGAGAGCCTCTGCTAAAATTCATTTTGCACAACGAGGCATTTAGACTTGTATGTATATAGGGGATGTACTTAGTTTACTCTTCAGGTCTGTGGCCTTCTTGTTTTCATACAGTGCATGAAACACCCCCCAGCAGAACACCTGTGCTTCTCCTATAACTAATGGTCATTTTAGGTGCATTTGAATAATAGAATCATAGGGAATGAGGGTTGGAAGAGACCTCAGGAGGTCATCTAGTCCACCCCCCTGCTCGAAGCAGGACCAGCCCCAACTAGATCATCCCAGCCAAGGTTTTGTCTAGCCGGGTTTTGAAAACCTCCAATGGAGCTTCTGCCACCTCTCTGATTAACTCGTTCCAATGTTTTACTACTCTCCTAATGAGAAAATTCTTCCTAATATCTAACTTAAACTTCCCTTACTGCTCCTTGTTATATCATCTGCCACCACTGAGAACAGTTTAGCTTGCAGGCAGGATGTGCCCAACCATCCAGTGAAAAGCTGTGTAGCTATGTCAGAGCTACGTAGCTTCTCTGGTATAATTATCCAGGTGGACAAGATACTACCATCAGGCAAACAGCAGAATAGTTCTTCCTCGGGCCTGCTAAGAGTTGTTTTGTAGACTTGTAATCTATATATTCATCTGGGTTTTAAGTAAAATTAAAACCACCCTTGTTTGGTTAACTGGTAAAGCGTACTTAAGATTAGCTGCTTTAAGGAAAAGGTGTTTCTTCATTTCATAAAATAGATCTGACTGCAATGTAACTGCTACTGCCCATAGTCATAAGGGTAGAATGGGATGCTAATATGATTTTGTGTTCTTGCTTATGTGATTTAATAAATGCCTGTAAAATGTGGATTCTTCAGCTTTAGTAGATTTTCTTTAAGACACATTTTTTCTGTTAAATAAAATGTAAAGAGGGACTCTTAAGCAACTGGAATCAATGTGTTTAGGATATGGCTGCATGGGATACACTTAGACTGCTTAAGCTAAATCAGATAAAAGTGTGAAATAACAATGCCTTTTGTGGACTTTGCAAATGGAACCAAAGTAACTTGAGGTCCCTTAACTCCCAAATGAGAGCACCTACATGGGTTGAATGTGCTTTAACTGATTAAAAAAAAAAAAAAAATTCATACCTTTAATTAAGCTTATCTTTCCGGGTTGCCAAGCCCTTGCCCGAGCACTAATAGTAAAGATTCTGCAATTAGAACATAGCTGACAATGCATGAGATGTACTAGGATCCTGATGGTATGCAGTGCTAAGAATAGCCTACCATCAGAGTAAGCAGATATGATTCAAGCATACAGGAAGCAGCTATGTTTAGTAAGAAAGAGCTGTTCCATATAAGTAGAACCTTGTTAACCCACACACACAATGTTCTTTCCTCCAGTGAAGATTTAATAGCAGGATTAAATGATCTCCCATTAATATTAATACCCTAAAATACTGCTGGCCATTAATTAGTACATTGTAAAGTAGTATTATAAGTTTAAACTGATCTGTAACTGCTAAAATAAATGCCCCAAAAAGAACGAAGTACTTCTGGTGATGAGCTTGAACCCTGGATCTTGATTATTTGAGCTAAGAGCATAAATTGGTGTTTCTCAACCTTTCTATACTTGAGGGCTCTCTTTCCCGCCCCCCCCCCCGAAAATGCTAGCTTTTAGTTTTCACTCCTTTTTTGACTACAGAAAAATAATAGAGCAGTTCTTTTGTTGCAAAGAACTCAAAGATCAGAGCTGGTCAGAACATTTTTAAACTCTATGGATTCCTATATGAATTCTGTGGGTTTGGCCTGTGAATTGTGTTTGTACACCCAACCATGACAACCAGGTTGGGAATCACTAGCACAAATAATGGATCAGTTGCTGTAACAGGACTTGACATAAGTGCATATTCTGCCATTGGGTTTGCGAGTCAGTACAGAATGGGCATCAGAAATCCTGGGTTCCTTTTGTGGCTCTAGGAGAAAAGCGTTCTCTAGTGCAGCATTTCTCAACCCATGAGTCATGACCCAAAAGTGGATCTCAAGAATATTTCAAAGAGTCATTGTGAGATGGGAGGAGAGAGCCCACCCCCCAACTCGCCCCATGCCTCCCCTCTGCGATGCACTCCAATACTCATCGCAGGTGTAGCAAGGAGCGACAACTGGGGAGAGATGCAGAGATGGGGAGAGCAGGTGAGGCAGTTTCAGAGCTGCCTGAGCCTGCAAATCAGTGAGAGAAGGGAGCGTGGCCAGAGAGAGGTGCAGACTGCTCAAAAGGTAGCTGAAGACTTGGCTGGGGAGCACAGAAGGAGAGAGCCGAGCACCGGTAGGGAGACGCCAGCAGGAGATCCAGGGAAACCAAGCCCCAGAAACAGAGGGATGCCAGGGAGTGCTGCTGGTTTAAAGCAGCCCACTGGGATGCTGACACGGGCAATCGGGGCTGCAAGGGGGAGACCCAGGAGATGCAGCAGAAGGTGGCACTGAGGGGCCGCTGGCACTCTTGGGCAGTGCAGCAGGTAGAGGGTCATGGAGTGCCACAGAGCACAGTGAGGGATCCTCTCCAGAGAGATGAGCCGGGGAAACCGTGAAGTACGGGGAGAGAGAGATGGGCAGCACCGGCTGGCGGGACCCATACAGCTCAGCTTTGGGTCAGATGGGGGCAAGGTGGGAAGGGGCGGGGATCCAAAGGAGGTCCCCCCCAACAGAGCTGACAGGCCCAGCAGGGAGCTGCCACACCTCCCAGACAACTATTGGGCAGAAGGGAGCCAAGAAACCCCAAGCAGGACAAAGGACCCAGGAGGCAAGATCTCAGGGACCTATCAGCAGACACTGACCTCTTATGTTCATTGTATTCCTAAGTTTATAGTTAACCCAAGACTGGGGTATGTTAAGTTGCCAAGGCCGTGGTTCATAGACAAAGGACGGCCTTTGGAAGACTGACAGCCAGAAGGTAACTGACCTTTGGAGGTGGGCAGTGTGGATGAGATGGGATCGTCTGAGAGCGGGACCTGTTGAGAGCAGAGTCCGCCTCGGCTGTGGATGTGGTAAGGGTTGGGTAAAGGGCATGTTGGAGCCCCATGAAGAAACCCAGGTGTGAGATCCCATGGGCCATCTACTGGGAATTGTCTCCCTAGAAAATAATAAAACATCTAAGACGTGGCAAGCAAGTAGGAGCAGCAACCAAAGCTCATTGGTGGTACCAAATCCGTATCTCAGCCTGACGTCGCTGGGGAGCAAGGCACCAGCGACAAAGGGGCCAAAGCCCTACAACACCTACCAGTGACAGTAGTGAACAAATTTTAAAAATAGATCAGCAGACTTTAAAAACAGATTCTTCTTTAAAGGAGAAAAATGTGGGAAACTGGCTAGAGCTCCAGCCTGCAAGGGGTTTGCTTGGGACCTCCTATGCCCCGTGCACCCACCCATTACCCCATGCACTGGGGGCCAGTTGTAGAGAGTTAGTTGGGACATATGGTCCCCTTAAATGGTATGACTCTGACCTGGGCCTGTTATATTAGGGACCAAGGGCAGATCCAGGAGGGCTGTGTGGTGCAGTTGCACCCCTGTACCCCTTTTGATTCCTGGGTCATCCAGTGTTTAAAACTAACTGCTTGGCAGTGGCAGCAACAGTTCTGTTCAGGCAGCAGTGAGAGAGTCAGTTGACTTTATGGCTCATAATTAGGGTGACCATATGTCCCAGGCAAACTCTGCTCCAGTCTGTCTACCTTGCTCCCGCCCAGAAGCAGCAGTGCCATTGCATCTACCTGCCTGGCACACCATGCTGCTCTGCATCCCCATCTGTCTGCTCTGGGACATTTGACCAACCAGACTATTGGGACTGTCCTGGTTTGTCTGGGGCATATGGTTCCCTTAATTATAATGTCTTATTCCTTTTTAAATTCTTCACTTCACAAGTGTTAATGACCCCCTCTCCTTTTTATTGTTTTTGATGTTCCACTGATCATTTTATCGTTCTGCTGTCTGTTAGCTGCTTATGGTAATACAACTTCTATTTCACAACCCTGGAGACAATATTTTTAGCTAGAGTTAAAAAAAAACTAACTCAGATGTGGAAATAACTTTCAGTAAGGCATTGGATGCACTGTCAAAACACCCAAGAAGGCTAGGTTTTGCTTTATGAATCTAAAAAAAAGGATGTTTTGTTAGTCCTGTAGACATTTGAATTAAGTGTATGCTTGATTATTTTTTGCCTAGTTTGGTGTGTTACATAATATATGATACAGGAAATTAATGCATATTTCAATAAGGGTAGTTTAGTTTTTGTTTTGATTTTAAATTGAATGATATAGCCTTAGGCATTTAGCGTATTAGTAAAGCTCTTAGTTTCTGGAGAAAAATGTGTTGTGTTTTCATTGGATGAGGCACCACACCATCCGCACAACACTTTTCAAAATCCTAGATCTGCCCATATTAGGGACTAGCTTTTTATTCCTAGCTTTGCCTGTAGCGTCCTTTTTTTGACTTGACTGCATCATAACATTTGCCTGTATGGCCTTCTACAATGTTGGAAGCTAAGACAGACACGGAAACAAACAATTTTTAATAGATGTAAGATTTGACTGCGTCTTCTAAATCATAGATCAGTGCACCCCCTCCTAGACTACCAACTGTTTTGATAGGAAAAGAGTCCTTATGTGCTTGAGAGCATTACCTTGCTTGCTTAGTTGGAAAGGTAGCTTGCTGAAGATGAAAGTGGGACATCCCACTCAATTTGTATTGCACTATTTGGGCGGGGGGAGAGTTTGCTAACTGAGCCACATGTTCAAACTACACTTTTGCTAAATGGGATATGGAAACCAGAGGCTGCTGTAAAGAGAGAACCAGGCTGTGCTTATAAATCCAATTCACCCTGCACTTTGTCCGTAGCAAAATGGAAAACTAAGTAGGATGCAGCTTCCTTTTTCCTCTCCTGTGCACCTCTGAGCTAAATTTCCATCTATATTTATGGCTGGAAATGTTTCAGAAGCTTGAGGGTGATCTTCAATACAGAAAGTGAAAACATAGTATATGTGTAGTTGCTGGTAACCACACATTTTTCTAGACAGACACCTGTAGGACCAGACTATTTCCTGGAGTTATGAAATGTCTCAGCCATATTCAGTGGAAAATGAAACTCTCTAGGTATTTGGAGTGGCATTAAGAAGTGATGTTGAACTAGCAAAGCTGATTTTCTGATGAGGTTTTAATGCACTTAGGATCCAAAGTTCAGTAGCCTTAAATCACCAGAAAATTGCACTGGAGTTTGTCAGGATAAAGTTTTTTGTGAAAGAGTCTGTGAAACTGAATATGATTATCCCTTTATCCTGATGCCACTGTACTTCTCCCATGCGAGAAAAACAAAACAGCTGTGAGAATGATTAATCTAAACTGAATCCATTTTCTTGCTGAATGTAAATGTAGTTGCTGATGGGAACTGTCCCCTTGGCATGTTTTATTGCGATCCCTGGAGCATACTAAAGAGGGTGGAGTATACAGTACGTGAAATGAGAGAACTATATAATAAACCTGTCCAAAAAGGAGTCTAATGTACAAGGAAGACGGCGATTATCATATAGCCACGGGCTACTTATTAACCAGTAACTTCCAAACAAATATTACTCAAAAGCAGCAGCCAACTCTTAAAATTTAAATTACATTTTTTTCCCCCTTGTCATCTCAGTTTGAACTTGCCTGCACGCCCCCTGCTATTAGAGCCTATAAGCACAGCTGGAATGGCAGTCTGAATGGACGTTGCCTCGGACCTTCTAACATAGAGAATCGATTCTTCAGCATGCCCTTATTCCCATTAAATGGGTTACAGGAGTCCTAAAGAACTCCAGGTTAGCTAAACATCAGCTAAATGCTTCTTGATGTAGAAGCACAATTGCAAGATCAAGAGAAGGTGCATAAATGAATGTGGATGATAGATGATGTTCCAGTTTACTTCTACTGTAATACAAGAGAAACAGTGCCCTGCATACAGTTAAAAAGCTGGAAGGGCATAAAACTACTAAAAAGAAATACTTGTTTTATGCAACATCACATTAATCTGTAGTTGCATGCTGTCACTAAGGTAAGTAGCTAAGTATAATTCAGTTGATACTAGATGCATTTAAAGCCAGAATATAAGCACTGCCCCTAGCTGTGCTAATTAGGATAAAATGTCTTCTTTTTTTTCCCCAGTCCTTTGGTCAGGGCATAAGATGAACATCCACAGCCAATAAGAAATTTTCCCTTGTGGGATACCGCTTGGTAATTAGTTACATTTACAGAAACTCATGGTTTCATAGTTGTTAGGGGCTGAAAGGGACCGTATATATTATCAGGTCCAGCCCCCCTGCACTTAGGTCTCATTTGTCTGGTGTTGGCCATTGCTAGAGACAAGATATTGGGGTTGGTGGGCTATTTGTGTTTTTCTTAGTCTCATCTTGCACATGTTACTCTGCATCTCTCTCTCTCTCTCCAAAATACATTTTAGACTTTTGTGTAGTACAGACTTAACCTTTCTGTTGCAGGGAAGCCACTTAGCTTCTATAGGTGAGCAAAATGATATCTTCTGTTACCAAGGGACAAAAATGCATTCTTTTTTTTTTTTCATTTCTCATATATACCTTTTTGTATTTCTAGTACCTTCTTTACAGTAATAGTAAATGCAGTAATCACTAATGTGACTTCCTTTGGAAGTTTAAAAGAGGGGAAGCAACTTATGCATCTTCTCAGTGTTTCAAGTCAGTGCTTTCTGTCTTTTCAGTGTTGAGTGCAGTTTTGCTTCCATATGGACTTTCTATTGGATTGAGTTTTAACATCTCCTTATTTGCATCCTCTTGTAAAAGCAGTATATTATAGCAGCTAGTTTTTAAAAATGCCAGGACACTTGTGTGTTTCAGATATTTACAGTTCCCTAGCGTTGTGACATCACCTTTGAGATCTTGTCACATGTTTAGTACTTGTAGTGACTCTAAATGATAATGGAGGCCCTGGGGAGCTGCAGGGTGAGAGATCTGGTCTTAAGAGTAGAGCTGGCTGGACTTTCAGGGAACTCAGTGACTCTCCCAGACTCTAGTTGCATGTAATCACTGAGTCTATTTGAAGACACTAACTCTCCCCTCCCTCACAAACGGCACTTTACTTTAAACTTGGCACAGTCCCATGCATGTGCTCAGAAGAGTCATCACATTAGCTGAACCTGGCTCACCCAACATCTGTATAGATCGGGCACTTTAGTGGGGCTTTTTGCCGTTTTTATCTAATAGCCAGTTGAATCGGCTTTAGATAAAAGCCCCGCTGAAGTGCCCAGTCTATACAGATGCCACAGAGATGGGTTGAAGTAATGCGCTGCTTCTTTCAGTAAAGCATGTTTTAGTTTGGGGTTTTTGTGTTTTTTTTTTTTAATGTCTGCAAGCAGCCTGAGATACTTTTCTCTTTAGGACAGTGGTTTTTAACCTGTTGTCCATGGACCTCTGTGGGTCTGAAGAGTATGTCTAAGCGGTCCGTGAAAGATGACCATGATCAATCAAAAGTATCTGAATACCCACACTTACAATTCGAAGGGGTCCGCACCTCCAGTCAAAATTTTTTTAGGGGTCTGCGAAGGACAAAAGCTTGTAAACCACTGCTGTCTAGAGAAGAAAAGAGTAGAACATGGGAAAAATAATGCAGGAGTTGTATTATTGACCTGCTCTGCTCTTCACTCATGCAGGCTTTTATGTGGACAGCAAACTGTTTTTCCTGATAGTATTTTTTTTTGGTCATGGCTGTAATTTGGGAAACAACAGCATATTGACCGTGGTCCTCTGTATTTGCTTATTTAATTATTTCTAAACAATTTTTTCTACTGCCAATTAGCATGCTGTATTAGCTTTTATTCCAAGCTTATGCCTCATAAAATTGTTTTTTAGTAGGATCTTACTTGGATTAATTATTTGGCTTCAGCTTGCATTCTTTTATGCGTATCAACATAAGATAAATACAGAGGAAATGTATAAGTACTATCTGTGAATTACAATACCTCACGGGGGGGGATGGGGGACACCGAGCATCAGGAAAGATGCACTTAAACTGAGATCCTGGGCTAATGAGTGCTTTTCCTAAACATAATCTGCCACTTAAAGAACTTCAGTGTTGAATTATTTAGTCTCAATTTTTTTCTCCCCAAAAGAACGGTAGGGAGGAGCCATTAAAGAAAGGACACGTGTTTGCTGGTTTGCTTTTAACATTGTTTAGCGGCATGTTTTTAACAGACATGCTAGTATATATAGAGAACAAGTGTTGACTCCAACCAAAAAAACTTGGCTCTGAAAAATTTTCAGGTTGCTGACCCAGTACTAGCTAAATTGCCAAAATGTAACTTCATTCCCCCAGTGCTAGAGATGAGAAACTCCAATACATAGGAAATGTACAAAACGGTATGTAAAAGTGTACATGACACCCTTATACTGCAAAGTACAATTTGATTACCAGAACTGTGGTAGGATGTAAGCCTTTGTATTTGGTGAAACTAGGTCAAACAACTTGATCACCTTGACATTGTCTCAAAGAGGGCACTCTCCTAGTAAGATAACTGAGTATTGTTTAGCTATTGGAGATTACCTTTTCCTGTTGCCTGAAACCCTTTTCTCTGTCCAGGCTTCATTTAATCACTTTTCTCTTTCTGTGCCATCCTCTCACCTGCCCAGTAAATTAAACTAAGTTGAGATGAACCGCTTGTGAAAAGATTTAAGTGTCTGCACAGGATTTGCATTGCTTTAACCACATTGATTCAAAATGTCAATATAAAACAAGATGTTGTAAAGCCTTTTGTGCTGCAACTCTTGTTACAGGCACATATCTGAGATCCCTTCTCATAAAAATGCATTTGAATTTGGGTTGTTCAGATATACTGATATTCAAAGTTCCCTGGAGTAGATTAAACATTTCCTCAACTTTATTCCTGTAATACCGGAGACTACAGCAACTTTTACCTTTTTGGGTCTTTCATTATGAAAAGCCATCTAAATTCTGTTTGAGCACTTTGCAGAAGTCTCAGTGAAGAAGTTGCTAATTGTTCTCTGCAAGGGTTTGAAAAATAGTTCCCATATTCAGGAGATGGCGTAAGAAAGAGAGGTGAAGAAAGAGAGTGGTTGCTTCTTCGGCAGCCTTATTCAGCCACCCATTCACAGTAAAGGTATACAGTAAAACCTTGTTAATTCAAAATGCCTCCAAAAAACACTGACTTTGAAATAAATGAGTTTGAAATAGATGTATTCATGCTGATAGGGTCACAACGGCTTCCAATGCTGATAGGGTCACAACGGCTTCCAATGCTGTTGACACTGCTGGGGTGCCCAGCCCACTGAACTGTATGGTAAATCATGAGCCTTTTGGCTTTGGGCTAATATCATACATAGTTTGTATTATATAGAAGCAAGTACAAAAATGCTGCTTAAAAACCTGTGATGAACCTTGCAGCATTTTGCAAAAAGATAAAAAGCACTGATTGTGGGTGAACTTAGCCGTGGCTTTGGATTCTGGGTTCTGTGACTAATGCCAAGGGATAAATGTTTTACCAAATGAGAACTGGTTTTGTTCAGTCCAGTTTCTCTTAAGCATGCTTTGTGTCTTAGTGGTTATTGCTGTGCAGTACCTGTAATTAAGGGGCAAACCTTTTTAATTTAAAGAGTAGCCTTACTGTAAAGTTGTGCAGTGGTTATTTTACTTTACTACAACCTCCCACAAGAAAAAGAAACCATACAGACGAGAACTTTTAAATCCTGCCTCCACATTGAAATACTGAAAGGTGCAACTGATAAATGAACAGACCTTTAAAGCTTTTTGTAGCTCAACCTTGTTACTTAAAACCATTTGATTTTTTGCTACTTTGATTGGTATACTTTAGACAATACTTTTGTGTTAGCTTTCTTGTTTGTTGGAAGTGGGATACTTACAGGCATTCTCAGAATAATTGGTTCTCATTGCTGTATGTGCGAGGTAGATGTTCTTGACTGAATATCTAATAAAAGAATATTGTATTCTCTCCTGGTGTACGATTGCAACCTAAAAGAAACTATGAACCCTAGTGGGAATATTAGTAGGGGATTAACAAAAGCCTTGTAGCTATGGAGTTAAGCTGGGGTTGTGTTTTTGGTGCCAATGACATCTTGATTTATGCATACTGGGAATGGTTTTTAAACATACAAGCAATAGGAAGTCAGTCAGTTAGCTTGCTTCAAGCCTGTGTTTCCTGCAGGGCTATTTGGCTTTGCCTTCCACTTTGACAACAGCCTTAGTCTAAGCATAATCTTACTACTCTTCCTTCATTCTCTGCTTTTTTTGGGTTGCCAGCTGTGTAAAACACTAGGTTTTGAAGCTATTCTCTGTTTCTCAGATCTCCAAAATCTCTCTTTTGCAGACATAAGTCGGCAGCATACATGCACAGAACCTCCGATGTGCATCCTGTTTGCAGACTGCGCGTGCCGTTTCTTTAGGTCTGTGCAAGGGCTACTTTAGAATGGGCCTGGAAGATGTCTCATTTTTGCAGCTGACACAGTTGGTGAATTCTGGCTTAGAAAAATGCACATGTTCATGGGCTGTGTACAAATTTAGGAGAACACTCTGGGCTTGTACCTAGTGTTTAAGCTTCAGTGTGTTTTTAGCTGTCTTGTCTTGTCTAGCATGTGTCTTGACTTGGAGGATTTTTCTTAGCTTCAGTAGTTCAAATAAAGCAATATTATAGTGGTGTGATTATTTAGACTCTCATTTTGAAAGATCACCACCATGGGTAAAATACTGAAAGAGAGTCTAGGACAGGAAATTCAAATATCACCCAACATACTCTATTTTTGTGTTTCACGTGTGGAGATTGCTAGGTAAGCAAGCCTGCAAAGTCCAGAAAGTTAACTATGTTACTCTATGCGGACACACTCTGCTTTTTGATATCACATGGTTCTGAGAAGCCTGCTGCTGTTGACTTGCTGAAAGATGATGTCATTTGTGATCCTAATTGTATCGCATCTCATCATCAAATATGTTTATTTGCTCTGGAAATGTGTTTAACGATACTTGAATAAATGGTCTAATAAAAGATATCACCTCTACCACGATTGCTTTTTCCCCTAGATCAATACGGCTATGATCTGGATACCTGAATACATGTTCACATTTTAAATATATTGAAGGATTTTTTTTTTTTTTAACATCATTTAACAAGACTTAAACAAGTAGCAGTTGTCTCAATTAACAAGTAATTTTTGAAGTGCCGGTTCTAATATTAATCTATACTATGTGCTTCTAGAGATGCTAGATGGCTGGACTGAATAAGCTTATTGCCTTACCAAAATTATTGATATAAGTTAAGCAAATATTATGGAAGAAGATGTTTTGAATGTACAGAAAGAGTTTACTACAGGGATGACTGGACCTCACTACTCCCATTTTGAATTCTTTAGGGACTGCCTTTGCTACAGTTTAAGATTATTTCTTTTAGTAAATATTAACTAAAGTATTTAAATATGTGCTAGTTAACTTTAGTAAAAATTAAACATTTCACTTACTATGAGTTTTTTATACTGAACCAAATATTAATACTTTAATGTTTTGAAATTTCTAAAAACATTGATGGTTCTTTTATCCCATGAAGAACTAATTTGTATAGACTCAGTCTTTCACTAAGTGTTTGATGCTGTACACCACTGACTGGAGGAGCTTTATAAAAATGCATTGCCACTCTTCAGTGTGAAATGAGGGAAAGGCTTTTAAATGAAACACGGTGGAATTTGGTAGTGGGTTGGAAAGTATCTTAAACATGTAAGATGCTTTTATGATGATGCTTTTATGATGAATAGAGAAGGATGGTGTGGGACAGATGCCTTTTTGGGGAGTGGAAGAAGATCTGGGCTGGAGCAGAACTAAGTCCAGTTACCTCTCATTACAGATGTAATGGTATATAGACAAGGAGAGGGTGCTGTATGAGCATAGGGGGCCTATGAATGCAAGACTCAATGGAGCAGGTTGCAAATGTAGTTAATATCTTTTGAGAGCTGCATCTAACTTCCTTTGCTTGGGTCCACACTGTCTGTTTTTTAAGCTTTGGAGGAATTGGAAACATGTACAATATCTACCGACGAATGGAACACTATATAGATCTATATATATCTATAGATAGATATATAGTGTCCCATATAGATATTGTGCATCTATTTCCACAGCAGATATAAATATATGTATTTTTATCCATAGTATAATCTGTTTACTTTTCAGTGTCTCTTGCATTACATACCCTACATCTTTGCACCCTCTATCGGGGGCTGGCAATCTATGGCCCACAGGCTGGTTCTGGCCCACAAGGCCATTGGATCTGCCAGTGGAGCTGGGACTTTGCCTGTGGTATGGCCGGGTGGCTGCTGTGTTGGAAGCAGTGGCTTGCCTCACACGCGAGCTGTGTTGTTTCAGCCTACTGCTTGAAAATGTTTTCAACTGCTGTTTTACATAACTCGTGATACTTGTTGGTATTTGCATCCAAAAAAGTATGGGACTGTCTTCAAAATGTCTCTACCAGGTATATGCAATGTTGAAAGAGAGACCACCGCATCTCAAAAGGGCACTGTACTGCATCTGAAAGGCATAGGACTACTGGTTAAAGGAAAATAAAAAACCCCTCTCAACACTTTGAAATGTTTCTGTAAAACACCTGAAAAGCAAGACCTGTTGCTTCATGCTTGTTTGGGTCTCTACGTTTTATTCTTACATGCTGTGCCAAAAAATGTTCATACTTTTATAGCACTGTGACACTTAAATTATGCTGGCCTACTGAACTTTCTGGGTTTCAGTGATTCACTTTGTTTCCTGTCCAATGCTAATAATGGCACATTTTTTCTGCAAAGCAGACTAACAGCAAGTCCCATTACTAAGAATGAGTAATTGGCTTACATGTCCCCCCTCCCCACCCCCCAGGTATCCCTTCTATGCTCGACATTTGCATTTTACAAACGTCATCACTGTGATGCATTTTCTTGCTTGCATCTGCTACAACAGGGATGTCAAACTCATCCAGCCCCATGAGCTAGATGAGTAGTAGAGAGCAGTCTGCAGGCTGGATTGGGCCCACAGACTAGTCCTGCATGCTGTGTGTTGTGCGCTGCTGTATGTGGCATGTGGGTCCAGATTGAGACCCGCAGGCTGAATATGTGACATCCTTGAGCTGCAGCAAATGCACTTGACCGCCTCTGCCCCCTCTTGTTAAGGCAAGAAAACTAAGCTTAAGGTTGGTACCATGATGTAAAAGTTTAGCAGAAAAGCCTCTCTACTCTGCTACAAGAGCACTTTTTTTTTTTAAAGTTGATATCCTGTTTTGTGTTGCATGAACTTATCACCTTTCCAGACTGTTCTTATTTAGGGCTGATCTTGTAAGGGTTTGTAAAGGAGAATGTGTGATGTTTTGGAGAGCATCAGTGAATTCGCTCTGCTTAATGTGAGCCATGGCTCAGTATCCAGAAATGAACAGCAGTGACTTAAGGTCTAGTCTTTATAACCTGCTTAGCATTGGGCTACAGTATCAGTTTGCACAGCATTTCAGTCTTATTTTGAGCTAAAATTAAATTAGCATTCTTATCATAAGCATTACAGAATAGTTCTCAGCAAAGTGAACAAAGCATGTTGATCTGTTCGGTCTTGTATTTCATCTGCTGGGCTTCATCATTGCCAGGGAGGGAATAGCCAACGAAAGCACCAACTTCTAGTTTGCCTTGCTCCTTTTTCTTCTGGCATTAGGCATCTGAGTGATAAAGAGGGATGCTATGTTTTGGAGACAGGAATGGATTCCTCTATCACCTCTCTTTATTCAGATACAAAGGAAGCATACACATGTGATCATCTGATAAGGGAATAGGCCTGGTAAACAACACTTATTGTCCATTGATTTGATGTGGCTTTTATAAGCAACATCCTGTTAAATGAATATCTGATTATAGAAGAAATAATCCCCTCCCCACCGCACACACTCACATGTGCATGCACACACTGGCTCCCTCTCTGGTTGCCACAGATGATAAAAGGCATTGGGACTTGTGATAGAGGTGATATCTTTTATTAGACCAGCTAGATTTTTGTAAAAAATGTTCTTTAATTGCAAGCTTTTGGGCACAAACAGCCCAAAGGGTTTTTGTGCCCAAAAGCTTGCAATTAGTGCCAAAAAACTTGCAGTTAAGCATTTTTTTTTTTTTTTTTTTTTTTTGGGCAAAAATCTTGTTGGTCTAAAAGAGATGACCTCTACCGCAAGTCCTGATTGCTCTTTTCCCTAGACCAATATGGCTACAACCTGGATACCTGACAGATAGTAAAAGTATTCTGCCCAAGTGGCCTGGGAGTGGAAAAATGTGGCATCCTTGTTTTCCCTGGGAGGGGCCTTGCTAGGTGGATGTCTTGAGGCAAAAACAAACAAAAAATATCCCTCTTCTTTCTGCCCTACCCCACTCCACGGTCAAGAACACGAAGGTATTGCTTTAAAATTGGTAACAGAAACTTTTCACACTCCATCCTCCAATAAGCTTGAATCCTAGATTCATGAACAGAATAGGCCTGGGATTACGGGGTGCAGCTGTGTTCACTCAACCTCAAGTCCCAGCTTCCACTCAGAGTAGCTTCTTTTTGCTATGTTTATACACACTGTTTTATTGGCTTATTTTTGCTATTGTTCCTCCTTGACCAAGTTGGGAGAAGCAATGACTGGATGCACTTGTTACAGAACGAAGTGTACTGTGTACAGTGACTGTTTCAGAGCTCTCGAGTGTATTATGAAATGTAGCCGTGTAGGTTTATCGGGAGCAGCTGCTTTTGTTCAGTTAGACGTTCCACTGAGGGGAGGGATCCGGTGGCTTTCAAGCAGATTAAACCCCCTGGGTGACAGTTTTGCCTGGGAAGTCTACCAAGTTTGAACAGAACTCGGAGTGGAGAAGGAGGGGAAGTGTCCAAATAGGCTCTCTGTAGCAATAGAGACATTCAGAAATGGGTGTCTGTGTGTTCTTATTGCAGTCTTGCTATAACATGTTGAATATTGCTTCAAGATAGATCTGCTTGGTCTGTTACAGAAGCAAGCTGGACATACGAGGCCCTGGTGAGGGGTTAGAGCAGCTGTGTCCTTGCTCAGGGGAGAAGGAGGATGTCTGGTTTATTGGATTACCTTGTCAGATCGTGGCAGTGCATGCTTCCTAAATCCCTCAGCATAGGCAGGGAGTGGCATTTAATAAGGGATGGCTTATTTTAGGCACATTGGTTTACATAGCAGCCTAGTTCATTGTTTTGTTTCTGCTGGGATACACTGTAGTATTTGTGTGGCAAACAATTTTTAATCTTCCAAGTGTGTTTATTGGGAGTGTATTGCTGTTTTTGTGAGTAGAAGTTGCATGGCAGATCTAAACTGGACAGAGAGCCTGAAGCAGTTAGTGATTTAGGTGTTTGTTGCTTAGCTTAATAGACTGGGGAGTAATCACTTTTTTCTCTTTGCTGCTGTTCATAGTCTCTCCTCTCCTACCTTTTCTTTCTCCAGGCATACATTAGCTAATGGCTGGAAATAAATTTTTAATTGGATGTGCTTCCCTATTTTGAAGGTTGGGATTGATGAAATCTAGTTTTTGAGTAAAAGAGCAACCTGGGCTTTCCAGTCTCTTTCTTCCTTTTTGGAGCTCCACAGCTGTTTGGAGTTGCTGTGTTGTGGGAAGTTGGCTTTGCCAAGCAAGGCTCTTCACTGCTGTTGGAACCTGAGGTTGACCTGCCACTAAAACCTGGGCCCTTGCACCTACTTGTCCTGCAGGCTGTTTGCCTAGCCTGTGGAACAAATGGGGTTTCTGTTGCATCCTAAAGAAATTAGGGGGGCAATTTTTCAATGTGGTGTCAAAAATACAGTACCCGGTTGGTTACGTTGAGGCACAAATAATTAAAATGCCTATTTTAGAGTGGTTTCCTGGTGGCTGTAACTGGTGCAGAAAGAGAAGGCTCCTTCTCTAGATGAGGGAGCATTAAGGATTTTGCAACTTTCTCAACTGAAAGTAGCATGGTCTGTCTGTGAAGAATGGTGGCTGTGACTTGAGTAAGGCATAAAAGAAGAGTGACTTTAGGACTCCAGCAGAGCTGACCACTCCAGGCAAGGAATGTGGCATTTGAATTGTACAGGAGGTGTAAAACAGCTTGCTGTAGGGACTAGCTCTATACAAATGTACAGCATGTAGCTGTGTGCTGCCTAAAACACTGAACTTGACATCCAGCTTTTTCCAGGTGATGCAAATAAAGATGAAAGGGAGTTGGAAGCTGCTGAAGTATCTTGTAGAAGGACAGTTTTGTAACAAAGAGGCTTGCAAGTACTTTTTTTCATGGTAAAAATATTGTGATTTTATAATTACTGAAAACCACTAGCAATGCACTTTGCTTCTTAGTCTCACCTGTTGCCTGAAAGTGGGGCTTACTAACTCCTATAGCTCTGAGAGCAGAGACTTTCTGTTGTTCTCTCCTCCCTCCCTACCTCTCTCCACCCAGTTTTATTCAGGAACATTTCACAATGGTAATGAACTTGGCAAGAAAAGAGCCCTCTGCCTACTGCCAGAGGAAAGCAAACAAATAAGGAAAACAAAGGATCTCCCTGCTTGCCCTTCCTCCTCCACTCTCCCCTCCAATGGTTGCAGCAAAGTGGCTGGCACCACTGTGCCATGCTGCAGGAAGGCTAGAACGTCTTGCCTGGCATTCTACACAGATGGTCTGGATTCGATCCACAGTAAGCAAGGAAGAAAATGCTGTGCTCTCACAGTCCTGTTGCTTGTGACTTTAAACCCAGGAAAGGCCAACTAAAGAATTATATATAGTCAATTAAGGCTGTTTCATACTTCTAAAAAAATGGTGCTTCTTGGGCATTAGTGATTTCCTCCTCCCCCCCCCCTCCCCTTTTGTCATTGCACAAGAGCTGATTGAATGCATCCAAATAAAAGCATGTTGGCGCTCTTTCTTCAACCTGTACTTTACTGAAAAGAGCAGATACATTATCTGAGGGCAGGACAGGCAAAATGGGTGCAAAGGAACCTCCTAAAGAGAGAGAGAGAGAGGTTGTAGCTGTGTTGGTCTAGAAGGAAAGGCATCCAAAACTCTTGAGCAAGAGGTAATCAATATCTTTTATTTTAGACCAACTAGATAGTTGCAGAAAACTTCTTTGCAAACAATTTTTTTTTTAACTATCTAGTTGGTCTAATAAAAGATATAGCCTCTTCCTCAAGAGTTTTGGATGCCTCCTAAATAGAACCACTTTTAAAAAATACTGCTGTGCTCAGCCTGGACATACCTTACAAACAACCAGTCTTTGCAGCCAGAGAGCACTGCTTCAGAGAGATCTTTGCCAGCTGCTTGTAGACAGTGATTTGGATGTGGGGCACTATAATACCCTTCAGTAGTGCTGCTACTTGGGAGTGGATAGGACTGGGAACAGCTGGTTGCCATACTGTTGTATTGGAAGTGAATCACAATTATGAAAAATCTGCTTTCTCTGTTATGAGAGATTCACTGGTAACCCAAGTCCAGGTATTGGGTCCTGGGACATGTGGTTATGACCCATGAGCGAGTCCTAGCCAAATATTTGTTAAAAGAAGTAACTTTCAGTCCAGAACTCCAGTATTGCCAACCCCACCGTGCCAAAAATTGAGAGAGAAACTCTTTAAAAAAATCAAGAAATAGGCATGTAAATCATGAGATGTTATTTTTGAAGTGCGTGTGGGAGGGGTTATTTGTGAAGGTGTGGGGGTGGGAGTGCGTGTAGGATTTGGAGCCTCGGGAGGGAGGCTCCCAACACACCCTGGCAGGATGCAGGGTACTGTGGGTCAGGAGTGAGAGGCAGCAGAACAGCTGGGGGGCTGTGACTTGAGAGTGCAGGGCAGACTGAGACGGACACACAGACAGCACCCAGCTGGTAAGTGGAGGGGGAGGGATGGCGGGAGAGGGAGGAGAGAGGAGGTCGAGGCCCCAACAGTGAAGGAGGTAGTGGGGCTGGGGTGAATGTGGCCCCGGGGCCTGGGCGGGTTGTCCAGAGGCACGGACAAAGGTGAGGCTCCCTGCAGCTGCGTGTGCCCCCAGGGGAGGCATGGGAGGCACATGTCCCTTGTGAGGGAAAGGCAGGCTAGGGGCTCAGTGCCATGCTGTCTTTTCCCCTGGGAGCTCAGCCGTGCAATTCCATTGCTGCCCACTGGGCGGGTGGGGGACGCAGGGTGTGCTGGCTATGCAGTGCACCCCCTGCCCACCCAGTGGCAGAAAGCATGCTGGCATTGCGCGGCTGAGCTCCGGGAGCAAAGGCAGCAGGGCACAGAGCCCCAGTCCACAGGGGGCAGCCCACTGCTGCCCCCCCCCCCCCCCCCCGCATGACCTGCCCTTGCTCCTGCTCCCTCCCTTGGTGTGTGGGGTCCTCAATTCCATGCCCCCCATTCTCTTCCATAAACCTACCAGTTGGGAAAATCCAGATATTTGAGTGTTCGATTGGGAGCTCATGAGTCAGAGTTATTTTTACTTAGAAATCCCGGGTCTTGCGATTTTTTTTTTTTGTGACAGTTGGCATTACTGGAACTCTAAATTGATCTGAGTATGAAGGAAACTGTCTACACGCTGCAGTGCATAGGACGCTTCTAAATTAGGGGCTTGTCTGAGTCCCTTGTAAATGCAGCCTTCTGTCCCAAGACCGCTCACTACTTTATGCCTCCTTATCCAAGTATGTAGATTGCACAAGGGGAAATGTTTCTCCTTTCCTGTAGATCTTGTATTGTTTGGTCAGACACCATGAAGGAAGTATAACGCCCTACTCCTGATTTAAAGGATATGGTAAGAATACTTTGTATCCATCCAGCAGGCAGAGTCTGCCTTTAGCATCAGGAACTGTTTGGTATCTGGAGAAGAAACTAAACCTGGAGCGAAATTAGTTTATTAAAAAAAACCCCAAACAAATGGGCAATTAGTTGATGGGCCTGATGCCATAACAGTTTTTGAGTAAAAGGCTTTTAAAAATATATTGTGCGTGTGCGCGCACTCACACACACATATGTTTGTGTGTTCTCCTTGTAGAGAATGGTGGCAGTCTGCTGTCTTTGGTATCTAGATGGTTGCATAAGGTTCCCCCCACCCCGTAATAGTATCATCCAGCATGTTAGCAAGCACAGTCTTGCATACGTTGGTACCAGAGGATATGGCAAAAAGTTAATTTCCAAACATTCTTTGCTTGCTTTTGACTTGCAGAGTTGTACTGTCACGTAACCTGTTGGTTCATGTAGGAATATCCTCTGGGGATGTGCAGCCTTTACCATTAATGGAGAAAAGCATTATGGTTGCAAGCAGTCATAATGGTCTAGTCATAAAAATCATAGGAGTGCAGATCAAAGGTTATTAATAAGGGTTCCCTGGGGAATACCCACTGCTCCTTGAACATGCATCTAAGCCTGTGGAAGCTGCCCAGTGAAACTGCTCCAAGATTTGCATGGATGAGCCTCATAGCCACCCAGGCTCCCTCTGGCAAGTGTTTACTTCCTAGTCTGATAGGTATAGAGTTTGGCCAGAGCCAGGAGGAAGCAGACAAGAAAGTCCTGGGACTTGGTGGGACTATCTTTGCAGAAGTTAATCTTCCTTTTTAGCCTTCTGGTGATAGGAAACGAGAATCATTGTGTTGCCTTTTTCGGTTTCCATCTGATTTTGAGCCAAGATTGAGTCCACTTGGGGGAAATGGAAATGTTTGTCCTTTCATGTTTTTTTTGTAGGTAGACACAGTTGCATGTCCAATATTTTAGGAAACTTTTAGGTATTGTTTTGTTCATCAGTAGAAATATAAAACCTAAGTGCAAACCCAAGCCCAGTGAATTTAATAAATAATTTTTAAGTTTTGCTTTTTAAGCCTCCAACTTCACTCTTCAAATCTCTTAATTCCTTTAGTACAATTTTTACAAACTTTAATGGAGCAACCTTAGAAACCTGTTTTGATTTTGTTAGAAAATGTTTGTTTTTAATAACTGAAACTTCTGTGCTGACCTTAAGAGGTGTTGCAATGTCCTTGCTAGAGTGAGACGCTTCATATTTCTCTAGAAACTAAAGTTCCTTTCAGAAAGGAATCTTTACTTGTATTGCCAGATAAAGGGTAGCTTGGTTGACTGATATTTGGCCATCTTTTTTTGGCAGCTTGTATTTCATAATGCTTCTTCCAAAATTATCTAGCTGTTATTACCAAATGGCAAATTATTGTTGGATAATGGAGAATAGTATTGCTGGGAATCTCTTATTCTAGTATCTCCTTCCTTCTAACCACAGTTTAAAACAAAAACAAAAAACCAACATTAGTTAGTAGGGCTGTGCAAAGCTTTGGTTGCCAATTTGATTTGGCGGAGATTCAGCCGAACCAGTTTGGGAGTTTTGGCGCTGATTTGGAGAGTCGGATCAGCTGGGAAGTGATGGGCACAGCCGGGCGGCTGCAGGCTTTCCCGTGGCTCCTCTGGCTGTGCCTGCCTTTCTCTGGGCACGGGGAGCAGCCGGAGAAGCCCCCAGGGCTCCCCTGCCCTGCCCTGCCCAGCCCAGCCCAGTCGTCCTCTCAGTTCCAGCCTAGTCCTGGCACTTAAAAAAAAAACAAAACAAAAAAAAAAACAAACTAAAAGCCTCGCACTCACCAGCTCTGGCAGCGATGATTTAGGGCCTCTGGGTGCACAGCCCCCCCATGCTATGGGGGGCAGCAGGGATCATCCCTTGCCCCCTGCTTGGCACCTACCACCTGCATAGCAGCTGTTGCATCTCATGGGTGCTGTGTGGCTCGGCAGTGCACCGCGTGCTGTCTGGGAGCAGGGGCAGCTCCACCTGTCAGCCTGGCACTGCTCAGCCCCAGCGGTCCCAGCTCCCAGACAGCGCGCAGCACCTTCTCGAGCCACGCTGCACCTGCACCATGGGGCAGCTGCCATGTGGGTTCCAGGGGGGGGGGGGGGAGGGGGGTGGTGATCCCCGTTGCCCTGCCCTGCGCTGCATGGGAGGGGGAGCTCTGCCAAAATCCCCCACAGGCCCTGATTGCCGTTACTACAGCTGGTGAGTACGGGGCTTTTTTAAAAGTGCCGGGACTAGGTTGGGGGCCGGGCAGAGGATGGAGCTGAGCACGGCAGCCATGGGGGCTTCTCCCGTGGCTCCCCCTGCCCAAGGAGAGGCAGGCACAGCTGGAGGAACTGTGGGGAAAACCTGCAGCTGCCCAGCTGTGCCTGCCTCTTCCTGGCCAATCTGAATCTCCGAATTGGCGCCAAAACAGCATTGAAACTCTGAAACAGATTCAGCCAAATCTAAATGGAACAGCGATCCAAAACACGGAAACGAATCACTGTCCTTCTGAAATGGCTGAAACCAAAATGAAACAGCTGTTTCGCACAGCCCTATTAATTAATTGTTTGAAAATGACAACAGTTTTTGTTTTAACAAGCCATACAGTTCTTTCTATCACTCCCCTCATCCTTTTCGCCTGCCCAGTCGAGCTGAAAGGGGAGATAAGCTTCAGCTGGGCTCTGTATTTTTTTCATAAATTGTTGCCTCCTGTGCGGGCCGGGAGCGGGCCGGGCACTTTTTCGCACCGCGCGGGCTGTGGCCAGCAGCCCGGGCACGCTGGGTCGGAGAGAACAGGCGACACGCTGGAATTAGGCACGGACGCGTAATGGTTGATTCAAGATTGTTTACTTACACAGAAGATGGTCGCGGTGTAGGCTGGACAGTTTCCTGGGCACAGCTCCACTTAAATCCTCGTTTGAGGACTCAGACAACACTCGGATCACTCCCACGGAGTTGTCGAGGCTCTGTGGATCCTTTTGCGCGCAGGGAGAGGGATACGTCGAGGATTGCGATCGGTGACGGGGAGAGGCTAGAGGCTGATCAGACCCCTGTTGCCTGCTTGAAATGCACTGGGTCCAGTAGGCTCTGCAGCGCTTAGAGATCTTCACACAGCGTGAAGTCTCCTCCTCCTGGTGTTCGTGGAGTCCTCCAACTTGGGCGGAAACCACTCAAGCTTTTTATACGGCTAGCAAGCCAATCACTAGCCGCCACGTGTGAATAATTTCACGCTAGCCAATAATGGGGCTCTAATTAGAATACAAATGGCGGGAACTCTTTGCAACGAGCATTTTTGTGCTGCAACAAAGAAATGCACCCTGCAAAGAAAGCTACAAATTGGCGGGAATTCTTTTACACCGGGGCTCTCCTCTGCAGCAGAAAACTCCACCGTGCAAAGAAGCTGCAATTTAGCGGGAACATAATTCAGTGGTGCCAAAGCACACACAAAACAAAAATCACACCTTTGGGTTGTGACACCTCCGACTAGTCAGGATTTCCCATCATTGTTTAGTTATGATGTTGGAAATTCTAGTGAGTTTTGGTTTAGTTCCTTTTGGAACAAATAGGTGAAACCACGCAACCAGTTAAAATAGGTACAGCAAAATAAATGCGCACGTCCTTAGTGACACTGCAGGTGCTGCCCTGTGAAACTACCCAGAGGCATGCATGGATGAGTGAAAAGATAGCTGCACAGTCACCCAGGTTCCCTCTGGCAAGCACCTCATTTCTGATCTGATGAATGAAGAACGCTAGAGCTTCCCTGTAAGAGCTCTGGAGCTAATAAAACCCTTGTTTACACCATGTTCCTTTTTTCATCCTATGTAGGACATGGCCTGCATTGGCCTATACACATTGTAACTTGTGAAACCCTGGCTTGCATGGTAGCGCCGACAGTTAAATCCCTTGTACGTTGCAGCCACTACAGAGCAGCAAGATCACGTGTGAGCTTGTCTGACATTCCTTTCAGTCAAGAGCTGGGGAATGTGCGCGCACAAGTGTCTGCATGTAATTCCAGAGAAGTGCTAAGATGGGAGATCAAATAAGTTGTTGTATTCAAAATTTGACCATTTTAAAAGTGTCTTATTTTGTAAGGGTTGTTGGTTGTAGCCATGTTGGTCTAAGGACATAGGTAGGCAAGGTTCTTTGGGTAGTTGACATCTTTCATTACACCAGCTAAATAGTTGGAAAAAAAGCTCTTTGATAGGATTTCAGGCACAAACATCTTCAGGGATTGGGAGATTCTTTGTGAGAAGGGTGTTAGTGCCTGAAAGTTTGCAAATAACTTTTTTTCCAACTATTTAGCTGGTCTAATTAAAAGATATCATCTACCCAAAGAATCTTGCCTGCCCTCTTACTTTGTAAAGAACTTGCCAAACTTTCTCTCCCAAAGAGAACAGTCTTATATTTAACTCTTAAACTCATAAAACTTAAAATAGCTCTTAAATTAAGTTCCTGGTGTGAGTGGAGGAGGAAACCCTTCAGTGACATTGACATCAAGGTTTTCTAATATATTGTGTGTAATAAAAAAATCCTTGGTTGTAACAGAGGTCCAGGTATTCTTTCTAAGGCACACCAGTCCCTGCTGCAAGGTATGTTTTTGTCTCAGTCTTGGAGCGAAATACCTGACTTAGTCTGACAGTAACTTCTATTTTCAGCAGTGACTTCTAAGCCTATGTTATCTCCAGCTACATGGTCCAAGGCTTGCTGCTACTGACAGTAAAAAATCAGTTGATAAGATAAGATAAATGGGCAATACTGTTATAATGTAGGATAAGATTAAATTAATTTCACAAGCCCAGTCCAAATCCTGTTGAATCAGTAGAAAAGTTTGTGGTCTAGAAAAGCTCTGGACCAGGCTCATGTCTGAATGGTGTATGTTAGGAATGGGTTTTTTGCTATCAAATATTTGTCTCCAGGTTTTAAGGTAGGGTGAGTGGAATGATCTCAGTACCTAACCACCCTCATGATTTTTAAAAAGTAGCTCTGCCCAACCATTCCAATTCCATTTATTTAACTGCAAAAAGCACATTTAGTGACCCACTTTAATCCTAATACAATCAAATTTTGGCTTGACCTTGATATTTTACTATAAACTTGGGAGTTAACTGCAGCTGTCTGAACATTCTTAATTCTGCTTGCCTTGTATCTTTTGCATCTGTTTCTTCTGTTATCCTTTTATTCCTTTTACACTCTGCATTACTGAAGGGTATTATAGTGCCCCACATCCAAATCACTGTCTACAGGCAGCTGGCAAAGATCTCTCTGAAGCAGTGCTCTTTGGCTGCAGAGACTGGTTGTTTGTAAGGTATGTCCAGGCAGGAGTCCAGTAATCTGTGGCAAATTCATTGGGCATAAGTGCTTTTGGGAAAAGATTAAATAGCATCCATGACTTGAAGTATATGGCAAATAAAATGCTTTACATTTTTTTTAAATGTTGTCTTTTTTATAACTTTAGAGCGGATAAAAATTATTGAATTTTTAGACCGAAAAGCCAAAGTTCTCTTGTCATAAAACAGACACTGCATGGATGGCAAACATTAAAAAAGCTTTTTTCTCCACCATGCTATGTTCTGGAGGGATCACCATGGAAAAGTAATTCAGTCTCCATGCTCATCCATTTTGTGGCCTCTCCTCTGAGAATACCCACAAGAGTTTCAGTTTTGAGATATAGCCTCCTTTTTGCTAGAAACAGGACTGATGCTAACCACCATCAAATGGAAGTAACTTTGTAATTACTGCTTCCTTGAGCATTTTTAAATTGGTTAGCTATAGATTAAAAGATCCATATTTTCTGCCACTTCCTCAAATTGTCCAAATCTCAAAACTATTGTTCGCTGTTCCTTTTCCTTGCTTTTTGTCCACACATTTCCTCTGCTTCAAAGCAGAGAGGTAGTTCCCTCCCTATCCAATCCATAATGATGACAAGCATCAGAGAGACTTGCTGTCTGTCTCAACCACTTTTGGCCCATGTACTAAGTTAACCAGCTCAGAAGGAAGAACTTCTTCATGGTAAGGGTTGCCAGAATCTGGAATGGGTTTCCAAGGTGTCTCTAGTGGATTATGGAATAGAGAAGATCCCACACAATTTACTGATTCGTTTTGATGCACTGGCTGGGGGAGTAGTTAGCTGATTGCACGATTTCACAATGATTACACACTTAATTTATACAACACAATTTTATTTTAAAATTCTTTGCTACGTATATAACACTGCTTAGCTTTAAGAAATACTACAAACATTAAGAACACAATAACTACATATATCAAAAACAATGCTCCGAATGTACTTCCTTCCCAAACAATGCTATAAGAATTAGTATTACAAAAACAACTACAATTACAACTAAAAGTTAAATTTGAATCAATACTATTATTTTTCATAATATACTTACAATCCTAGAATTCCGAGAAGCCAAACACCTAAATACGGTTTCATTCCTCAGTAGTACAATTTAATGGGTTGGCCTCAGTAGTACGGTTCAATGGGCTCACCTCAGTAGTACGATTCAATGGGCTGGCCTCAATACTGATAGGACTTCTTTCAGTCCCTTTCGGGCGCTCTACAGCTTCAGCGTGAACTAAGAGATTCGTGTTCACGGAGAGGGTGGTTCAGGTGATCACTCTTATCCGGCCTACACTTGCGATTCTTCCTTCGTTGTTCTGCAAGTATAGTCACCTCCAATTTGGGAGAGTGAGTTACAGTTTTATTGAGTGAGCTGCCGTCTTGGGCCACGCCTACTCAAACCTGTCATTACCCCCAAATTTGGGCTCGGATCTTACTCAACAGATTCTTTTGCTTAGTAATTAGTTTCTTTTGTTGATCATTTTAATTACTTTGGGGGAACTTCCATACCACTGCAAGTGACCTTTTCTTACCAATCTGGTCAAAAGGCTCTAGGGTTTGATCTCTCGGAACTCAGGATATTTGCTGAAGGGTCAATTTTAGGTTCTCTTTGTAAAAGACTTCTAAAGATAAAATTCAAGAGTTAAAACTTTAAGCAAAGTCTGGATTTTCCACACGTAGTCCAAATCAATGACCTAGATAAGGAGATAAATCTTATCTTCTTCCTGAAACTGGCTAATGGGCAACCATTACAAACATTCAAACTATTTCATTCAATATGACACAAGGGAGGTGGTGCTCTCCCCTACCTCGGGGGTCTTTAAGAGGAGACTGGACAAGCACCTGGCTGGGGTTGTCTAACCCCAGCTCTCTTTTCTGCCCAGGGTATGGGGTCAGACTCTGATTTGCTAAGGTCCCTTCTGACCAAAACATCTATGAATCTATGAACCCAACTCTGAACCTTGCACTAGAGTAGACTTGGGGGGAACAGTGGATGCGTTATGGTATAGGATGCTGGATTGGGGATGTGGGGAGACCTAGGTTTTATTTTGGGTTTTGCCACTGTCCTGTGGTATGATCCTAAGCAAATGTCTTCACTTCCTGGTATTTCTGTTTGCATTTGTGAAAGGGCAGGGGCTCCTTTTGGAAAGTGCTTTAACATCTGCTGATGGGATAGTTATGCAGGAGTAAGTGAATATGGATGTTCATTTTGTTGAGAAATCTTAAAGAAACAATGTTGCCTGGCCACAAACTTGTTTGATGTAAACATCTCCTCAGAGGCACAGATAAGCTATTTCAGTGGTAACTCTGATTTTGGCTTACAGTTCAGGTAAGGGTGTTGCAGTGTGAAGCACATCTTGGAGGTTAGGAAACTGATGCCACAGGGACAGAAATATAAGTGAATAGACTGGAAATGAATGGTTTGTAGACCCACGAAGGTCTGTCGTCAGCCAATTGACTTGATGTTTGCAGCAGCCGGGTGGTCATGTTTAGCCAGTTCCTTTCCTGACACAAGATCTTCATCCTGCAGTGGGCAGAATGTGATGTTGGTGAAGACAGCTTTCAGTTTAAGGGCTGATTCACTGATGCATAACTACAGTTGGGACATGTGGCTTTTGTTATTAAGGCTCAGTGCATGTCTAACTACCTGAATGAAGGCAGAGCAGGTTGGCATCTTAGATGCAAACTTGTTCAGAAAGGCGTGAACTTTTGTAGGTGATGGCCTACTTCGTTGCATGCTATGAATGGCATGTTAGAGCAAACATATGCCTCTCTGAGTTGGTCTCCAAGACCGTGATCCTTAAATAGGGTGTTGTGAGATCTTTTCAAGAGTGCTGCGGGATGCCATACAGTGCTCACTCTGTTTGGTGTGCAAACATGATTCGCAAGCTAAACCCAGAGATTTCAAATAGGAATCCATAGTATCAAAAACATTCTGGCCTGTTCGGGTCTTCCTTAGTTCTTTGCAATAGAAAAAATGCTCTGTTATTTTTTCCATATTCAAAAAATGAGTGAAAACAAAAAGCTAGCAATTTCCTTGAGTTGCTTGGTCTAAGGTGGTAGTTTTCAATCTTTTTAGACTTGAGGCACCCTTCTGTAACTTTTTGGAATTTAGCAGCACCCCATTTAAAGACTTTTTTTTTTTTTCTTCTTCAGCGCCTACCTCCTTATATCCTGCAGCACCTACAAGGGTCTTGCAGGGTGGCAAGGTAGGCAGGCACCCTAGAAGACTGGTGCATGATGCTTGGCACTGGTAGGGGCTGTTTGGTGGGGCAGGTTGTGGAGCTTGCAAGTAAGTCATTAGACCCCCGAAGTAGGCAGCTGTCCCTTCAGGAGGTGGAAGGAGGTGACAGTGGCCGCTACCAGTGGAGAGGCTAGTGCCAAGTGAAGGCGGCAGGTGCAGAACCCTGCTGTGCCCTGCTCTTCCTGCTGTTTGCCCCCTCATTACCTGTCTCTACTTGAGGGAGGTAAGTGCAGCCCCTGCCATTGCAACTGCTCCTCTAAGGGCTTGAATGAGCATACCCAGAGCAGCTGTTCCCTGTGGCTTTTCCCACCAGCTCCAGGAGCTTGGCCTCGCAGGGGAAGGGCCCTGCAGATGCTGTTCAGAGCACAGGAGCAGTCACTGCAAGGGCAGTGAGTTGTGCTTTCCAGCTCAGCTCATTGCCCTGCTCCTCCCGTGCTTCTGGAACTGGTTAGAGGGATGCAGAGAGTACTACTGCTGGGATGCTAAAGCAGGTGCAGGGTGCCTGGCATAGGGAAGAGCCAGTGCTAACCTTTTATGGGGGCTGGGTGTCATGGCACCGCAACACCCTGGCTGACCATGACCACTCTAAATTGCCACCATGTGCTGCCCTGACTTCAGATTAACACAGCTAACTGCCTTTCTGTACCTGAGTGAAGTTTAGGACTTAAGGCTTTAGAGGCTGTGAAGTGTTAGTTTCTTCAAATCTCATTTAATATATTTAAAACTCATTTCCATCTTGGCATGTCTGTAACCATCTTACTGAAGCAGATTTTTCAGCCTGTTTCAGGAAACGTGCATGCACAGACCTGCGAGTCAAAGTGCTGCAGGGTGTGAAACTAATTTGCCTTGTTGCTGTTCCACACAGAGGAATGGCTTAAGACAGGGGTATCCAAACATATGGCCTGTGTGCTGGATCCGGCCTGCAGAGCTCCATTATCCAGCCCCCAATGCTACCCGGGTCTGAACTGACCTGAACCTGGGATGCCTACTGCTTGCAGCACCCATTCCGGCTGCTCCAGGTCTTTATGGCTGTGATGTTTTCTGTTTGCTTTCAAAATATTGCTAAGCCTGATGTGTTTTCGCTAGCTCACTGTAACCTTGAGGTCACCTTTTGATGGCTTATTTGTCCATTTTTTGAACAGGCTATCCTGTAAAATGGTTTAAAATACACAGATGAAGAACAGTCACTGTTGCATATGACAAAAGTGTTGCAAATTTCAGTCCCTGTTAATCTGGGTTAGATTTTATGTTGCACTCTGGCTATGCAGCAAATGGTATTCATTTACTAATGGACAGGGTTTTGGGTTTCTTTGTTTTTTGTTTGTTTGTTTGTTTTACTGCCCAGTGTTACTGGTTCTTATTGGCAAATCTTAGGAGAAGCCAAGAACTAAATGGTCCTGGAGACTAACTAGTCCTCCTTCCCTTAGCTGAAATGGTCTCAAATGCTTTTGTATGGAAACTAGACCTGGTACTGCCTTTAAAATATCTGTTCTGAGACCCACGAACACAGGATATCAAACAGGTATTAATTCCAATCAGTATTTGAATAAATGCATCACAGAGGAGAGGAAGGCTTTTTGCAAACTTAATGCAACAAGACCCCCCTTCCCCCCCAAATGCCTCTACACATACACACATGGGCATGGACTCTGGTGTAAGTAGAAGGTAATGAGCACTTAAGACAAAATATGTAACGGATGTAAGAAGATGACCTCACAGAAGGTTTCCAACAACCCAGATTAATTTTTGCAGTGGCTTAAAGGAGGAACTGTGTTCATGATGTACACGGTCAGTAGCCTTTGTGTGGGATCTTGCCAATCAAATAGGAAGCATATTTTTAAAAAGGGATGTGCTGAACAACTCTTACACCACTTTCTTTTAGTAGCAAGCCTTGTGGTAAGGCTACAAGAAGCACAGTTTTGCAGAGTAGTGAGGAATCCATGCCTTCTTACTATTTGGTATGGCAGCCAATGTGCCAGATGTAAGCATGTACTCCACTAGTATCATCAAACCCTCCTGAGTAACCTAAACAGAAGGATTAAAGGACAGACCACTTGAGGAAGCAAGTTGCTACTTCTGTGTTTCACAGATGTTCTGGGCTTCCCAAAAACCACATTTGTGTAGACAGAATCATTTCTCTAAACAAAAAAGCTGACCTTTTTTTTTTTTTTTTTTTTTGGCCAGGTTGTCAGGGCTGCTTATGTTCAAATTTTACTATGTCTTAAGTAGCAGCAGTGTTGTTGCTCAAAGGCAAGGGTGAGGTGGTTATGTGAAAGCCCGTATTTCTAAACTGTCAAAGGTAATAGTCCAATTTGTCTCATCCTGTACATCGTTCTTATATTAAAAAAATAATCAACATTTGGCTATAGAAATACTGCTCCAAATTAGTGTTTCACTTAACCATGACATTCTTTAAAGTTTCTGCTAAAGCTGGCATAAGAATGACCCCAAAGATTTCTAGAAATGTTCATAGTTGAAATGGTCACAGCTATTTATATTGAGTATAATGGGTTTCCTTCCTTTTTAGATGCTGTTTGGGCAGACATGCCAGTAGGACAGCAGGATGGGCAGACTCAGTGGGCACTCTTACATATGTTCTGGGGGTGGAGGGCAGTGCTTTAATTAAAGCGGCTCCAAGAGCTGTTCTAATTAAAGTGCTGCTGTGCCTCATGCATTTCCAAATGGCGACGGGGGGCCTTGAACTAAAGCTCACTTGATGAGCTTGAGTTCAAGTGCCCCGATGCTATTTTTAAGTGCAGGGATGCTGAGACATGAGATGCAGGAGGCTGCTGGAGCACAGTATTTCCCACTCCCGAGCAGACTCAATTTAATTGAGTCTCCTTCGATGCGCTGCAATTCTGGTGTGTCGGAGCAGCCTCCACGCTCATGTATAGGTGCCTAGTGAGCTTTGTCAGTCCAGTAACTGCTGGTGTTCTCCCCCACACGCCCCCCCCTGCCCTCTGACCCCTCACTCATCCACTTTCCCATCTCTTGCCTGAGCTGGAAGGAGGGAAATGTGACATCACCAGATCCCTTGGTTTCAGCCAAGTCCTGAACAACTTAAATGGGAACCTGCAGTCCCTGCTGTCAATCCCTTGCTTGCATTTGTTTTCCTTCCTCACATGTATTTCTCCTTTCTGTGTTTCTCTTTTTTGCCTTTCGTCTAATAAGAACTGGCTTGGTCACCCAAGACGGCTTCACTTCTCACAATAGTGGTATGATTACATCGCGAGAATGGGAAGGTAAAAACAACCCAAGACTAGTAAAAACTGTTCAGGTCTCTGACTGACGAAGTTGTCTGCTGTGCCTGTAATTTCTTAGCAGCTAGATCATAAGTCGGAGAAAGCATCAGAATCCAAAACCTCATCCTGTGTCTTTTTATTACCCGTCTCTCCCTCTCTCTCTCTCTCTCTCTCCCTCTCTCTCTCTCTCTCCCTCTCTCTCTCTGGTGTTTGTCTTGTTTTACTTTTCAAGAAAACAGGGTTAGACTTCAGCAGTAGTCCAAACCTTTAAGAGAACTCTTTTGTGCTCTTCCCAGGAAGAGGAGTAATACCATTTAAAGGCTATCTAAAAGGGCTTCTGGTGTACAGCACTACATCCAAGAGAAATAACAATAAAACAGTCTGCCTTCAGTGATGAAGTTCTAAATGCTTCAACTAATTCACCTTTTTCTGTTTTCAAAAAAATGTTTTCAAAAGACTTAGCAATTGTGTTGGTTAAAATAGAAGCAAATAGTTCATAACTTGACAGAAAACCATGTATGACTTTGTGGCTAACACTATGACTTCTTCACTAGCATCTTATCACTTATTGAGCACGGAGCACCCTTTTCTCGCAACAGAAGCCCAGCAGCAGAGGTCACAAAATCTATTTTTAATAAAAATTTACAGTAAGCTTTTAAATGCATTCAATTGCAGTGGATTCCATAGAGCCCTATGTTCCCCACTGATGTCTAAAACGGCTGATTTGGAATTATTATTCTTTTGAAGTTCTCCAGGGAAGATTCACATCTTCTGTGCATAGTGGCTTGTTCATTTACAAGCATTCTGGTTTTGTTGAACACCTTGTCAAGGAGCTTTTTCACTTGTTTTCTAAAAACTCTAGTTCAGGTCTTTTTTTTTTTCTCTTTCAGAACAGAACTTTCTCAGCAGAGGGGAAGGTGTGCTGTTTTTGAGTGTGTTGTCTTCTCTTCCTGATTTTATGAGGGTTGGTTAAGGGAGGACTTTTTATTTAAAATCAGACTTCTTATTGCCAAAGTACAGAAATAGCATATGAAGTGGTGAGATGCAGCTCATCAGAACATAATGTTTCAGCGAAGGAACGGAGGCGTTTACCGAACAGGAAACTATTCTCTCAACTCGTGCTTTGCTTTTGCCTTTTATTTAATCAGTTGTCATAAGCTGACGGTTTCAAAGAGATCCATTAGCTTCAAAGGCAGACAAGGTTCTTTGGGAAGATGTGATACCTTTTATTAGATCAACTAAATAGTTGGAAAAATTGTTCTTTGCATATTTTCATGCACAAACACCATTCTTCCTTTTGTGCCTGCAAGTTTGCAGAGAACATTTTTTTCCAGCTGTTGAGTTGGTCTAATAAAAGATATTACATCTCCCCAAAGAACCTTGTCTGTCTGTCTTTAGATCAGCACAGCTACAACCAGCAACCCCGTAGCTTCATAGTGCTTTGCAGACTTGAAACAATATCCTTTGCAGTGGAGTTCCAAAGACAGGGTTTCTCCATTTCGTAGAAGGGGAAAAAGTGACTAGCTTGGACAGGAGGGAGGCTCAAAGCGGGATTGGAAAGGGATCTTGGAGTCATCATTGACTCCAAGATGAGCATGGGCTGACAATGCGAGGTCACAGCTGGCAGGGCCAACTGGACCCTATCGTGCATCCACAGGTGCATCTCAAGTAGGGCCAAGGAGGTGATCCTCCCTCTCTACGTGACACTGGTCAGGCCACAGCTGGAGTACTGTGTCCAGTTCAGGGCCCCCCACTTCAAGAGGGATGTGGACAAAATTGAGAGGGTCCAGAGGAGGGCCACCCGCATGATTCGGGGACAGCAGGGGAGACCCTACAATGAGAGGCTACGGGACCTGAACCTGTTCAGCCTTCACAAGAGAAGGCTGAGGGGGGACCTGGTGACCGTCTATAAGCTCACTAGGGAGGACCAGAAGGGTTTGGGGGAGACCTTGTTTCCCCCAGCGCCTCCCGGTATAACAAGGAATAACGGCCACGAGTTGTTGGAGAGTAGGTTTAGATTAGACATCCATAAGAACTACTTCACAGTTAGGGTGGCTAGGATCTGGAACCAACTTCCAAGGGAAGTGGTGCTGGCTTCTACCCTGGGGGTCTTTAAGAAGAGGCTTGATGCCTACCTGGCTGGGGTCATTTGAGCCCAGTTTTCCTCCTGCCCAGGCAGGGGGTCGGACTTGAAGATCTACAAGGTCCCTTCTGACCCTACTTCTATGATTCTGTGAAACATATGGTGAAGGTAATTTGTTTTAAAAGGGATGCTGCTTTGAGTTTTGAGAATGGGAGGAAGTGGAGCATTATTTCTTGTGGTTGTGTGAAGAGACTCTGTGGATCTGTGCTGTTGCATAATTGATTAGAAGTTAAGTCAGGTGTGGGATAAGACTAGTGGAGCAGCATGCTTTTATTTTGTTTTGTATGTGTCATATTTAGGAAGGTTCATAATCAGTAGATCAGAACTACAGTGTTATAAATGGATGGTGAGGCCATCCCCTTCCTCTCCAGTCACCCTGGTTAGCTTTTCTTTCCCGTACTTTTGCACTTTCTGGGAGTTTTTTACTGTTCTGGCTGGACGTAGATTTTCCATTCCAAGGGCTAAAAGATGTTTCCCAGTCTGTCTAGGAGTTTTGGAGGATACCATCCACTATGTTTTTTGCAATGTTCTTTATATAATGGCATAAGAAGAACCTATTTATTACCGTTCTTGCAGAAATTGATACATTTTTTCAAACAGAGAAATTAATCTGGTTTTCACAGCGAACGGATCCAAATTTGGTAAACTGTCTTGCAATTTTGCTTATAAGGCTGAGGTGATTAGGGTTAAATATCCTTTATTACTGATATGAGTGATGTATTTTAACATTAGATTTGATTTCATTGTCTCAGTTGTGGATCTGCGTACAGCAATATTATAGATTTGTCTTGATTTACTACTATATTTATATTGTTTTTATGTTGGTGGGCTCTATTTTTAGTATAATATTTGTAGTTCAGTTACTTTGTTCGAACTTATTTATATTATGGTTGTATGTGTGTGATGTCGTTTTTGGGAGCATGGCATTTGGCCATTATCCTTTAAAGGAATTGAATTGATGGTGAGGCCAGTGCAATGCACCTTGCTGGTCTCTTCACTTTTGTCCTTAAAGACACTTTTTAGGGAGTCTTAAAACAATACTCTGGTATTGCTTAGAAGGCATAGGACAGGGGTCAGCAACATTTTTGAGCAGAGTGCCCAAAACACCCTTGCAACCTTGACTTGTAAGATGTCCAGGGGTGGATGGCAGGGGAGCTGCAAAGGGCCTGACTCTTGTAGCAGCACAGCACCAGCCTCTTCCCCACCATCTGCCCAAGGCATATGTGCCAAGCAAAATGCCTTCTACTTCTGCCATAGGAGGATAGATTGCATCTTGAAAATATGCTCCACCCTTATGGGAAGAGAATTCCATGTATGTAAGTAGTCTCAAAGTATTTAAATGTTCAGGGGGGCATCTAAGGTAATGTGGTTCTAGTCCTGTAGTGAGGCCTGTAGACCCACTGTGTTAAAAATGTTAAATGGGCAAGACTTGAGTTTAGCTGGGACCTGAGTACAGTATTTCCATGATAGATTTGAAAGGAAGTGATGTGGATCCCTGAGGATCCAAACAACTTAATTTTTCCTCCCCTGGCAAGCAAGGTTCTTTGGTTCGTGATATTTTTTTATTGGACCAACTGAATTGTTGGAAAACGTTCTTTGCAAGCTTTCAGGCACAAACACCCTTCTTCAGGCAATAGGAGACTTTTTCTTCTCTGACTTTCAGGTGTTGATTTGTTGCAGGTGTTTCCATCAGTCAGATTACCTGAACAGTTACTGTATTTGTTGGCATCATTGCATCCTGGTTTCTAGGCTATAAGTTTGTCAATTCAGTTTAGTCTTTTGCTCTCACATGGTGCTGACTGCTGACACAAGTTCTATCCAAATTATCTTGACCTCTTACACATCTTTGAAGGGTGTGTATGTGTGTGTGTACTTTAAACTAATGCCACTGGTCAGCCAAATCAACATTATGTCAACCAGTGGCATTAGTTCCATTTTTCAGTTGGCTCATTTCAGTCAGTAGCACAGATTGCTTTTATTTTTGTGACCTTGCAAAACTTTGTGATTGAAACCAGATATAAACTTAAGCTCTAGCTTTTTGCTGAGTTTCCATATCCTGAAACTTTTTTTAAGGTGAGGAATCTTGCTACATTCACATTTGTGTTTTTGTTGAACATGAGATTGGGTACACATTTACAGTCAATGATTAGAATAGACACTTAATTAAATTTGAAAGGAACATGACTGCTAGTATTTGCCCTGCATACATTGAAAGTGTTTTACTCTCGTGCTGTAGAAAGAGCTTCTGAACAGAAAGTCAACATGGACATCAGACAGGCTATTCTATGTAGCTTGTACTGTGGCTTTGAGCACACATTTTGTTTTGAATCCTTTCCAGCATGCTGGTGGGAAGAACTGAATTCTTCTTTGGATGCTAAACTAATGAAGATGGCATTGCACTTGGCCTTTCCAGTATTTCCATTTTTTAAGCTTCAGCTGGTGCATTTAGATCAGTGATTCTCAACCAGGATGTCCTGGCTTCCTAGGGTGCTTTGAGATCCTTTCAAGGGTCCCATGTTAGCACTGTTAGGTGTGCAGACAGGATTCACAAGGTATACCCAGAGATTTCAAATAGAAATGCATAGTGTCAAAACCATTCTGACCTGTTGTGGGGTGCATCCAGATGAGCATGCACGTGTAGTTTGCGGCACCTCAAACCTGTTTGTGGTGCTGCAAACCACACACAGCAAATGTGCAACTGTGCACCATGCTGCAAATTTGCAGCTTGGTGCCAAAATTTGATACTGGGATGTCCCAGTAGTTGTATGACCTGAACAAGTCCTGCACTACATAATGCTAGCTGTGCCATTGCCCTTTCATGCTCTTTATATTTGTGTTGCACTTTCCCTCAACTGTCCTATTTTCAAGAAGCCTGAATGAAATTGCTGCTTTAGTTTTCCCAATAGATGAGAGATGTGTGGAAGCTAGTGCAAGTTGGGTGTGTTAAACTGTAAAGTCCAAATATTTTGTGATTCTGCATTTCAAACAGGTTTTGTAATACTATAATACACTTACAAGGAAGATGTGAACTTGTGACATCTAGATGCTTCAGAGCCACAGACATAGAGTAATTCTGTTGTCAGTCTCTGGCAGAAAAAACATGGAACTGGGACTTGGATGAGGGAAATGTTAAACGGTTCTTTTGTCAAGATGCTGTGATTTTTAGGATAAGGGTAGCCAGTAGATCATTCCTATAGATGCACATGGCTGTCTTTTTGATCTGGCTGATAACATAGAGATGGTTTGTAGGGACTTAGTCTTGGGGTCTGGTGTGTTGCTTTGCATGTTCCTCAGATCAGGTTGAAGCATTGCTGGCTGGCTCCTTAATTTTGCTTTGTTATACCAAAAATGAGGATGAGCCCACTTGAGTCATCTTTCATAATAATTAGGTGAAATTCGCCCAATTCTCGGGTGGAGATCGCTTGAGTGAGCCTATTTCAGTTGACTATTTTTCTTTCCTTCCATGCAAAATAGCAGGTTTATGTCTACCCCCTTTTCCGTCTGATTTTTCTATCTTAATTTTGTGGGGAGTCTGTGTCATACTAGTAAACAAGGTACTAACTTGTTATCTCCTTATCTGTGGCCTAGAGATGTGTGTGTGGTATTTGGGTATTACTCCAGTTTTACTGTTGTAGGTTTTCAGGCTTGATGGAGTGACAGAAGTGGATACAGGCTAGTCCTTTAGTCAGCCACCTCACTTCTCTGTTGCTAAGTTCTTTCACTTGCTATTGCATGTTGCAAGGATGCTTGCTTTGGTGTTTTTAGTCAATTTGTACTTAATTTGTTCAATATGCTTATGGCTAGATTTCTAGAAAAGGTGGAGATCATAAATTTATATTGATTTGGCCATAGGTATGTCTTGACATATTCAAAGGAGGTGATGGAGGAAGCATAATATCTCAGAGTGGGAGAAACCAAGCAGGTGGATGCCTCAGCTAAAGGATGATGATGATGATGAAGCATGGTGGGGCTGCCAAGTGAAAAGTACTGCTGTAGTAATATCCCTCTGAGTTCACAAACAACTGCGGTTGAGACTTGTGGATACTAAAAATAGCCAGATCATGTCTAGCAGTTCTGTCACATTGTGGTGATATGGCCATTCTGTGATTGTTTAATATTGGAGGACAAAATTAGCTATATTTATTTTGATGAAGTGGTATTTGTAGTCTCTGCTCTTTTTTCAGAATTCTTTTAAAAAATATTTATTTTTTAGTTGACAGGCAAAATAAAAGCCATTCTTAATAGATGAAATATGCAAACATTGTAGATTTGTGCTAATTCATAGTGCAGTAACTCTGCACTGATTACATCACATCACTAATAACATGCTGACAGCACTAAGGTAAAGAGAACAAATGGACCTTGCAATATGAAGAATGTTAATCCTCTTAATTAAACCTGCAGTGTTTATAAGTTTAAGTGAGGCCAGGGTGAGAGTGTATGGCCATGGAGCTGCCACATTTGCTTCATAAGTAGAACAAAGAAAACAGTCTTTTTTTTTTTT
Organism: Alligator sinensis; assembly: GCF_000455745.1. NCBI lineage: Eukaryota > Metazoa > Chordata > Crocodylia > Alligatoridae > Alligator > Alligator sinensis. Next base: position 1,596,378 of record NW_005842213.1, on the reverse strand, counting down.
AAAGTAGTGCTATAGGTTTTTTTTGACAGAAATTGTTCATGCAGCTTAACTAAAAAGCAGATTTTCTAGAACTCGGGATGGTTCTACACATAAAGTTGGCAAGCCAGTTTTTATATGTTAGAGGTTCTTAAATATATTGATATGCGCATATTAAAGGGAGTTTTTTGGTCTACCCATCTATATGTGCTTTGTCATTGAAATTAATACTTTGCATCTTTTTCCTTGAGCCATAAAATCTAGGAAAGAGGACAAGTGAGATGGGTGTATGCTCTTTCTTAAAAGTTTTAGACTGCTGGCCATCATTATCATATCTGTATGCCCTCTTTGTAAAATCATTAGCAATTGAAAAGTGTACTTTGGAAAGCTAGAAAACTTCCTTTTAGGGGACACGGTAAAACTCTTGACTTTTTTGTGGGATTATCGGTGACAACCATTGATCTTCCTGGATCATGCATGAGGGCCACGCAGACTTTTGACGCATATACCTTCGATGGAGGAGTGGCAGCTGCCCAGTCCTTCCATCCTTCCTTTAGGCCACTGAGGCAGAATCCAAAGACCAGACTGAGTCCAGATGTTTGGTGTGTCCACGACTAGTTATACAAGCATCTGGGAATTGAACCCAGGTCTCCTGTGTGGTAGACAAGGATTCTACCACTGAATTACAGGGGACTCTGGGATCATTGGTAGGGATTGAGTATTGAAAGGAGATTGGAGATGTGAACATATGTATAAAGTTGCATGTTGGAGTTTCAGAACCTGTGGTAGAGTTGATATCTTTTATTAGACCAGCTACATTTTTGCAAAAAAAATTATTTAATTGCAAGCTTTTGGGCACAAGCACCTTTCTTCAGGCATAGGAGAAAAGATTGCACAAGTTCTCCTGAGTAGAAATGAAAGTTCACATTTCATAGGAGAGTTGAAGGTGTTATAAAATCTACTGTTTGGAACAGTTCATTTTATATACAGATTAGGCTTAGAGAAAAGTTGGAATAGCTGAATACCTGACATATTTTAGAGTTTGGTGCCCAAAAAGAATATACATCGTCCGCTCTACAGTTCAGACACATCTTCCCTGTCAGAATATTTTACAGTTAAGGATACAGATTATTATTGATTATTCCAGGAGAGGTGTTCATAATTAACTTGGAAAGCAGTGGAAGAATCTTTAAAGTACAGGCAGTCCTCGACTTACAACATTTCAAGTTACAACATTTCGCACTTAGGTTTATAAATTGACACCCTGTTTCAACCTTCTGACATCAGTTTAGACTTCACAATGCTTGATCCAATGCCATGCCACCCCACACCAGCAAACAAGTTCACTGTGTTGCCCATCTCCCTGGAGAATATCTGTCCAACCTTGCTTGGACGCTTTCTTTAAGAAAGCAGACAAGACTCCAGAAAAACCTGCAGCCGAGACTCCTGAGAAGACTCGAGCCAAGAGCCCTTCAAAAACTCCAGCAAAATCACCTCAAAGAAGTCCTTTCAAATCAATATGATTGCTATTTACAATATAAATACATTAATGTAGCTATTTTACTCATCTATAATTGATTGAGTACAAAATTTTGGATTATGTTTGGTGAAAATAGGGTATTGGGCCTTGGTTCAGGAACCAGCCCCCCATTTATAACGGTTTGCTATGAGAAAATCAGTTCTGACTTAAACGCGGGTTTCAGGAACCAATTGTATCGTAACTCCGAGGACTGCCTGTAGAAGGAACCCATCCTTTGTACAGACCAATCTTGCTTGTTGAGAAATCTTAGGACATGCCACCTCTTGCAATGGTGAAGGAACACTAAGGCGGAAGCAGCATTTTTTGTTAAGGGGCTCAATATTTTTCATGCCCAGTGAGGGTTCTTGGTGCTGCAAAGGATCAGGCCTTGTTTTTTTTCTTATCAAGTGAAAGCATCAGGCCCTTATTTTCTCCCACCAGCTGCACAGAAATTTCCACTTGTTGATCTTTCGGTCATTGTTGACAAATGAAACCAAGCACTGGATGCTGAATTGCTCTATCACTCCAGCATGATGTAATCTGCTTTCTCTTAGAAGCTGACTCCATGGCTCACCAGTTATCCAGCTGGGAGAACAGGCTAACAGCTCCCTCTGCAGCCACCTAGTTGCCAATGCTTTTACATGGATTTGCTCGTTATGATAGGTTGGGGTGTTTTGGATGATTTCTAGGGAACGGAATCAGCCTGCAGCAATGGAAACTTGCAAGTGCACAGAATGTTCTCTAATTGAATCTGAAGATTTTCTGCTGGATGCTGCCAGCTGGGATCTTGGGCTGAGGGCTGAGGTTCAGGCTTTCCAACTTCCAGGCCAGCAGACACCCAACGTACGTACAAAGTGACATGTTCTGCTTTGCTCTGCTCTGACCCATGTACTTACATCTTTTTTACAAGTTCAGGGACTTCATGTTCAGCTGTATGTTCTCTAATATTGCAAGCAGACTTACTATTGTGCCAGTGTCCTTTTGTGCTGTAAAAAAGGAATGCTTGCCTGTCAGGCATCTTAAGGTTGTACTGAACGCCTAAAACCTAAGAAAACGCCAAGCAATACACTGAAATGTGGAAATTGGTTTTCCTTGTGTCTGATTTAAAACAATGGAATTGTGCATACTTAGTCATCCCAAGTATTGAATTAGAATGAATTATATGAAACATGTTTTATGGTGAAACCTTTCAGCATTTTAAAATAAAGGTCATCTTATGTTGTAATAAAATTGATCTAGATGAGTTGCAAACAAAAATTAAGTTATAAATGCCTGAATTTCTTTCTTTTTGAGTCTAAAATTAGTGGCAAACAGTAAATAATGATATTCCTCCTTTTCCTCCCCCACCCTCATTAAGAGCACTTGGAGTGAATTCCAGCAGCTGCTTGCACAAACTCCTAACTATAACAATACCCCAGAGATGGTTTAAATTTCATTTTGGGGAATGGTAATGTGAATAACTTGCAGTCTTTGCTGTGTTGTTAATCAGACCTGGATAAACTTTTTCTGTGCAAGTTTTAATTAGTGGAATTTGTTATGATTTTCTTCATAAGGGGGTGCTTATGTTGAATTAGACGTGTAGTAGTACTGTGGACTTTTGCTTATGTATAGGAAGAATGCAATTAGCTGTTTTGTTCTGTTTGTTTTACCAATAAATGTTCATGAGGTTGTCCATTACTATATTGTGCCTTTTTAGTGGTTTTTTCTGCATTTCATAGAAATCATAGTAAATTAGAGTTGGAAGGGACCTCGGGAGGTCATCTAGTTCCAACCCACTGCTCAGTGCAGGACTAGCTGGACCTTAACAGCTTCCAGTGAGGGAGATTGCACCCCCTCTCTGGGTAATCTATTCCTGTCCTCCTAGTGAAAAAAGTTTTCCTAATATCTAACCTAAACTTCCCTTGCTGCAACCTGAGACCATTCTTGTTCTGTTATCTGCTACCACTGTCTACAAAATGAGAATGATCTTGGATCCTAGCAGGAATTATCCTAGAAAGCTCACTGCTTGAACAACATGGGGACTGGTGCTTTAGAAAGAAGCAAGGATTAGAAGTCATAGACATTACAGGAAGGAGCACTTTTATATATTCATAAATATATAAAAATTAATTGAATTCCATTCGGTTGAGCAGATGAAGGTTGTCACGGGTGGCTTACGTGAGTGGAGCTTTTTCTGTGCACATGAGAAGTACAGCCTTGTGTTTGAATTGATAAGAGGTGTGTAAGATCAGTATTATGCATATTTTAATCTTCATGTACTTTTAGTCTGCAAGGATAGTTATCTAGGAATTGCTGTATTCACGGTAGACTATCTCGTTATTGACTTACTGATTAGCTGTGATATTTTCCTATGACCCTGCTGTCTGTAGGAAGGTGTGAAAATACAAAGTAATGGATGCTTTGATTATGTTGCTGTCAAATCTGGGTGGTTTCCTTTTTTCCCCCCTCATGTTATGTTTTCTGTATTGCTTGCTATCTGAGCACTTCAGATGCTTTGCAGAGCAGGACTTGAGTAGATTGTTTCTTTTCTGAAGGATGTGCTAAACATTGCTTTTACTAGAGCAGGATGCATTTTGTAACATGGGTGTATGTGAGAAGTGCCTGCTTGCCAAAGACAGTCTAATTATGATGGAGGCCATAAGAAGAGATTTCAACAAAAACCATGTATTTTTATAAGGTATATGGTACAGCTCTAATATTTGCAATAAAGCTGAGTCATTTAATTACCCATTGAGTAGTGGGTATTCAATGTGAACTGGTATCATTAGCATAAGGGTTTTTTCTAGCATTGATAAAGTGACCAGTGCATGTATGATGTAAAAGGTGGTACGTTGGCACAAATCACCCACTGCAGTGGAGACTGAGTTCAAACTTGGATTCTAACTCCTCTTTTCACTTTCTTGGAATTTCCTGTTGGGAAATCCCTTTTCGGTTAAAATTTTCCTTCTTTGCTACGTAAAGAAAAGATTAAGTTTTTTGAGTTTTTGTCTTAAGCCTAAAATATATCAGTTCCACTGTTGGAATTATGAGCTTGATTGCAGGTGTTGGGGCAGACAGAATAATTTTTCTCCTTGCTCTTCAGGTTTAAGAAATCTTTGTGTTTGGATAATTCAGCCTTAACTTTTGAATGTCTTGCTGCTTAACCTTGTCATTGTTAGTATTGTATTTAAGTGGATACATCTTTTAAATAGCATGTCATTGCCTGAATTTTTCCTACCTGTGGTTCAGAGAAATGTTAAATATTTTGAATAATCATTTGCTTACAGTAAATTTGGTGTTGTCTCTGAAATAGATGCTAATTGGAACATAATTATTAGTATCCAAAATTGGTAGTGTGACTTTAAGACATTGTTCCTTTAGTGAACTTTTTGTTTTTATGTAGGACAGTTGGTGACATTCAGTGATGTATATGGTCACGCAACAAGATTATCCTAGGTGGCACGTGTACACATTGTGTTCCCCTGTGCTCCCTTTCTTTGTAACTACCTGTTGTTGCATCATATACTTTGTAACTATCTGGGGCAGGACCCATTTCTTGATTGTGTGTACAGTGCCTAGCACAAAGGGACTCCTTGCTTGATCTCTGGAACTTGCATAAGTTGTTTTGATATCAAGCACTGTAAAGCATGCATGGAGCACTTCTGCAAAAACTTTTAGGTGTGTACAGAAGTCACTTTTTTCATCATTTAAAGCGCTCTATTGCCGTGACTTAACTGAAGTGCACAGTTTTGCAGCACTTAAAAAACGGGTACAGTGCTTTAAATTAACCCTTGCTTAAATGCGGTATTAAATTTGAGACGCTGTATTTTACAGCGCTTTAGCAACCTAAGGCGCTTTAATTAACTTCTGTGCGCTTGTCAAATATCTGACCAGTGGAGAAGCCATAGGAAGTCGTGGAGTGCCCCCTGCCTCCAAGCCCGAAATGTGCAGAGAGGCTCCCCACCAGTCACTGAACTTTTGCCATGTTTAAGAGCGCTGTGACTTTATAGCTCTATAAAAAGTGTTCTAAATTAGAGCGCTGTACATAAAGCATGCATGGAGCACTTATGTACATATCTTTTGATGCTAGTTTTGCAGCCTGTGAACTTGTAGCTTCTACTCTGAAAATTCACCGTCTAAGGGAAAAGATAGCAGCAGTAGCTGACTAAAGACAAGGGGCTTCAGCAAAAGGGGGAAATAAAGTACACACTTCTGTATAGGAAAAAAACTAAGAGGGCATAGAAGTTAACACGAGTTGTTTAGGCATGGATACTTTTGTTTCTCACTAGAGGGCACCACTGGCTCAGTTAATATTCAAATACCGAAACTTACAGTAGATCTAAGCAATATATATGGAAGACTGACTCTAGGCCATCCTTAAATTTATTTGCATGCTAGCAAGTATGGTGTGTGTGTTTCCTTAAATGTTATTTAAGGCTTGTTTTTAAAAGGTTGCTGGGAGGAGAGGGGGGGAAGGAGGAGGGGATATACAGGTGAGAAGAGCTTCTAGCACTCATGGGTGATATTTTGTTAAGTCTGATATTATAAGACAGGGGAAGTTTAACTGTTTGCCTTTCTTGGGCATTTTAAAGTTAGGACTTCCATCTTTTCATGTTACCTACCCTGGATTAGTTTTCTGCAGAAGTGGTCAAGTATATATCTGTTCACAGTTCCACATACTCTCATGTCTAAACAGAACAGACCATGTTTGGAAGCATGGTACTTGCAACATGAGTTTACTTCTGTTTGCTTTGCTGCCACAAAATAAAAAATATTCGTCATTTGGGAGCTTAATTCACTGTGTAGATATAGGGGAAGTGCAAGTTCTAATGCTGAGCAAAGGAAATCTTCCATTAAAGCAGGGAGACAGTTGGGCACCTGGTAGATGGTATGAAGAAAAGTATCTGGTGGTTCACTGTACCACTGTAAGCTATATTCCATTGCCTCCACCCCCCAGAGCTACTTCCTTGTCATTTCAGGTATTTTACGCAAGGTGGAAGTGTATAGCTCTTTACCTAGAAATCTTTTCCAGTTGAACAATAAGCAGAGAGGAATGGCTGAGAATTCCTTGAAGCAAGAACAAGCTTACAGTGACCATTTGAAAACTGTATAGATGCAAGGGAATGGTGGGGTTTCATGGAAAAATGTCAGAAGGATGCAATATATTCTGAATTTCACAAGGGCATTGCTCACTGGAACTGGTGACTTGTGGGTTTGGAAAAGTGCAAAGAACACAATTTGCGGCTGGCACCATAATCTTCTACATTGGGAACGACCCTTTATCTGGTTCCAAAGTGGGCTGTTGAGGGGGTATTGCTAAATATTTCTGATGGGAGCAGTGAGCGTTGATTTTTCTGAACAGTCTGTCCTTAAACAACAGGCTGCAATTTTAGTACACTTTAGGAAAGTTACTGATAACAGCTGCTGTGGCAGATAGATAAAAGAAGGCAGGCTGCACTTTCCTTTTTCTTGAGCAACTCTGTCTTGCACGGGAGAAATCTGAGTAGCTCCTTTCTCTAGAATACATCTCTGTTTCCTTCTCTCCTTGCCAGGAGGAGTTGCTTTGCTGAAATCTGGAGAAGGGTGGTTATTTTGGGTTTTTTTCTTCTCTCCCCACCCAGCTCTGTGTCACTAACTAGGTCTTAAGGATCTACAAGAGTACCTCTCCTGTAATTTTTTTTTTTTTTTTTCCCCCCTGCGGTTTTGGCCCAACTCGGGGTCCAAGGTATCATTCTTGCTTTTCTTTCATCTGATGGTGGTCCTCTTGGAAATCCCCTGCTATTAATGCTGTTAGAATGGAATTCATCATCTGCTCGTCCTGCCGGGCTTGGTAAGAGGGTTCTTTATATTCACAGACATGTATGGGCTTGTACTGATGCTCCCTATGCAGGCAAAACCTGAGGAAGCAGTTGGGTGAAACCTGGAGGAGGTGGTGGTGGTGGTGGTGGGAGGGGAAGCAACAGGAGGGAATTTCCAATTTTTCTGTCTTCAATTAGCTCTTTTTTCTGGGGGTACATGCAGTTGCTAACCCCTTTTCCACCTGGATGGGCAAGCACTGTTGAGATGGAAGGGACTGTTCACTGAGAGCAAATCTACATATTCAGTAATGTGCTTTAGGAAATGCAAAAATCTAGAACTCTTGGTTCAGAGATGATACCTTTTATTAGACCAAATGAGAAATTGCAACAACAAAACATTTATATGTTTCTGCAAGCTTTTAGGCTCTTGCACCCTTCGTCAGGCTCAGGGAAAGTTCGAGATGGTAAAAATTCCCCACATGTAGAAAATAAACTTCATGTTTGCAGAGAGGAAGCTGAAGCTGGAAATCTGTTCTTCTGTGTCCATGAGTGTCTTTCTGAGGTGCTCTTTGTTGTGCAGATCAAGCAGGATTCCTTCCCTGATGGTGTCAGATGGCAGACCGGCAGGGAGGTGTAGACATCTTTCTTGCTGTTTAGCAATTAAGTTTATAATCCAAACATTTAGGAAACGTGCATTAAATCTAGTACCTCCATTGTGAGGTACTAGAAAAAGGTGCGTTCACTAGGACTGTGTGAAACGGGCCCTATTTGATTTGGATTCGACCCAAATCGGGAACAGCGATTCGATCCTTTGATTCAGATCACTGTCCCTGATTCGATTTGGCCAAATCTGAATCTGAAGATTTGATGCTGATTCAGACACAGCTTTAAAAGGTTGTTTTTTGTTTGTTTGTTGTTAACACACCTTGAGGTAGCAGGCACAGCTCATGATCGCTGTGGTGCTGGGATGGATGGAGCGCCCCACAGGAGCTCTCCAGCGTGGACCGGAAGTGCTTCTGCTGCTGAGCACTCTGGAGAGCCCCCTGTGCTTCTGTGGGATGCTGCATCTGCCTCAGCACCATTGTTTAGAGCCCCTGCTACCTAGAGGCATGTAGAAAAAACAGTTAAAACTGTATCTATGTTCAAATCGCCGAATCTCTCCGAATTGACTTGGAGGGGTCCGAATCAATCCGGGGAGATTAAAGGGTCCTCTGATTCGATTCAGATTCGGAGATTTGGCCACTGAATCGGGCCGAATCTCTGCTGAATTGAATTGGGGACTGAAGCTTCGCACAGTCCCCTGGTTGGGACGGCTTAGTTGAACCATGTACAGTGCTCTTTCCAAATTGGGACTATTTGTGTTGTCTCCATAGCACTAGTGAACAAGAGATGAAAAGCTAGCCATGGTTTTTCATTTGTCACTAGGTCACCAATCAGGTGCTGTAACAACTTGGATAGGAAAACTGCTGACTAGAAATAGCTCTTTTCCTCACTTGCTTAAAGGTGAACACTTGACACTTTTTTTTTTCTGTTCTTTGGCTCCCACCTAAAGAAAACAGTACTGAGCAAGGAGCATGTTTAATGTTAAGAGCCTTGTGAATGTGGAATGTATTGTTTTTCTGTTGATCCTCCTGGGTTATATTTGGCAATGCAAGTCCTGGTGTGTGTGTGGGGGGGGGGGGGGGGGGGGCGGGTGGTT
>NW_005842213.1:1562280-1587047 GCF_000455745.1 Alligator sinensis | reverse complement strand
TTTTTTTTTTTTTTTTCCCCCCTGCGGTTTTGGCCCAACTCGGGGTCCAAGGTATCATTCTTGCTTTTCTTTCATCTGATGGTGGTCCTCTTGGAAATCCCCTGCTATTAATGCTGTTAGAATGGAATTCATCATCTGCTCGTCCTGCCGGGCTTGGTAAGAGGGTTCTTTATATTCACAGACATGTATGGGCTTGTACTGATGCTCCCTATGCAGGCAAAACCTGAGGAAGCAGTTGGGTGAAACCTGGAGGAGGTGGTGGTGGTGGTGGTGGGAGGGGAAGCAACAGGAGGGAATTTCCAATTTTTCTGTCTTCAATTAGCTCTTTTTTCTGGGGGTACATGCAGTTGCTAACCCCTTTTCCACCTGGATGGGCAAGCACTGTTGAGATGGAAGGGACTGTTCACTGAGAGCAAATCTACATATTCAGTAATGTGCTTTAGGAAATGCAAAAATCTAGAACTCTTGGTTCAGAGATGATACCTTTTATTAGACCAAATGAGAAATTGCAACAACAAAACATTTATATGTTTCTGCAAGCTTTTAGGCTCTTGCACCCTTCGTCAGGCTCAGGGAAAGTTCGAGATGGTAAAAATTCCCCACATGTAGAAAATAAACTTCATGTTTGCAGAGAGGAAGCTGAAGCTGGAAATCTGTTCTTCTGTGTCCATGAGTGTCTTTCTGAGGTGCTCTTTGTTGTGCAGATCAAGCAGGATTCCTTCCCTGATGGTGTCAGATGGCAGACCGGCAGGGAGGTGTAGACATCTTTCTTGCTGTTTAGCAATTAAGTTTATAATCCAAACATTTAGGAAACGTGCATTAAATCTAGTACCTCCATTGTGAGGTACTAGAAAAAGGTGCGTTCACTAGGACTGTGTGAAACGGGCCCTATTTGATTTGGATTCGACCCAAATCGGGAACAGCGATTCGATCCTTTGATTCAGATCACTGTCCCTGATTCGATTTGGCCAAATCTGAATCTGAAGATTTGATGCTGATTCAGACACAGCTTTAAAAGGTTGTTTTTTGTTTGTTTGTTGTTAACACACCTTGAGGTAGCAGGCACAGCTCATGATCGCTGTGGTGCTGGGATGGATGGAGCGCCCCACAGGAGCTCTCCAGCGTGGACCGGAAGTGCTTCTGCTGCTGAGCACTCTGGAGAGCCCCCTGTGCTTCTGTGGGATGCTGCATCTGCCTCAGCACCATTGTTTAGAGCCCCTGCTACCTAGAGGCATGTAGAAAAAACAGTTAAAACTGTATCTATGTTCAAATCGCCGAATCTCTCCGAATTGACTTGGAGGGGTCCGAATCAATCCGGGGAGATTAAAGGGTCCTCTGATTCGATTCAGATTCGGAGATTTGGCCACTGAATCGGGCCGAATCTCTGCTGAATTGAATTGGGGACTGAAGCTTCGCACAGTCCCCTGGTTGGGACGGCTTAGTTGAACCATGTACAGTGCTCTTTCCAAATTGGGACTATTTGTGTTGTCTCCATAGCACTAGTGAACAAGAGATGAAAAGCTAGCCATGGTTTTTCATTTGTCACTAGGTCACCAATCAGGTGCTGTAACAACTTGGATAGGAAAACTGCTGACTAGAAATAGCTCTTTTCCTCACTTGCTTAAAGGTGAACACTTGACACTTTTTTTTTTCTGTTCTTTGGCTCCCACCTAAAGAAAACAGTACTGAGCAAGGAGCATGTTTAATGTTAAGAGCCTTGTGAATGTGGAATGTATTGTTTTTCTGTTGATCCTCCTGGGTTATATTTGGCAATGCAAGTCCTGGTGTGTGTGTGGGGGGGGGGGGGGGGGGGCGCGTGTTTTTTTTTTTTCGTGGTGGGGGGGGGGGGGGGGGGGGGGGGGGTGCATATGATTTTTTTTTTCCCCCCCTATTCATGTGCAATGGGCCTATATGTTCCCTGGTGTAAGTCTTGCCTTTTTAGCATATGTTCTCTATACTCTGCTACAAAGCCAGGAAAGTTGAGTGCATTAGCATGAGATTTGTTAACTTGGCAGGCCCTTCTTGACTGTAAGAGGGAAGACATAATTCACATGAGCAAATAGGTAATGGAAACAATCAGAGATGACGAGTTTAAAGTGCTGGGCAAAGTTTATGGCAAATTCAGTTGAGAGCAGAGGCCATCATGTAATTGCATGGCCCAAAAGGATCTTCTAATGCAACACCAATGCTACCAACATCTAACTCTTATATATCTTTTTCAGTAGAGGACCTCAAAGCATTTTCTAAGGGAGGTAAGCAAAAGTTACACCCATTTTACAGATGCAGAAACTGAGGCACAGCAGTCAATTGATTTGGCCATAGTCACCCACCAGGCTGCTGGATGAAGTGGTTCCAGGTGTGTCCTTTTGATCCTCATCAGATCTAAATGAGGAATTGTTCATTCTGTCTGTATGCTGCTATGTTTTCACAGATGCTCTCATTTTGTACACATGATCACTGGACAGCTTTTAAAAAGACATTGTTTAGAATTTCACCGGGTGTTTATGTTCACTTGCTTGCTAGCTATAGTTACAACTGGTCACTGCTGGCTGAGCTGAAATTTGTCAGCACACTGAATGCTACAAGCCAGTTCTTTTGGACGGTTTCATGCAGAGCCCTGCCCTCTGTAATAGAACGTTAGGTTGTGGTTTGGAGATCTCATCTATCAGGAATAGAAATGTAACCAACAGGAAGGGAGTAATATGATGAGGGTGATGGCTGTAGTTCTGGCTTGCACCCTCTTGCGCCTGCATTTATGCAAAATGTGGTTGGTTGTGGGCAAGAAGCTTCACTTCTTCCTCCCACTGGTCTCTGCCAGCATTGATATCCAGCTTCCAGAGACTTGTCTCCTTCATTGATATCCACCCTTTCTCTTCCAGTATCAGATACGTTTTTCCTTTCTGACACTCAAAGCAATAGCAGAACCAGGCAGCTAGAAACCTCTAGATACAGACCTTTTGTAATGCTTAAACTTAAATCAGAGAGTCAACCTATGTATTGCACATGGTGGGCTGTAAATCTGATTAGATGTTGTTACTTGGGTGGTTTTAGAGAGACCACAAATTGATATGTTGGATGGAGGGGAGAGGAGGTTCAGAGGGGGATGGGGGCTGAGAGTAAGGGTGCTAGAAATGCATTTAGAGGGATTGCATAGTTAAATTGCTCAGACCCATACATCAGTGTCGGGTAGATATGGCAAGAATGCCAGGAGCAGACTGATAGGGGTACCCCTGACAGCTACAGAATTCAGTTGTCTGGGAAGAGAGGTTTTCTTAGCACTTCATAGCCAGCCAGATGATGGCTGCTTTATTTAAACCAACTTTGTCATGGAGGAATCAAAATAGCAACCCTGAAACAGAAGCTCCTAAGCTTTCTAAGGAATAGGCACATGCAAGTAGTTAATGGCAATGTAACCCCCTTTTGTATTTACATAGTTTGGTTGGCTGATGATGAGCATTTAGCTGGACTCCCTTTTATTTTCCCTTTTCTCTGAAAGTTTTGTTCCCAGAATAGATTTCAGAAGCAGTTCAGTTGAACAGTTTACTATCCACAGATGAATGTGAAAATCCCATCGCAGTTTATAAGCAGAGGTGGGGGTGATGAAATGAGTTCTGAAGAAAAAACAACAAATAGTGAAAGCTTTCATAAGTGGGTGCCTAGATGCTGAGCTATCTGTAGTCTCAGTTTCCAATTGTTTTTCAATTGTCCGATCTGCTGCTTGATATATTTAGGGTTCATGAAACTGAAGACACATTTTATACTTTTCCTCTCATTGCTGGTCCCCTTGATCCTGGGAAGCACCTCGGTTCTTATTGCAATTCTGTGTCTTAAATTCAAAGGTAGCAGTTGCAGCTCGCTTGGATAAACGGTTTGTGATGGGGATGCACCGATAGAGATTTTTTTGTGCCGGTACCAATAACCGATTTTTAAAGAAGCATATTGGCTGATACTGATCCGATTTCCAGTACGCAACCCAGCAGCTTGAAGAGCAGTGTCTGGCTGGTAAGTCTGTTGTGATGGAAGGGGAAGTGTACCCCCACATTTCTGTGTGGGGCCTGGCAGGGTGAGCTGCTGCTGTGGGCTGGAACCAGGGCTGCACTAGGCTCTTCCTGGCAGGGACTGGGCCAGGCTGCACTCAGAGTGGGTGTTGATGCTTGGAGAGGAGTTTGGGGGGGGCTACAGCAAATTTTGGGGTGGCTGCAGCCTTCCCTCTTCCCCCCCCTGTAGCCCTGCTCCCAGTGCCACCGCCACCTGTCCTGAGTGCAGCCCGGCCCAGCTCTGGCCCCAGCCTGCAGTGGCAGCCTGCCCTGCCCTGTGCAGATCCAGGGACACATGCCCTCCATGCTGTCCCAGGGTCAGCATAGCGGCAGAAGCCACCCCCACCCAAGCCCCTTCCCTTCACAGCTGTGGCTGTGTTCCGTGCCCTGGCCCAGAAAGGCAGTGCCTTCCCCAGCCCTTGCTCCAGCCCCACTTCCACTCCCTCCCTCACTGCAGGAGCCTTGATCTGCACCCCCCCCCACCCAAGCCCCTTCTATTCCCCCTTCCCTTCCACCACAACAGACTTACCAGCTGGATGCAGCTCTCCACTGTGCTCCTGGCTCTGTTGATGCTTCAGCTAAGCCAAATGTGAGATTTGGCATCTGAAAATGGTGCTTAATCTAAAGGTACATATCTATCCTGCCTTCTGCTCCATTCTAACGGCAATGAGCCCTGCCATTTTACCAGAATAGTGTTAGTATAAAACTGCCATAAGGCAGACTGCCACTGCTCTCTAGTTTTCTCTCCTGCAAGAAAGCAATAATAAAAGCTCCTGAACACTGAAGATGGTGGTGGTATTAATAAGGGTGAATAAAGGCAGCGGGCATTTATTATTGCCTCTACTTCCATAAGGTACATTGAGCAAGAGATTGGTGAAATCACTGAGTGCCTTTCATCTCTAGATTACCAGTTGAAATCTGGCCAAGGTTTTTCAGTTTTCCCACTGCCTGCTCTCTTAAATTCTCAGATGCACGTAGGCACTTCAAGATGCTGTTAGTCATCTAGCAGGATGTTTCAGAAGTTTCTAAACAGCATGTAACCTCTGAAAATCTGTCCTCAGTTCTGCCAGATGAGAAATATCTGGTTAATTTAGCTGTAATCGCATGCTTTCCCCTTCCAGAGGCCACAGCATATGCAGTGGAAACCTGCAATCAACCCTTTTTTACATACTCTCTTGTTCCTTTACATCACCTATTTACTTATTCTTTCTCATAATGGATCATGATGCATCTCCTCACGCATTGTAGTCGATATCTGTACCTCCATTTTTTGTTTCCTTTCCCTCATAGTTTCACCTTTTGGTATTCCTATCTGTTCTGTGGTCTTTCCCCTTCTTTTCAAAGTGTCTATCATATATATTTTTTTAAAGCTAATGACCACAGGCTCCACGTCCCCCAATTCCTTCTCCCCTACCCCATCAACTCTCACATAGGACTTGGGAAATCTTTCAGACATCCAGGAAGTAGGTCTGTGCTGCATCCCTAATGATCTTGGGGAGGGATGTTTTGGAGTATGCCTTGTCGCCTGCTCCTGCTCAAAGGCTTCAAACTTGGAAATGGAGGGTGAAACTGTTCTGGGGACCTGCCTGGGCTAAGACCTCTATCTGGCATGCTTGGGAGTAGTTGTAGGGCCACCTCGGAGCAGATTAAATTTGTTAAAGTAGGAGCAGTTGGATGTGTTGTGAATCCTTCCCCAGAACTCTGAGGACATAGTATATAGATCAGTGATTCTTAACTGGAGTGATGTAACACTCTTGGGTGCTCTGAGATCCTTTTTTGGGTGTCATGGGGGAGCATGCAGTATTACCACTTCTAGGTGTGGAAACACATGTGCGTGACTCACAAGATAAAACCAGAAATTTCAAATGGAATACATAGTGTGAAAAGCATTTTGACCTTTTGTGGTCCTTGAGTGCTTTGCTAAACAATTGCTCTGTGTCCTCTCCTGCCCTTGAAAAAATAGTGAAAGCTAAGATCTGGTTTTTCACTCAACTGTGTTGGGTTTCACAGATAGTAGCCTGGTTTAGCCTGCTCAGAAGCCCCAGCTTTTCATAGCTGTAACTGTTTAGGGGGTGGTAAAGCACATCTTCTAGTTGCAGTGAAGTATTTGGTTCCTTCAGCTTCTAATGTGCTCTGCTGACTTGAGTTAGAGCACTTCGTTCTCTTGGACTATAAGTCTGGTTCGTTCCAACTGTGCTTAGTTTCAGATCAGCTGGGGTTAGGTTTATGGTGGGCTGGTTTTAATTTTCTTGGTCTCTGATCCCTTTTCTTCTTGCAAGTTAGATACTGATGAGCAGAACTCTAAATTCTGGGCCAGAGTCAGCTGGCATGAATTGAGCTATGTCATTCATGGGTATGTAGGGTGTGGATTTGCTGGTACAGACTGAAAAGTCACATTTGGTAGAGCTACACCTTCAAATAAACAGTTGAGAAAATAAAGATTAGAAGAAGAAAAACAGGAAGCTCAAGTTAGTTTACCAGGGATGGCACTTGGAGGAGAAGGTGATTAGGAACAATCAGCATGCATTCACCAAGGGCAAGTCATGCCTGACCAACCTGATTGCCTTCTATGATGAGGCGACTGGCTCTGTGGATGCAGGGAAAGAAGCAGACATGATGCACCATGACTTCAGCAAGGCTTTTGATATGGTCTCCCACAAGTTTCTTGCAAGCAAGCTAAGGATGTATGGGGTGGATGAATGGACTGTAAGGTGGACAGAAAACTAGTTGTATTGTTGGGCTCAAAAGGTGGTAATCAATTGCTTGATGTCTTCTTGGCAGCTGGTATCAAGTGGAGTGCTCCAGGTGGGTCAGTCCTGGAGCTGGTTTTGTTCAATGTTTTCATCAGTGACCTGGAAGATGGCATTGAGTACACCCTCAGCAAATTTGAAGATAACCCCAAGCTAGTGGGGAGTGGTAGATACTCTGGAGGGTAGGGCTAGGATTTGGAGAGACCTTGACACATTGAATGATTGGAGCAAAAGAAATCGTGTGAGGTTCAATAAAGATGTGCAAAGTCCTGCATTTAGGACAGAACAAGGTTGAAAATCCCTGCTCTAAAGCATACAGTGGATGTTTTGTAAGAGGTTCTGATAACCTCCTCAATGAGGACATTCCTGTAAATACTTCTGGGAAGGAAGCTTGATATGATGCAGTAATTGGTATTGTTTTTTAATTATTTAAATAAAATATCGCCAGCTGTACATAAAGGGGAGAGACCTGAGAACAGAGTTCCGAAAGCTGAATTACTTGTAGCTACAGGATGCTGCTCCAGTGGGGTGGTTGGGATCAGCAGTCTTCTGTTTTTCTAAAAATGAGGAAGGATGATTGAGTCCAAAAACTTGCTGAGAACTTCTTTTCAACTACTCAGTTTGTCTAATAAAAGATATCACAACTACTCAAAGAACCTTGCATGCAGAGTGTTTTGCTTTCTATAGCTAAAAAAAAGAGATGCCTGTGAGTATTCAATGTTGTGTACATATCCCATTCGAATTTTATTTTTGCAAATGTGCTGTCCATCCCATAGAAGGCAAAAGAGATGGTCTGGAGCATGTTTCGCTTGTGTAATTAATAGAGCAATAGTGTAATGAACCCAGGAAGTGCATTAAGGGCTACACCAAAGTTCATAGGGCAGAATGTACTACTTTTTTTCAATGTCTTTACTCGTTTCTTTAGCTTGTACGTTTACTCCTTGAGGGTCACCCTTCCAAAATACCTTCGTTTTATTAAGGTGTTCAGGTTGTAGCCATATTGGTCTAGAGGAAAACGCAATCAGGACTCGTAGTGGAGAGATTAAAGAAACTTTTTTGTAAAAATCATGTTGGTCTAATAAAAGATATCATCTGTACTGCAAATCCCAATTGCTTTGTTTATTAAGGCAGTTAAAGTCTGCCCCCAAGTTTGAGTTCACTCCAGAGCTTTTGGATATGAAATACATTTCTGCTTTTAAAAAAGAAACGAACTGAAATGATGCTGTGGTGCATAAATTTACCTTTGTATGTTGTCTTCCATTTAGATTATTCATGAGAAGGAAAAAGCACTTTCCCTTTAACCCCCATTGTTCTGTCTGCAGCAGGTAAGGAGATGAAGATCTCCAGTTCAGAATACAGTATTGTATTCTCAGGTCCCTTCCTTTTGAATTGTTCTGACTCCACTTAAGCTCAGAAGTTTTCTTCCAGGGGAAGACTTTTACAAATACTTTGTACAAATTCATTCCTTACATTTAGCTTGCAGGCTAGAGATGAAAATCTTTCCGTTCCAGGAACTATATTGAGATCCAGTACAGAACAGGCTTTTGTCCAACATGCTTGTTGCATAATACAAAGTGTGTGAATGCTTTAACTCTGTAGCATTCAGCCTTAAGTAATTAGCATTAAAATCAGCTTGGATTCTTGTGGAGGGTGTCTCCCAGCTGTGAATAATGAATGTATCAGGTGATGAAGGACTTCTAGATTCACCTTTTTAATCTCTTAATTCTTCTGCATGTGATTAATAACTAGAGTTGAATAGTCACCATGTAAGATCTCGTTTTCCAATTACCCTAGTAATTGTGTGTTTATTTATTTTAACTCCCTGGGCCACTCTGAAAACCAAAACCAAACCATGCTGGCTGTTTCTGATCCCAGCTGAGCAGGGAGGAGATAAATGAACTAACTGACTTCTCTAACTTCAAACTGAGCTTTTTGCCATTAGCAGTCTCACATAGGTGAGAGTTAGCTTCAGCTAGCTTAAAAGGAAGAAACAGTATACTCTCCTGAGTAGCACCTTTGAGTTTGCAGTTGGAGTACTGGGACTTTGTCAGCTTCCCCTATTAGAGATGATCCGTAAACTCTCTCCTATAATAGAGTAAGGTCAACAAATCATGTTTTTGAAAAAGCTGGTTACAGTATGCACACAACAGTATTATAAATTAATGCGTTTAGGCAATTTTTCCCAAGAATTACTCTTTCTTCCTTTCCTCAGCCTACATTCATCTGACTTGCAAGGAGGAGGCATTTAATACTGAACTTAGTTGGCTGCTCCTGCAGAGGCAGAAGCCAATTTTTTCTTCTTGGTAGCTACTCTCTCTCTTCCATTTTGCAGGTGTAGGCAGAGAGTCACCTGAGCTGGCAGGTTGGAGGGGGGGTTGTTCTTTGGTTGTTTTTTTTTTGCTGTTTTGTTGTTGTTGTTGCTTTTCTTAAGCCAAATGATTGGTTTCTTCCAGACAGTGAGGAGGCTACTTTAGGAAGTAGTAAGAGCTGAGATAAAAATGAGGATGTGAGAGCTGGATTTCTTTTGCCCACCCAGCACCATCTGCCCTGTAACAGCCCTACCCTAGGGATGGTATCCTGCAAAACCTGCTCTAAAATCATGTACCTCGACAACCAAGTATGAAGCTGGCACAAGACACAATGCTATGCTATACAGTCAAGGTATTGGGATGGGAAAGAGTGTAATGATATGACTTTATGCTAATATCTTGCATAACAATAGCTTACAATAATTACATGTGAACAATAGCTATACTGCCCAGGAATTAGTGCTGACTTTGAGGTAAACTTAATTTAAATTATTCTACCTATGTAGAATAGCTTGTCTTGAATTTCATTGTTTGTTCCATTATTTGGGTACTTGGCATCACAGTGGTGTTTGATTTTTAAAAATAATTAGTATTGAACTGTACAATGTGAAGCAAACTATTTTTACTCACCAGCAAGCTTATTTCAGAAGGCTGCTACTGAAGTACACAATTTAATTCTACCTTGAAATTGTTCTGGCACAAGCTTCATGTTTCCAACCTGAGTAGTCCTAGGCTTCTGGGATAGGCTCAGAGTGCATGGAAATGGATATGAAGATTTGTGTATGTCTATATTTATGCTCTTATTTCCAGCAGTTTTCCCCAGTAAATCTTGAATGGCCTGCTAGAACCATCTCTCACTGTGGAAAGACTGAATTGGCTTGTTTAGTGGTGATGGTCTGACTAACCTGCATTTCCTGGGTAAAGTTGCTCATTTAAGGCCGTTCCCAAGGTGGTTTGCTTTGCACGTACTTTGATATCCTTTTGTTAGGACTAAACTGTTGATGCACTAAAAATCAGAATGATGGAAATAATGAATGAGGCTTGGCTGGGGAATCATCAGCAACTCATTAATGGCAAGGCGCTGTCTAGTTCTTGCATGTCTTGTTAAACAGCCCCAAACATGTGTAGCTACCTGCTTGACAAATGGTGGAAGAATGTTGGCAAAAGGCTAGCCATGATGAGTGTTCAGAGCTGTTCCTGAGCTGGTAAACATGACAGTGGGAAGACTTAGAGAACTCGTGCAACCAGAGCAACAAACTGTGGCATAATATGCAACTGTTGAACATGAGGAAAAATGTTTAAGTACCAGATATATGAAATATGAACTTTCATTTCTACCCAGGAGAACTTGTACAATCTTTTCTCCTATGCCTGAAGAAAGGTGTTTGTGCCCGAAAGCTGACATGTAAAGTGTTGGGTTTTTTTGCAAAATTCTAGTTGGTCTAATAAAAGATATCACCTCTACCATGTCTCCTGATTCCTTTAAACACCAGGTATATATTTGCAAAGCCCCTACCACAAAGGTAGGCATAACCCCTGCTGTAGGACTACTGTCAGTCTTCCCCAAAAGCCTTGTTTGGCACACAATATTGTTTATTGGTTTTCCTTCAAATTTTGCTGTTGCTTTGCTGCCTTGAAATAGTCAAATAAATAAGACCTTCTAAAGTTCTCTGATGCTTTAGATAGCCTACGCCAAATGCTTACTATTGCTGAAAGTTTGTCATTATCTGGAGCAAATTACACCTTCACCCTGTTAACTCTAGGCCAAGACATCTGGGAGGGTTATAGATATAAAGCTGCTCACTAGAGTTAGTTTTCAGTGGTTCTTAGTTCATAAATGGGTGTTTTCCAGAACAGATCTCATGCAGGTGGTGGCGAGGAGTGGGAAAGGCACTTAACTAACTGATGTCAAGGTGGCTTCTGCTTTGAGAGAAATGGCTAGCCATATAGTGAAGTAGAAGCTCTGGTTGCCCATCACATCTGATATCTACAGGGTGTTGTAAGGAGTAGATTGCATAAAGCATGGCCCTGGAAAGCATAGGCCATTAAAAGGTTTAAAGTAACATCGTTGGAAGACAAAGAGGTTATTGAGGAAAGTTTAGAGAGCAAGATTGAGAGGGCTTAATGCAGTGCAACAGAGCCTTGTCTGTGTGAGACTCGGTTTGCCTGACCAAATTCCAACAGGCTGTTGAGAAGCAGGCCAAAAAAGGCTCTCCGGGACCCTGTTCCCCTCATCTGAAGGCTGCCATCTGGACAGAGGATGGCTAGAGGGTTCCTGGAACATATAGAAAGGAATCTTGAGGGCTGAAAATAAATTCCCTGTATCCAGTGGAGACAGGAAGCGTCTGAGACATGGAAGGGATGAAGGAGGGGAGCTGCTCAGCATTACTGTACTGTAGGTCATCCTAGCTGTAAGGATGAGAGGCAGATTAGGAAAACCACTGTGTTGCACTTAAAGGCGTATAGCTTCCCCTTTCAGGCCTAAATAGACTCCATTTAGTGCTTGTGCGTGCATGGGTTTTTTAATTCACAGAACTGTTTTGCCTACCTTGTCTGGTATAGAAATACTTCTGTGGGGTGGTGTTTTCTTCCTGTATATAAACACTTCCTTTAGCCACCCAAAATAAAAAAAACAGGCTTTTTTTTTTTTTTTTTTTGGAGATTTTGCATTTTCTTTTTAGTTATTGGCAAACCAGAAGTTTGGGATACAAAAAAAAAAGTTTAACTTTAGACACCAAAGTTCCCCACAGATTTAATCTTGCATTGCCTCGCATCCACATTTATTTGTGGTATTATATATCTCCTGACTAACAAAGCAGCAGGCCTGATTTTGTGGAAACATGGCTGTATGCTTTTGTAAGCAACAAAATGTGTGCCCTTTTGTTCTAATAGTCTCTCTCCTGTAGTAAGGCTAATGAAGAATGAGGGTATGCTTTCATTACTGTGCCTAAGTCGACATTTTATCTCTGGAGAGAAGCGTTCTGTCTTCCATGGCTTGCATTGTCTATGGAGCAAAATTCTCACCTAATATCCACCCGTGCCTATGTTTTAATCACTTCTCCTAGCCTCAGTGAAATCTTGTAAGGGGTTTTTCTGAATTTCTGCACACACCAATCCAAGTACTTTTTTTGGAAGGAGAAAGTCAAAATACTGGCATATGTTTTGGTTGCAGGTCTTGGGGTGGTTCCTGGGCAGCATAACATTGAAAGGAGTATAGTGTACTTGCCTGAAGATCTTCACAGTGTGGTGCATTGTTCTTTGCTGCTAGCTATCATTTCAGCAGAGTAACATCAGTCTCATCTGTGTCAGTGTCCTGTGATCAAAAGGACAGATTTGATCTGCTCTGATTAGTCATGGACACGCAATTGCTGACGTTATGATTGCGGGTCTGAAACAGCAAACTTTAAAAAGCAGTCTGAATGGGAAATTGCAGACCAAGAAATTGTCCACAGACTGAATTGTATTTAGTATGGTTTAAAGAGGGACCATGGATTCTTCTCTTATTACTTGATTCTAGCTTTTGTGACCCCTTTTTTCCTATGAGTTCTTTGCTTATTGTTTGTCCCAGCATTGTTCCACTACCCCTTTCCCATGAACAATGCCCTTTTGCAGGGGGTGCACCACCATGCTCAGGGGGTGCACGTGCAACCACGTGCACCCCCTATGCTTTGCCCCTGCCCCTCCTATTCCCTCTCTCCCTCCTCTTTTCTCACCTTTTTGTATTCAAATCACTTATTCCACTTTATATACTACTCTACCTTATCCTTTCACAGCATCTGATGAAGTAAAGTTGAGTTGAAAAAGGCCTCTGCTATATAGATATATATCTAACTGAGTCTATAAGGTGCACTTCTACCCTGCCTCCAGCTTTTACTGGGTCAAGCTCATTTAGGAAGGTTAGACTGTAAAGCAAATACAGCTTGGTTTGCTTCAACTCTTTGAATCTGAACTTTGGGTAATGCCTTCATTTTGAAACTGCCTCTTTTAATTTCCTAGTGTCCTGTCAAGAGAAGATCTTGGACTATGTATACTGTGGGACTGCTGTAGACATTTCATTGAACTTTGCAGCGGGGTGCAGTGGTCTACAGCAGGTGTGGGATCCAGTGTACAGCAACCTTTCAGATGGGAAGTGGGAGCAGAGGGCGTCTTGGATGCAGAACTGAGGACTTGTTTTCTCCTATCCAGGCACTCCTCAGACTTACGACACAATTGGTTCCTGAAAACCGTGTCTTAAGTCAAAATGTTGTAACTCAGAACCAATTTTCTCATAAGAAACAATGTTATAAATGGGGGATTGGTTCCTGAACCAAGGCCCAATATCCTATTTTCACCAAAAATACCCCAGAATGTTTTATTTGATCAATTATAGATGAGTAATATAGCTATATTAATGTATTTCTATTGTAAATAGCAATCATTGATTTGGAAAGACTTCCTAGAGGTGACTTTGCTGGACTTTTTGAAAGGCTCTTGGCTGGAGTCTTCTCAGGAGTCTTGGTTGCAGGTTTTTCTGGAGTCTTGTCGTCTTTGTTAAAGAAAGTGTCCAAGGAAGTTTGGACAGATGTTCTCCAGGGAGATGAGCAATGAGGCGAACTTGTTCGCTGGCGTGGTGTTGCATCGGATCAAGCGTTGTAAAGTCGAAACTAACGTTATAAAGTTGAAACAGCGTGTCAGTTTATAAATGTTGTTAAGTGCAAAACATTGTAACTTGAAACATTGTGAGTCAAGGACTGTCTGTACAATGTACTTAACCAGAAGGATGCTTTTTAAGGGTACTTGAGAAGGCAGCTTTGGCACTGACATCACTGTAGTTGGGGAAGTTTTGTTGATACCTGGTCTGGGAAGAAGGGCATAATTATAGGACAGACAGTGGAGGTACAGAAACCTGTCTAGATAGTTCCAGTAACTGCTGCTACCTTAATTCTTTCTTTTGTTGCACATTTTAGGCCGGTATCTCTCAGTTTACTAAAACACCTTGTATAATTCCCAGGTGGTATTATGAAACTAAAATCCCACGTATTGACAGTATTCCCCATATGCTTGTAACTTGCTAATCATGCACTGATGCAAAATGAAGTTTGAAAACCCTCTGAGAACTGAAAACTTGTCTTGTAACATTAGAAAAAAACAGCCTGTTATGCACTATGCACTTTACAGTAAATACTGTCCTTTCATGTGTGCCAGAATGACTTGCCTGATACTGCTGAAAGGTTTATCTTCTTTGTTTTCTTGTTTTAGTTACTTGATGTAATAGTTACAGACATTTCATCAGGAAAGGCCATCAATATTTCAGTGGCTCTGCACTGTAATTAAAAAAAGTTGCAGGTTAATTTTGCTTATATGCAACCTGCTCTATGACTAGGGTGACTTTTGCGAGTGCATGGCTGGGCTGTATTGCGAAGCAAAGTACTATTGTGTGCGTGTCCAAAATGCAGCATCATTTTCTTTAATTAGACAAAGGCTGCTTACAGACATGGAAAAATAAAGCACTTTAGTGGAAGATGAAGTGAATTGGTTTGACCCGGCTCCATAGATCACGTGCTTCAGCAGGGCTTTTTGGCACTTTTATCTCATGGCGGATTGCAGCTATGAGAGAAAAGCACCAGAAAGCTCTGTTGAAGTGCCCAATATATATAAATGCTGGGCGAACCAAGTCCAACTACCACAGTGACTCTGGGTGTGCGCTGGGCTTGGTGAGAGGACATGCTGAGCTTGCAAAGTGCCATTTTTTTTCCTGTCTGTAAGCAGCCAAAACTGTAATGAATAATATGCACTGTCTAGTTCATTGTTTTCATTTTCCTGTTTTGCCGTACACATCGTGGATTTTTATAGAATAACTTTGAACCATTTTACAATCATAATTAAGCAGAAGTTGGTTTGGGTACACAGCTGTGTGTGAAAGGGAGTTTCTTCATGCACTGCTCATTACTATATTTTTTTTTTCTGAGTCTCAGTAAGCTGGATGGAAGGAAGCAGCTTGCCAGTCTTAGGAGGAAAAAATATATTTTCTTCATTTGCTTTCAACTTTGGAAGTTGTCTGATCTTGGATTGCAGTGTTACGCCTTTATACTACCATCAGTGTTCTGACGATATGGATCTGGCAAATATCTCATCTTTTCTTCGACTATCAGAAGAGAAGGTAGCAACATTGGAAACAAGTTCTCACGTCTTCCCTTCCCAAGCATGTAGAGCTTGTGAAATATTGTGCAATGCTTACAAGTGAAATGTGAAATCATATATTGTATGAGGTATGTCTAAAAAGATGTTTCTAGTGTAGGCTGTTGCTGTTTTGTCTGACCCTTTGTGTGAGCCAACTGTTTCCTGTGATGGATTCTCTGTGATAGTGAAGTTTGCTGGGCAGTGTCCACAGATAAAGGAAATGAGGCATTACTTTGGCACAGTCACAAAGCATATCTGGTGGGGAGAGGAAGAAGAGGAAGGGGTGACCTTGAAACTGAACACCCTAATATACCTTAAAACACTATAGTGCAATTGCCAAGTGATAAGTTACATTTTATGTAGGAGATGCAAGTTCATGCAAACTGTCCTCAAAGTACTGATTGTTAGAATATCACATTCTGGAGGCATTAGTACAATAAAGCCCCATCCATAAAATAAGGAGTCAAGGAGGTTAAAAGTTATTTGCTTTACCAGTATCTTTGCTTAGGACTGGAACTTGTGGTTCCTAGCTCTGTGCTCAAGCTGGGTGCATCTACACGTGCGTTTTACTGCAGAGTAGACTAATAAGCTCTGTGGTAAAGCATCACTGTCTACACATGCACCAATATTAGGGCACAGTAAATTAATTAACTCCACCATAAGATAGTAGTGTCAGTGGTCCCTACAACTTTCATTGTATTATTACCATATAACTGCATGAGAAGATGAGGGGGAAACTATATACAAACTGAAATGGCAGCACCTAGCAGTAAAGCTCTAATTGTATTTACAGAGAGCCAGAACTTCCACTTTGGTTTTCAGTGTTCAAATATGTACCTTGAATGTTTAAATCATCATCACACCTTTCAAAAGAAAGTTTCTGGTTTCTTTTTAGACTCATAAGTTAGTGCATCTTTACTGGATATGCTGTTACCATTTAATAGGCCTTAGTAGCTTGCTTTGCTTTTAGTTAGTCATACTGGCTTCTTTTAAAGGTGGTTTATAACCCAGTATTGTATTAGAGTGACTGGAATGTAGGGAAGTTCAGTGATTTATCAGCATAACACTGTTCTTAATTGAACTGGTTGAAAAAAGGAAAAACGTTTTAGGAATGGCTTGATTTTTTTTTTTTTTTTTTTTTTTTTTTTTTCAACTGAGAAATGGGATTGTAGGTATCTGAATGCTACACAGTAGAGATGGCGTTTTGTCAGTAACACCAGGTTAAATTCTTGGCAGTCTGAATGTAAACAGCTATTCTGGGAATGCAGCAGCTGCTTATCTGTTCACATAAATATCAGGATGTGCCTTTAGCTGTTCTCATGGGGAAATTAATGTATATTTAGTCAAGATCAAGGTAGAGGTGGGTGTGGATGTAGAGATGGAGCATTCACATGTGCTCAGACATGTGGCTGCCAGATTATTAAAATCTCCAAAGATGGCAGCTGCACTGCACATTTTCCAACCTGGAATTGGAGACTGAGGGCTTGCAATTGCTCTTCCCAGCAGTTGGGGGACCATTGTAGTGCCAGATATAGAAATGGAGAGCCACAGGGTGGTCTCTCTTGTTCTCTCAGTACTCCTTTTAATATCAAGCAAGCAGCAAGGAAAAGGGAAAGCAGGTAGAGTAGAATGCCAAAGGGTGAAAGAAAAAAAGGCAAGGGAGAAACAGCCCGCTTCCATCCCCCAGGGTCAGAGTGTGATGATGGTCCGGGCAGGGAATTGGTTGGGGAGTTCCAGATGGAGCCAGGTTGGGAGGTGGTTGGAAAGCTGGATGGAGAGTAAGGGAGAAGAAAAAGGCTTAGGCCACAGAGGTAAAGGGATCTCCAACAGGTATAGCACTTCTTTCTCCTAGCGCTTGGGTTTGAACCCAGGAGTCTATTGTCTCTACATCCCTCTGCTGTCACAAATAGCTGAAATACTGGCAAAGTGTCATTCCTTTCCAGATTTGGGCCCAGATGAAAAGTAATAGTAATTGGTAACAGTAATAAACTTGATTAGCTCAAGTAGCAGCAGTATTGGGCAGTGGCTTTGAGTCTGTAGGTGAACATTTAGGAGGTCATTTTTGTCTTTTCCTTTTATATACCTTTTTCTTATTTAGAAAAACAAAACACTTTTACAAATGATTGGGGTGCAAAAATAGTACCCCAAATTTAAAAAAATGGCCAATTATGCATGCACACAAGCAGGTTAACCAAGGGTGCAAAGGCAGCCTCAGTTTTACATTTCATATCTGGAATGCTTGATATTTTGTAAACATTTTTAGATATATTGAATAACTAAAAATCTAGGATTTTGTTCAAAAAATTATTTTTTATGCTTCCATTGTCTCTTGGTGTACAGGAGGTGCTCTTCAGACAGCCTTAATAGTGCTTGCCTTACCAGACAGATGTAGAACATGTTGTGCTGCGTGCCTGTAACTTGTACTTTATAACATCTGACAGATGGTTGTATTTGTCCAAAATTTGGAAGAGGGTTCACCTGGGGTTCTCTGACTTCTTCCTACAAGCTGTAGTTCTGTGTCTACAAACTCCTACCGTAGGGGGATGTTGAGAGAAACTCTGGCTTGTTTGTCAGCTCTTTGGGTGTGAGGTCAAACCAGACTTCTCTGTTTTTGTGTTTTGCTATGTTCAGTTTTCCAGATAACAAGATTGAGGCTTAATCTCAATATACTTAAACTTGTGCATGTATGGCAGGGATGGCTAACCTGTGCCATGGGTCCCACTGGTGATATGGACAACATCTGTGTGTGATGGGGCAGATTGGGAAGAGGGCAGGCAGCATAGCAGGAGAAGGGGAAGGAAGCAGGAAGCCAAGCAGCAAATTGGTAGGGAACACCACAGGGCAAGGAGCAGAAAGCGGAGTGGCAGATTAGGTGAGGGAAAGGCATTAGAGTAGCACTTGGGGAGGGTGCTGGGCTAATTTGCAGCACATCTGCCAAAAATGTTGACCCTTGCTGATATACGGGATGGATTTCTCAATGCTTCAGGTTGTTACTTATATAATTAATGGTTCTACACACTTGTGTGGAGACAAACTGCTAGACAGCAATGCAGTCTTAGCTATCGGATTGAATGGCCTAGTGCCAGCAACTTGAGTTAAATTTTAGCTTTTACCACTGGCTTTCTTATATGATACAAAACACTTGAAGTCTCAGTTCAAATATTAGACTTAGTTTGTGGAAATGTATATACGTTATTTGTCAATGCTGAACTGGCAGTATTTCCGCTTGCGTCTTATTTCTGTATAGGTTTTTGCACTGCAGACATCACTAGTTCTTTGCCCTTTGGGAATGCAGAAAGCAAAGGGATATGAAACAAGTAAAAGAAAAAGGATAGTTACTCCAGCACAGGTGATCAAAAGCAAATTTCCCTTGATCCTCCTTGTCTAGTTCACAGGTTGACCAACCCTGGCATGTGTATGGGCAGCCTCTGTATGTGGCATGCAGCAGATCAGGGAGGCGACAGGCAGTAGCAGAAAGCTGAGCAGGAGGTAGTCAGTTGGGGAACAGAATAGGGAGCAGAAAGCAGAGCAGCAGATTGGACAGAGAAAGGGGATCAGTGGCACTCTGGGAATATGCAGAGCTAAATTTTCCCCCACTGGTCTGGTAGGTTGTTTGCTAATACAAGGTCAACAAGGACAAGCTAATATCCTTTCCTCTAAGAGTAGCTTTAGCTCCTTTTCTAGCCTGGGAATGCCATAACCACTGGGGCACAGAAGGCAGGGTAGGGTGACACCTTTTATAAGTTGACTCATTTGCAGAGTTGGGCTCAGTTCTTACATGTACTTATCAGCTGCTCTGTAGCCCTGTTTCAAGAGGAATATTGAAGAGTGTTTTTTTTTTCCATCCACCAGGCCTACTTTTGAACAGAATGATAGGGTGCTGTAGGGACATGGGACATCTGGGTTTAAATTCCCTCAGTGAGGAGGGCCTATGACCCAGATCACCCACTTCCTGAGGAAATACCCTAACCACTAGGTTACTGGGCAAAAGATCAACCCCATCACTGGTCATATGTCTGTCTCACAAGCAGAACTAGGTCTAGTGGATCACAAGTGAATGGAGTGCTTTATGTGCCTCAGTTAGGCTGCAGATAAGCTCTGGATAAGGGTGAGTTCAGATGCAACTCTGTGCTTGGTATTTCCTATTGACTACTTTCAGACACCTTCAGGCTTTCTGAATCACTTGGAAGTGTCTGCTTTTTCCCCTTTGGTGTCTACATTTTCTACATAGTCTAAACGAATGGTGTCAAAAATACTGCCGGGGGGCTAGATATGGCTCGCACTCCTGCTCCATCCAGTCCAGTGGGCTACAAGAAGTGAGAGGCATGGGGGTTGCACCCCTGGTATAAACCTAATTGGATTCTCTCTCTCCAGAGTGGTGGCACCCTAGGTTTCAGGACAACTTAAAAAATCAAATGGGATCTGCTCCAATCTTTCAGCTAGTCTGTCTTTATTTAGATCTGCAGCAGGGGTGTGTGCAATGAGCTGTATTTGATTTGGATTTGGCTCGAATCGGGGACAGTGATTTGATTAGTTGATTTGGATCACTGTCCTGATTCAATTCGATTGAATCTGAAGATTTGATACAGATTCAAAGAATCAGCAATTCGGCCATGGACATGGCTTTAAATATTTTTTCTACATACCTTGAGGTACTAGGTGTGGCTCGTGAATGCTCTGATGGTGGTGTGGGGGGGGTATGAAGGGGCTACAGCAAAATTTGGGGTGGCTGCAGCTGGCCCTCCTCCCAGCGCCACCACCGGCCCTGAGCTTAGCTCTGGCCCAAACCCCATCCCCTCCATGCGCCAGGAAGAGCCTGGTGCAGCCCCAGCCCACAGCTGCAGTCTCCCACAGCCCGTGCAGATCTGATAGAACTGATCGTTTTGGGATTTGCACTCAAGTGGTGGAGGGGAGGAATTCATGTGATCCATTCTGAGCTTGTCAGACAAGGTGGCAAGAAAAAATCTACTGTTGAGAGAGACTGGGGTTCATTGGGCTACCAGAAGTGGAGGTCATGGTGTCTCATGGAATCAGGGCACTTAGGTCTTGGTGGACATGGTAATGACTACTGAAAGAAAGAAATGAAAGGTTGGGAGGCTGGAGATCTCAGAGCTGGCTGAATTAAAAAAAAAATGCACTTGGTTAGCTGCAGGATAGATGAGATGTGGCTGAACCGAAGATGTTGGAGCCTTTCAAAGAGCTTGCAGCATACAAGCCTTTCTGAGACTAGACAGGATTTCATACAGTCCCGATATATCATGTGAAGCTTTGTGATGTCACCTGGTATTATAACACTGCGATTTCATGTTTTGAGTTTAATTAAATTGGTTGTTTTGAGCTGTTGCCACAGACTGTGCAGTGAAGAAGCAAACTATCTTTGGCCTTAGGTTAAAAAGAAGGTCTGAGTTGTTGCCATAAGTTGCTGCTGACATTTGGACTGTGTTTAGGCCAAGGCATAGAAAAGCTAGAGATGGCCAAGAAGGAAACCACAGCTGTCCAGAGCTGAAAGAGACCCTGGTGAGAGCAAGCATCCAAGTAAGAGACCTTTTTTGCTTTGTTTTTAAGGGAAGGCTAAGTTCACAAAGCTAGCAATAACTGTTTTAGGATCTATGAATCAATCTGGCCCAATAACTGTCTTGTTGCCTCATGTTTGCCTATTGCTTTGAGAAGGTAGGTTTATCACCTGAGCTGCTCTTCCGCTCAGATTATTGCATGCATGCCAAAAATATAAGAGGATAATTCTTGAGGGATTTTGAAGGCAATTTAGCAGCTGCTGAATCAAGGACTATAGTGCTTTCTTTTCACTGTTGTAATTGTGTTATCCATCAAAAGGAGGTAAAAAAAAAACAACAACAAAAAACCTCAACAACACAGGAAAGATTACTAAAAATGAATCAGAAGCATTTATATTCTAAAATTGCAACTGTGACCAACAGCTTTAGTCTTGCTTTTACCTACTATTTTTAAAACGGTCAACTGTAGTATTGGTGTATTACACTAATCTCAATCTTATCATAAACAATCCTTTTTCACTTGCAGAACAGCATATCAGATGCGGTTGCATGAGATGCATCTCCCAGTTTTGATGGCACACACACACACACACACACACACACACACACACACACACACACACACACACACACACCTCTGAAAGTTTGACAGTGCAGAGGGAGAGAGATATTATGTGTGATGACATGAGCAGTAGCCTGAATCCCCCAACTCAACAACACTAGCCTTTTTATGTAACTAGCATTAATAACAGACTCCTAGCTGAATAGGGTTTGGTTCCTATTATTTATATGTTCACAAGCACCCAAAAGTTTCCAGTGCAAGAAGAGGTCTTTGCAGACATACGCTAAACATAATCCAGAGTCACCCAGCCTTTGAAGAAACAATGCTTCACCCCCCCAAAATTTCTGCCTCTCACATAGTCTACATTTTTCCAAGCTGCTGAACAAACATTAATTAGTCAGTCTTTGACTATAGGAATTACCCACCTACATTTTACAGATAGGGAAATTGAGGCAGGAAATAGCTGTGGGTCAGTGGAATAGGCACAAGAATAGGAGCTTAAGATTCTGTTCTATCGCTGCTGTGTAACCTTTGAGCTGCTCTGACCTCAGCCCGTCAGTCAAGAAGGTGTACGCTTAGTTCCTGTTTAGCTAAGTTATGATAACCAGTGTGAAGTCGATTTCGAGACGGCTTGTCATTTTAGTGAGCTGGCAGACTGAGGTATAACCTCCCTGACATAGGTCCAGACAAACTACCAGCTAACACGCTAAAACCACCAACTATCTTGTCTTCATTGGAATTGTACATTACATTGATTGCCAAGGTTTAGCTCATGAGCTAAAATACCTCTCTGCCTCCTGAAGATGCCTCTGGTTCCCCAACTATAAAATGGACAAGTATAATTGTACATATCTTTTCAAAACGCTTTGCAATTGCATAAGTTTTAAGGTTTTACTAGTACCAGATGTTCATACTATTCATTAACAGCACTTTGTTTAAAGCTACATAAGCAAGTAAACGCTAGTAAGTTTCAGAACTTGTCAGTACCCAACCCAAGCCAAACCACCTTGGCTTAAGATGCTGTCTCTGGCTGTGTCCAGACGAGTGTGGCCGTGCGGTATGTGGTGCTGCATACCCATCTGTTGCTCCACACACTGCACATTCAGGCATTTCCCACACTGCTACCTTGCAGTGCTGGGTTTTTTTTTACCCCGGAAGATCCTGGGGTCCAAAAAAGCAGGGCGGCACATGTATCTGCAGCATGAGCAGCCCAAAACGGGAGCCTGGCCTGCTGGAGCCACACTCCAGCTGCCAGCCAGGCTCCTACCTGCAGGAGCATCATGGCTGCAGCTTCCCTGGTCCCCAGGAAAGGCTGCTGGGGCCAGCACAGTTGCTGGCTTCAGCCTCCCCTACCCCACCTGGGGTAACTTGTTACGTGCCAGAGGGCATATGGCATGGGTGCTCCCCAGGGACAAGTAGCAACAGCACAAGGTGTGCTGCTGCTTCTTGTCCCTGGGGAGCAAAGTACCTATATTGGTCTGGACTTGGGCCCCTGAGGGTAGCTTGGATTTCAGTTAACTCGAATTTAGCCCTGGGGCGGCGGGGTGGGGGGCGGAGGCGGATGAGGAGGATCTTTGATACTTCACAGGTACTGAAAGTGGGCTGTAGGATCCCAGAATAAAGAGGCTTCATTCCTCTGCTTTTAGCTTGATGGTAACAAAGGATAACTTAGTTTGTGACAAGGTTCCTTGGGTGAATCTGATATCTTTTATTAGACCAACCAAATAGTTGGAGAATAATTATTAAGCAAACTTTCGGGTTGAAAAACCCTTCGTTAGGCTAAGGAAGTTTCAGCAGTTGGTGTGTGCTCTTCCTGGATGGAATGAAAAGTGTTTAATTGACGAAGGGCTTTTGAACCCAAAAGCTTGCTTAATAACTATTTTCCAACTATTTGGGTTGGTCTAATAAAAGATATCAGATTCACCAAAGGAACCTTGTCTGCCTATGTCCTTAGACCAACACAGCTACAACCTACATCCCTGCAACTTAGTTTGTGAAGTATCCAAGATAACATCCCTGCCCCCCCCCCTCTCCCTTGAGGACTGCAGGGAGGGGATGCAATTCAAATTAATTGCAGTTTTAAGCTGAGGGCCTTGTTACATGTTACACTGAGTTGCACAAATGTTGATGGGTGCTACTGCTAGCTCTAATTTGGAGCAGTCACATGTTCAGACCAGCAGGGGCCTGGAGAACTGAAAGGTAAGAATTCCCCCTTCCTATTCCAGGCTGCTCCCCTTCCCCCAACCCCCTTGTGGTTGCCTGTGACATCTGTCCCAGGGGAGCAGGCAGAGAAGGGTTAGCCTGCCTGGTCACTGCTGCTGCTCTTGTTTAGGTTGAGTCTGCCCAGAGAGGGGCAGTGGCCAGGCAGGCAGGTTAATCCTTCGCTGCCTGCTTTCCCTAGGAGAGACAGCATGACAGGCACATGAAACAAGGGGTTGGGGGGCAGTGAGCAGGGATCTGGGGTGCTAAGGAGGGGGTCAATGGGCCTAATCCAGGCCAGTGGGGCAGAGGGGTTAGTGGGGTGTTTACACTAAGGTGTAGCCTAGAGTGGCTGCATGTTAATGTAACACAAATTGAATAACACGGATCAAAAATAATCCTTCCATGGAGCGGTGTAACTTTGAGCTGCCTAGTGAGTGCTTAAAACTAGTTTCAGGTGTTAATGTGCAGACAGTTCAGGTGTTAAGAGCTATGGGAGCTTCCCAGAATTACTGTGTAACAAGGCCCTAAGCATGTAAATGAGTGACTATCTGATGCAAGTTAAATCCCAGGACTGGAATAAACCTGACATCTGTTTGTATCCAAAGGAACTCTGGTTGGATTATAAGGGGAGAGTGTATCTTTAGAGGAGAGGTAGCTGTAGTTGGAGAGCTATTTGGGGTGGAAAAAAGGAGACTTGCAAAGACCTGTGTTGTGGTATCTGAGAGGTAAGTTGCAGTCACAGGGCAGTAGAACTTGAGCTAAGAAAAATATATTTGTAAACTGTCCTGATCACAGCTCTACTCAACACAGCTCACAAAGACACTCTCATGGACCCAGAGGGACAGCCTTCCGTCTTCAGCTCCCTCTGTGCAAAAACAAAGTTTATGTCCTACCTATAGGGACTTTTTACCATCTTGTACCATCTACACTTTTCCCAGAGCCTGACAAAAGGCCTTTGATCCTGAAAGCTTGCAGAAAAGGACAGTTTTCTTGCCATTTTCCAGTTTGTCTAATAAGGTATCATTTTGGAACCAAGAGTTCTAGTTTTTTGTATGTCTTTTTGTAAACTGTAAAAATTCTTCTAAAAATGTCTACTGTTTTAATTAATGTTTCCTGTTAAGAAGGTTGATTGATCATTCTGTACTTAGCTGGTCATAGAAGAACCATAGGTGTTGACCCCAGTAGGACCTGTTGAGCCAGAATAGTTATAAGTGTGGGGGAGTCCTGTCTAAGGT
>NW_005842213.1:1561333-1562270 GCF_000455745.1 Alligator sinensis | reverse complement strand
ACACTTGAAATGTTTTGCAGTTTGCTTGAATTATTTCATGTTAAAATGTAGAGGTTCGATATCGGATTGGCACTGATATAAAGAAAATTTACTATTTTGGAAATTGACCTGAAGTGGCCGATAACTTGCTAATAAATGCCCTCGCGTGTGCACAACCGCAGCACAGAACATAGGCAGTGAGGAGAACAGTCTGGCAGTGTGGAGAGCTGCGTGCAGCTGGTAAGTCTGGTGTGGTGGAAGGGTAGGGGAGAGAGGAAGAGCATGGGGAGGCAGATCATTGCCCCCCGCAGTGTGGAAGGGAGTGGGGCTGGGGTAAACGATGCCCAGTCTAGGTAGGGTGGGTGCAGGACAGAGCCACAGTTTGTCCGGAGGGTGCAGGGAGAGTGGGGGGGACAGCTCTCAACTTCTGCACGCAGCTTATTCAGGAGAGCACAGAGGGGGTGTGTGCCCCCAGATCTGTGTGGGGTGGGCTGCAGCTGTGGGCTGGGGCCAGGGGCCATACTGCGCTTGGGGCGGGTGGCAGCGGCGCTGGGAGGGGGCTCTGATGGGGGCTATGGTGAAATTTGGGGTGGCTGCAGCTCCCCAGTATCTTCCCTCCCAGCGCTGCCACCACCCGCCCCAAGTGCAGGGCAGTGCATCATGGCCCCATGCCCCACCCCGCACAGATCTGGGGCCATACTCTATTCTAATTGTGCAGAGACAAGAGGGCTGATGGGTAGGTAATCAAGTCTGTTGTCTCTCATGTCCATGTAGAGCTGTTAACAAGGATGTTATTTCTGGGGGGAGTGGGGGGGGAGAGGGTTCTGGCAGATGGCCAGACAGAGCCAACGATGCGGGGAGCTCACACGTGGCCACAGCAGCCATCAATATGCTGTGTTGCTGCCGAGTGCTGCTTTCCTGTGCCCAAGTATCCCAGCTTCCCAGGTGCGCAGCAGTG
>NW_005842213.1:1560549-1561302 GCF_000455745.1 Alligator sinensis | reverse complement strand
GCGTGGAGAAGAGGGAATACTTGGGTGCAGGAAAGTATTGCCCAGCAGCGGCACGGAGTGATGGCCCTGCCACGCACTGTTTTCCTGCACCCAAGTATCCCCACTTCCTCGTGTCTGGCCAGCTGTCAGCACGCCCTTCTTCCCCCCCTCCCCGCAGCGTGTGGCGACAGCACTGAGTGTATAGATGGTGGGTGGCTGGCCACCACATGCCAGCGGGGGAGGGGGTGCTGCTTGCCAAGCAGATACAAAGCTGGCAGCACCAAAAAGCGGGGATACTTAGGCGCGGGAAAGCGGTGCACGATGGTAGTGCCATGGAATGATGAATGGCGGCGGCCTTGCCCCCCACACCACTGCTTCCCAGGTACCCCTGCTTCTCCACACTGCCGGCTTTGCATCAGCCAGCCATCGGCAATGCCCCTCTCCCCCCCCAACTGGCCAGACTCAAAGCCCGCTGTGCAGAGAAGCGGGGGTACTTGAGAGCAGGGAACCTGCAATGCGGAGTGACAGATAGAGGCGGTGGCCCCACCCTGCACACCGCCACTTGCCAAATACCCCCACTTTTCCACACTGCCGCCGCATACTCCCCTGTGGCCTTCCCAAGTATCCCAAGAAGTACGTGTACCCCTGGTTGACAACCCCTGTTCTAGACTGAGCAGTGAGTCCCACTGGGTGGAGTGGTTTTTTTAATCTTTACTAATTGACTAGCAAATTGCCTGTCATGAATGACGGGGGTGGGGATGGAACGCCACCATC
>NW_005842213.1:1558822-1560492 GCF_000455745.1 Alligator sinensis | reverse complement strand
ACAGTGGCAGTGGGGAGAGGTGGGGGTGCTGCTACCAGAACGCTCCTCTTCCTCTTTCCCCTTCTCTCCCCTCTTTCTTGCCGCCTCCCTCTCCCTGCCAACTGTTGTTGGGAAGTGGGGGCAGCTTCCTTGCCCCCTGTGTCGATAATGCTCTGGGTCCTTGCAGCCAGTCGGTGTGCACCCTCTTGGCAGCGCATGCACAGTTGGCCTGGGGCGTTATAGATGGACAGACAGACTAAGGCTTTTATTATATTAGAATAGAGGAACCTCTGGGAACCCTATAAAATTGGGCCCCTAATATAGTCTATAGCCTGTTGTGACTCATTTATAAAAGTTCTAAAAGTTTTATAGTTACATGAATATGTTGTCTCAGATCATATATTACTAAAAGTTATAAATCCTATTCCATGATGATATCTTTGAGCTTAAACATATCTTTAATTAAAACTACCTTCACAGAGGGTTTCTTTCCAAAAAAAGCACCTTAAAAAATGTGATTAAATAAAAACATCTGATTTTTAAATAAAATATCTGATTTTTTTGGTGTTTTTAAATAAATCGTTAATTTTTATCCACCCTGCTTGGACATGATCTTGTCAGTCAAGTGAACTACAGATGAAATTGCAGATTCCTGGGCTTTTGACCTATCCATCTGTTGCTCAAACTAGCAGCAGTGTTGGAGAGTAGTTCCAAGGCCGTGTTCCTTCCGTGCTCTTCCCACTTCGCCTCCCCCCTCCCCACCCCACTGAAGTATGCAAAAACAACCACTGTTTAAGATTGCTAGGTCCTGTCCCATGTTTCACTGTTGTGGTGCTTATTGCTGTCTCTTGCTTTGTTTGTCCCCATAGCCACCCCCACTCAAAATGATGGCACTTGCATGGGTTAATAAGGAGACTGCCTGAAGGAAAGAAATGTTCTAGGGTTTGTTTCCCCCCCCCCCGTTGCAGTAGATACAGAAAAGAAAACATAATAAATCTTTCCTTTTTTTTTTTTTCTTTCTGGCTCCCTGTTCCACTAATTCTGTCAGCTATAAGCCAGCGTGAGGTATTTATGAGGTAAATCGCCCTGCTCAGGGCGATTTATGGGCACTTACAGGGGGAAAAAAAATGCTTTTCAGGCACCTTGAAGGCCTTTTGTTTCTTCCTGGGTTACTGTGGAATTCTGCAGTGTATTTTATGGTGATTTTCACCAGGGTTTTTTCTGTGTGCTTTTCTAAAGTAGTAAAAAGAAAGTGCTCTAATTTGCATGGAAATGGCATGGCAATGCATATTTCTTGGTGCTGCTCTGTAGCTTGTGGTTTCCATTAACTCCTGCACCAGCTGTGGAGGCCCTGCCCTGGCAAACAGCTGCCTTGCGTATCTTGTCTATTGTCTTTCTGAACAGAATCCTTCTCTACCTTTTGGGGACACGTCCTGGGAACAGTTTGCAGAACTGTATGTGCAACTCAGAGCCTGCCTCTGCTTCACTGTCTTCCTCCTCCTTATCACTAAATACCAGCAGCTTAAATTACAGAATAACAATGCGGTGTGGGTCAGGGGCAGATCTGGTATTTCCCATTAAGGGGGGTGCAGGAGCAGCACCCCAAATTGCAAGGGTGGCTGTACCTCTCCTGCTCCCAATCCCCATCTTCTTCCCCGCCACCCCACCACAAGGAGGCGCGCTGCCGCGAG
>NW_005842213.1:1551874-1558779 GCF_000455745.1 Alligator sinensis | reverse complement strand
CCCTTTGTGCTCAGACACATCTTCTCCCCAACCTGCTGCTGCTGGTTTTCCCCATTGTCCCAGGGGGAAGTGGGGAGATCCAGAGCCACTTCTGTCCTCTCCAGCCAGGTTCCACATAGACTGGGCTTGGCTGAGGATGGGATGGGGACTGGACAGAGGCAGCAGGAGTGGGTGGGGGGTTCTCCCTCCCTGGGGACTGGGAAGGGAGGATGAAACTGCTTTACCACCATGCTGTTGCTGCTCTCCCTGTCCCCAGTTAAGCCCAGCCTGTGTGCAACCCATGGATTGCAGATATGTGGTCTAAGAATAGGCGAATCTGGCAAGTCCACCAAAGGAGAGGAGAAGTTATGAGACCTGACACTGTGGTGAGAACATGGGGAGGTGGGGACACAGTTGTGGGGGACAGTGGTGACGACACAGTTGTAGCACAGGTAAAGGGCCAGATTTTGCAATAATTTAATAAAAGTGACTTGCTTCAGCTAGTGGAACGATAAGGAATAGTGGTATTAAAAAGCTGGGTGTCATAGTGTTTTCCTTGACCCCTCTAAATGCTTTTCTGTTTCCTGTTTAGATTGATCCCCAGTAGTTTCTAGGTCAGTGGCTACAGGTTCAGTCTCAATCTCCGATCTGCTTGTTGAAAAGGTTTTTTGGAATCCCAAATAAGCCATTTAGTTGAACGTAGCTTAAGCATTACATTTCATGGATATGGTGCCAGGATTCTGTGCCATGCCAGGGATAATGAGACCCCAATCCTGACAAAAATATTTGTGCTGCATGTGGTTAATTTCAAATTTGAGTCAACTTTTGAAATGGCTTTCACATGAGTATTGCTTGTTCCACCAAAACCATAGATGTGATCTATGACTGTGTAACCTGCAAAACTGACAATTTTAGAAAAGCTGCCCCATAGGTGCTGGTATACTGGTGGGAATTGTACTGTATTTGTTCATTAATGTTTTGCTAGATTACTACAGTAAGCTATTCCTGTAGACCTTGCATTTTGTATTTTATTCCTTGCTCAGAGCATGGTCTAGCTTAAAAGAATGGCATGCTGCTTCATGGTGGTGAAAGTTGTTGAACTTGCCTGAAGAGACAGAAAAATAGTTTTTCCTTCTGGAAAGGTACACAAACATTCCTTGATTCATTGAGGAAACCAAATAGACTTATTTATTTATTTATTTATTGCTGCTTTTGAATAGGTAATGTTGTTGCAAGGTACTTTTTTTTCTTTTTAACCTGAGAACACAGGAATTCCTTGCTTTTCTTAGGGACTGTCATAGAGATTTGCATGGGAGGTCAGAACATTTTATAATGTTATAGCAAAGAGGGCACTGACAAACAGATGGCACAATTCAGACCAGTAGCTTGAAAGGCAAGGCCTTTAAAGTTGCTGAGAAAAAAATGGAAAAAGGGAGAGAAAATGACCAGGCCAAAAATAATTCTCGATATTTTAACTGTAAAAAGTAAGACATTGCTGGGATTGATAATCGAGGTTTAGGCCCTGTCTGCATTAATTCTCACTGCAGGCTGCAAGTCTTCCCCTCCCCCAGCCACAACTGAGTGACCAGGTGCCAGATACTGATACCTCTGCAGGAAGGATAAGCTCAGATGCCATGAAGCAGCAGGCTCCAAATGGGAAGGAAGTACTGAGGGAGGGGATGGGCATCAGGGCACAGCTCCATGATGCTGTTCCCCTGTGCCAGATTGGATATATTTGTGAGCCATAGGTTGAAGACCCCTGCATTAAGAAACTACTGGCTTAGGTCCATTGGTGCAAACTTTAATGGAGATAGGTCCAGGAATTAAAAAATTAACTCAAAACTCATAGAAGAGGTGATATATTTTATTAAACCAACTAGATATTTGCAGACAAATTTTTATTGACAAGCTTTTGGGCACACTGACCCTTCATCAGGCATAAGGGAGAGCAGAGCTTGTAAAAGTTCACCTAGGTAGAAATGAAAATTCATATTCTGCATTCTAAGTCTCTGTGGTCACACTTGTAGGCATACATGATCCAGCAAGAGTTGACCCCCGGCCAATATGAGGTGGTCAAGGCCTAGTGCATGACTGCATAGTTCTCCTGGTTTACATTTCTGCTCCAGTGATTCAATTTTCTTTGCAACTTAAAAGAGCAGGCATTTTTAACAATGAAACTCATACTATTTTTGAAGTTAACGTTTTTTCAGGGAGCTTGCAAGAGGGATGACTTTTTTTTTTCCCGTTTTAATTCTGAAACCTAGATGATAGTTAAAATATCAGTATTGCTAATATTACTACGTAACAGGATGCACCCTCCTGTTATGTGTCTGCTTCCAAATCCCAAACTATGCCTTGTGTCCCTGTAGTGTAGGAGCAGGCAATTATTTTGGGCAGAGGGCTGCTTACTGAGTTTTGGCAAGCCATTGAGGGCTGCATGACAGGCAGCCCAGGGCAGATGCATATTAACTTTTCAAATTTTTAGGGGCCCCACAGGTCGGATAGAATGGCCTGGTGGGCTGCATCTGGCCCCCAGGCCACATTTTGCTCATCCCTGCTGTAGAGTCAAGCCCCAAACATCCTGCCCACCGCTACCAAAATGGCTAGTCCCCCAGTAACTTCTGTAGTGCAGTTAAACATTTTTCAGTATAAAATATTTCTCTGCAAACTTAGCACGGGGCAGTGTAAAATAAATTGACTTGACTATAAATAGCACTGCCTTCTGCATTGATAGTATTGATTTTCATATTTAACGTAATTAAAATCTCTATATGTGAATATCTCAAGCTGATGTGGAATTTACAGTTTAGCCTTGCTTGGCTTAGTCAGTGAATTCTGTTGAGAGTTGGTCCACTTTCTTCTCACCATGCAGATTCTTCCATCCTATCACCAGTGGTGCACCTGACCGGGGAACAAATAAGGGCTACTTGCTCATCTAGGAGATGTTTAATTTCTCTTCATTCTTTCTCTCTACCTCTAGACACAGCTATTACCTCCTTCAAATCCAACCTCTTCAGTAGCTCCTTTATTCACTCACTCTACTCTTTTGCATAGATGCATAAACAGCTGTGCCTGCGTTGATATCTGTGGGTTGGGGCTTATGTGAACTTCCTTCACCTTGGGCATATCTACACTTGCATTTAAGTGCACCTTCTAAATTTAATTCACATTAGCTTAATGTACATTAAGTGGGTTTAGGCAGGTGTCTATACATGCAGACGTTAAAGCGCATTAATGCCGTGTCCCCCAAGTCAGTTGGTGTGATTAGCCCAAAATTGCCATTTTTAAAGCTCATTAAGGGTGTGCCCATGTAGACATGCACCCTAATGTAACTTACATTTAGGCTAATGCTCCTTAAAGCGTCTCCTATATATGTGCCCCTTGAGTAGAAAGGTGGGGGGGAGTGAGTAGAAACACTGGTTACTACTACCTACCCAAAGGAGAAGAATTGACAGATATTTGAAAGGAAGTAGCAAAAGAATTTCATAGAGTAAAGAAAAGTTTGAATAGGCAAACAGGCTTATGGGGGTGGGGTCCCCCTTTGCCCAAATTATACAATTACAAATTAATTTTAATAATTAATTCAAATAGCACACATTTAATAGCCTATGCTTGATCTGTTAACTGATTTATTGCATATACTCTTAAACATATTCATATCATCCTGATGCATAGTTTAGCTTATGTTTTAGATTGCTTTCTTTGACCAGTGATACTACCTTTATTAGATTTTTAAATAAGCTTTTTTCCTTTTTTTCTGGCCCTGGCTCACTGCTACAAAAAAAAGTTAAAGGCTTTTAAGTTATGAAATGCCGAAATCATAATCAGTACACGGTTTCTACTGAAGCACATGGGTTTAAGAATGTAAAAAATTGTTTGGAACTTTATTGTGGAAGCAGTAGTTATGGGTAGGTTTGTTCAAGCTCAGAATAAGAGCAACTTGGCTTAATTAAGTGAAAAAAAAAAAAAAAAAAAAAAAAAAAAGATCAGACACATAACATTGTGTCATCTAAACCTGTGATGTATTTTTTTTTCAGGGCATTACAGTCTTTAGGTCTTCATAAGTAACAGTCTTGGTCTAGTACGCATTAGCTAGTCTCTTTCTCAGAAATGTCTCCTGCTCTCCCTCTGTGCTGCCTTCAAACTTTCTTCCTTCTGGATTGTATCATTAGCTAAATTTTGCAGCAAAGACTTTTATACCAAGTGGGATTGCTTGGGTGGGGCAATTTGGCAAGTCACACACAATTGCTTCCTGTTCTTTTACTGAAGGGGTAGTGCCTGCTCTAAATTACCTGCTTGCAGCTTCTGCCAAAAACATCAATCTTCTCTTTCTGTTTATTGTGTTATTTAATGAATATTCCTCCTTAGCCATGATCTTGGGTGCTAATCTGAATGAGGGTCTTCATGCACTCCAGTTTTCAGCCATTTCTTGCAGATGTGTATCTAAGAGCTACTGTGGTCTCCTTGGTCAGTTCTATCCTCAATCTGCATAAAGCACAGGAACTTTTGCCTCCTGCCTCAAAAATGCAAGAGACTTTCATTAGCATATTTTATTAACTGTCTGTAGGCTCCTTTCTGCAATATAGAACTTCTATTTCAATTCTTAAATTCTGCCTGGCGAGGGCTCTGTTTTTAGACATAGAAAAGTCATCTGTTAAAATCACTTAACCAATATAAAGTTTGTTTCAGCACTGCTATTAAATGTGCATTATCTGTAAGTTGTTAGGACATCCTCTGCAAGGAAAGAGCTGTCCATGCTTATTCACTTTCCCAACACACTGCCAAAAATTGTAGGATCAAAGCAAGAAATATGCCAGTGGCTTGTGTTTTGTGACTTCAGCACAGGCTAAAAATTGGCTTTTTCCAGTATTAAGCCTTGGGCAGATATCCATTGCGAATGATTAGGCAAAAAAGTTACATTCTTGCTTTGTTTGCCTTTTTAACTCTGAATTCAAGTTTTTTGTGTGGGTGTGTATTTTTTCTAAATTTATAAAATACTGGCTTTTGTCCCTTGTGCGGTAGAGACTACTCACCCACCCTTTTCCGTTTCCAGGCGGATTGCTCTGGTATTATTTCAGTGCTGTTACTTTATCCAACCCTGTCCTGTTTGTTTATTCTGAAGTATTTGCCATAACCCTTTCAGTGCTGCTCTCCATCTTTTACCTTCAGTCAGGCTTGCTTCATATACAGGACATGGATGTAACATGATAGCTTTTAAAGTTGTCATGATGCTTGTGAAGCAGGGGTGGAAGGCTCTTTAGTCGGTAAGGAATGGAATGGATATGATAAGAAATTATATTTCATAACTAAGCTGGCAAGTTCTATAACCAGAGTCAGAACCATTTTCCTGTATAGACTGAATTGAAAGATTACTTATCCTTCAGTTTAAGACACTGCTGTTTCTGGATGGTCTTTTCACAGTGACATGTACATCCCTCGCTCATACATCCCTTGAAAAGACAGGTGGTCTTTTCAAAGTATAATGTGGTCTAGGATACAATAGCAAACTGAGAATAGCAAATTATGTAGGGGTGCACTGATAGAGGTTTTTTAAGGCTGATACCAATGGCCATTTTTTTTTGTTGTTGTTGAGCCATATCAGCCTGGCCACAGCCCACCATGGCCATGCTGCCCAGTCCCCTGCCAGGAAGAACCTGGTACCACCCACAGCCTGCCCTTACCCTGCACACAGATTGGGGGGGCACATGCCCCTCATGGCCTCCTGGGGTGCATGCAGTGGCAGGAGCTGGCCCCCACCCCTGAACGAGATGCAGCTCTATCCCATGCTCCACCCCAGCTGGGCAGCGCTTGCCCCTGCCCCATTCCCTCCCTCACCACAGGAGCCTCGCCCCTTGCTTCCCCCCTCCTTGCCCCTTCCCCACAACAGACTTACCAGCTGGATGGGTGGCTGCATGCATGTGGTAGCTGCACATGTGCATGTGGCACTTATCAGCAACATTTTTGGCCACATCAGCCCAAAAAAGCCAGTTGTCAGTAACGTCAATTTTTCTTTTATCAGTGCTGATACAATATGGGACCGATTATACCAGTGCACCTCTAAAATAAATTATGCCTTTTTATTTCTTTAGAAGTTGTTACAGACTGAATTGCAGAATAGCTGACTGAACAGTCCTGGTTTTAACCTTTAGAAGGGATGCAATGTTAAGGTAATGTTTAGCCTGGAAACAAAATGTTCTGTGAGAATGCATACAGATTATTCTTTGGGAAGGAATCTTCCTTTTAAAATATATATTTTTTTTAAAAAGTGAAAAATTAATTCCAAACCAGGCATGAAAGTAATCTCCTTCCTCATTATGCATGGATTTATGCCTTTATCACTCTACTGGTTATTTGATTTACGTGATAAGTGGTATGCGCGCGCGCACACACACACACACACACACACACACACACACACACACTCTGACTAGAAAAGAATTTCTTAAAGCACACCCAAGATTGAAATGCCAGTAGTCTCTATTGGCCCACACACCTTGTTCCTCCATAGGGTCCCCTAGTTACTGCACTAAATTATGGCTAAAACATTTGTTTGCTTCCAATTACTTTTAAGT
Source organism: Alligator sinensis (assembly GCF_000455745.1). NCBI lineage: Eukaryota > Metazoa > Chordata > Crocodylia > Alligatoridae > Alligator > Alligator sinensis. Next base: position 1,552,228 of record NW_005842213.1, on the reverse strand, counting down.
ATTTTGAGAGCATATAGTGACTTTCCCCTTAGAAGGGGGAAGTGTTTTTAAAGTGTTTAAAGTGTTTTTTCAGTCTTTACTGATAAAATGTATTTCTTCAGGAGAGATCTTAAATAGGAATTCATGTAACAGTTGCACTGACCACTGGACTTTAGCTGTGTTTTTGTGGTAGGTGCTTTGACCTTGATGGTATTCTTGAAGCCCAGCATCAGTGTGACTTGCTCCAATTCTGATTGGCCAATTTATATTTAGTTGCTGGTCTCCTCTAATAGCTTTCAGATGGAGACACTAAAGAACACATACTATTGTGTTGGTGTAATCCCCAAAAGAGAACAGCAGGAGGAAAAGAGAAAA
>NW_005842213.1:1530006-1551864 GCF_000455745.1 Alligator sinensis | reverse complement strand
AGCAGGAGTTGAGTTTGGAAGTGCCAGCAGCTGGTCACTGCAATGGCATGCTAAAACCTTCTATATAAGTAGTTAGATCACTAGTGAAAACACATTGATCATAGTTTCATTTAGATGTGCATCTACAACAGAGTTAAAGGACAGCAGGGAAGCATCCACATTTGGTAAAAGTTTCTGAACTCTCCAATTGACAGAATGACATGGTCTTAAATTGGTATCAGATGGTTTCTGGTAACTACTGGTCCAAGTCCCCCCAAACCATGGATGTCAGACTGCTGGCACAATGCCTAGGCATATTTATTATGTATCCAAAATACCATAACCTATTTGATTACTTTTGCCTGGCTGTATTTCTTAGGCAATTCTCAGTACCTAGTATATTGGTCTTTCCCATCTTCACAACCTGCTGGAGCTTACCAGATCTGAACTCTTATCCTGGCTTTGTGACCACCCTCAGGAAGACTCCCCAGAGTTCTCTGCCTCAAAAGAGGACATATAACAGACTCCAAATCTTGTTTTAAAACAGATGAGTCCCCAGATTTTAAACTGTTTCAGTTTCTTCAAGAGTGTGGGTTCCCTTGCCACCCCATTCTCAAAACTACTGAATTGAAAAGAACAAGGGGGGTTTCTCATGGGAGCTGAGAGGAGAGTACTCTGCATCTCCTTCTGCCTCACCAATGGTAGACAGCAAGGCCATAGGAACTCAGTTTTCAGCCAGCATATGGGCAAGGTCAACTAGGGTTACCATATGTCCAGGTTTTCCAGGCCATGTCCTCCTCTTTTTTGACCCCCTGTCCTTGTGTCTGGGCGGGTTTTTTAATGTGAGCGAATGTCCAGGTTTTTGCTTTGCCTCTGCTTTTCCTGGGCATGAGCAGCTTGGGTGCTTAGGGCTGGGAGCAGCAGGCAAGGTGATTGGTTGTCAGGGATCACATGCCCCAGCAAGCTGCTTCCAGGTAATAGTGTGTGTGGGAGCTGTGTGGGCAGCAGGCCTGGTGGGGAGCAGGGGGCTGCAAGTCAGGAGTGAGGGGCAGCAGCAGCGCTGGGGGGGCAGGGGCTTAGGAGTGAGGGGCAGAGGCAGGGCACAGGCGTATCACTGCTTCCCCCCGCTCAAGCATATAGCCCCACACACACATACTCCCCATTCCTTCCTCCCTCCTACAAGTATCCTCTTTTTTGCTCCTGGAAATATTGTAACCCTAGCATCAATGCTGAGATTGCTGCGAACATGCTGGTGAAACTACTTGTGTCATATGAACAAGGTGTGCATGTTGAGGAAGTTGAAAAATCCCTGCATGGTCTGTTCACTGAATCTTCGGGGAAGTCGCATATTGCAGACTCCGTTCTAGTAAGCCAGAGGAAAAAGTCCCTGCTTCCAATCGCCCTGTTCAAGACGTCCACGCTGAGATGGTGGTTGAGAAGCTCATAAAGCAATGGTGCTTAAACCCTGGCTTGCAGGCCAGATCTGGCCCCAGAGCCATGTCATGCCCACAGATCTGTGAGGAGTCTTGCGGGCTGTGCCCCTGCATGCTAGGTCGGACATGCAGGGCAGCGTGGGGCCTGATTCCAGCATGCAGGAGTGGTATGGGCTCCTGGAGCCTGATCCCTGCTGGAGAGGGGCAGTGAGGAACCTGATCCCAGCTGAGCAGGGTCGATGTGGACCCCTCTGCTATCCCTGCCTGGCCCCCACGCACCAGGATTGGGCCCCACACTGTCACTGCCTAGCTGGGATTGTGGTTTGGCTGGGCAGAAGTGATGCAGGGCCCTAGGGCCCGATCCCAGCACATGGCAGTGGCATGGGGCCCAAACTGGCCTGCAGACTGGCTGCGTGCCATTATCTGGCCCGTGGGGCTAAAAGTGTGAGCACAACTGCCTTCAAGCATTTTTCTTTCCCACAGCTTTAACTATGTGGCTATAAGCTGCCAGAAAACATGTCTGCTCCTGCAAGCTTTCTGATACTAGTGACTTGTTTGTTGCCAGTAGCTCTGGCTCTACTCCATGTTTTGTATATTTTAATCTCCACTCAGCCTGGATTTAGTAGGAGAGAGCGGGGTTTGGGGGATGATTCAAATCACTTGCCAGCAATTTTACAAGAGCTCAGAACTGCCCTATAGATTGCCTTTTCCTTGTTTTCTCTGGTAATACTTTCCCTTGTCCTTTCTCTGAAGAACAGTTATCACTCATGATGGGCTCTCAAAGGGCAAGCATATTTTAAAAATCTCCTATATGTCTCCTCTAGATTTTCGAATGATAAAGAGAAACTTCTCAAGCAAGATACCCCAGACTTTCAACTAAGAATCATGCACAGGTCAAAGGTCTACCTTGTCAACTTTTTTTTAGAAATGAAATGTCAAAATAACAGCAAAAATGAAATCCGGGGTTCATCTCTTAAATTTTCCTCAACATTTTCCTCAGCTGGCTTGAGAGAGTACTTAAGGTTGAATGGCAGTTTCCTTTCAAGACCTACTTGTATTTTAGGACTAAAAGGTCTTTATGGTATCTAGGGCTTAACTAGTAATGCACATACTCCTACACGGTTGTTCTGAATAGTCTATTTAAATCAGCAGAATAAGTAAGATCATTGCTCAGCCTACACTTTGGTATAGTAGCGTCAGCCTTTCATGTTGACTGTAGTTTTTGTGGTGGCGTGTGTTCCACTGAGCAACCATTGTTTGCATGCACACACAAATATATAAAATCTGCTTCATAGTAAATTGCTGTAGCAGCTCTTTTACCTGACTGGTGCATTGCAAACCTCCAAAGGCATGTTCTGGCACTTACAGTTCCAGTGAAAGAAACAGGAAGCTAACTACGGATGCTTTTACACTTTATTTTGTTGGTTGGCCCTTTGGGGACCATAGACAATTCATTGTTGGGCTTTCCCAAGAAGGAAAAAAGAAAGTTGGGCTTTCCCTCTCGTTTACTCCTTCGGCCTAGGGGCAAATGAGACTAGGGGGCATCTGAATTCCAAGGCCTCCAGAACTGGGGCTTGCATGTAGGATGCCTGCCATGGATTTGAGAATATCTGAAGCTCTGAAATGAAATCTGGGAGGTGGGATGCTTGCCAGTGGCAGCGCCACACAGATTTGAATGACTGAGCTTTGCTCAGTCTATAGAATTCAGAACTGATTTGGCACAAGACATGGAATTCAAAAAAGCTTTTAGTGACAGAACCTTCAAACTACTTTATTCTGAGGGGTCTTCTCTTAGAAACAGCTGCTTCTCTATGTTCTCACATACATAAAAATGGGCTGATTGTCACACCAAAGGGGTGGGGGAGGAGATGGCCATTTACACGTGTGTGTGTGTGTGTGTGTGTGTTGGGGGGGGAGGAGGGGAAGGTGTTGTCTCCTGTTTCACAGGTATTTAAAGTGGGACAATGGATTTGCATGCCTGTAGGATCCTGGAATAAAAGGCCTGATCCCTACAGAAATCTGAAGTCTGTTTTAAGCCATAGAAAATGGGTGTTTGAGATTTTTCAGGGAAGGATATTCCATAGAATTCACCCATCGTCCCCTTCCCCATAAACACTATGAACAAAACCCATCATAGTATCAGAAGATGAAAGTGTGTGATTTTTCCATGAGGCTAGAAGCAGATGTGGATAGGCCTGCCAACCCTCCTGGATTGCCCAGGAGTCTACCGGAATCAGCATCAATCTCTTGGTGACTATTGAAAGCAATCCGGGAGACTGGTGTTGTGAACAGGTTGAACAGTACAGTTAATGACATTGTCATGATGGGGGAAAAAAAATCTCCTGGAGTAGCTTCAGTCAGAGTTGGAAAACCTAGACATGGATCCTGCTGCCCCTGGACAAAGCTTTTTATCCTGGGATCCTACAGAGGCCAAGCCTATAGTCCTACTTTAAGTACCTGTGAAATATCCAAATTAACACTTTGCCCACCCCCTACAAGTTTAATTTGAGATAATTGCCATTCAGTCTGCATGTGTACATGACTGTCCAGCACCTATTTTAATGTAGGTCATCAGCACTTGATTAAACCCAAGGTCTGTTTTTAGCCTGAGACAGGTTTTGGGAAAGGTGAAGAGAAAAAACAGTATGCAATCACTAAATCTCAGGTCACAAGGAGATTAAGATTCTGAGAGAGAGTAATGATCTAATCTGTACTTTTTCAACCTTAAAAATAAGCTATCTGGAGATCTTCTATAAATATAATAAAAGGTCAGAGTTCTTTGCTTTTAAATTTGTGACTTCTGCATTGGTATTCACAAATGCTATATCAGCCCCCACTTCATACATGTTTTTGTCCACACCTGTATGAGATGATCTTCCCATTGCTTAGAGCCCAGCAGGCATTGCTTAAGTCTTCAGAAATTTTGTTTTCAGAAAACAAGTGGAAAGGCAATTACAGTTTCTTAACACTCCAGCATGTCTTGTCATCCAAGATTATTTTAGAAAGAGATGTGGGGGTGGGGTGGGCTCATTTGTTAAATGTTAATGTACCCTAAGTCTATAGAGGGACCTTTCTAATATAGGGTCAGGGTACATGATGTTGGCCAAATTTCTTGGTGTGGATATAGCTTAATATCCACAATGCTGGGGTTTGTAACGTTGAAGTAAAATCATCATCTAGCCCCTCTCTCTCCAATTGGAACAAGCTGTTCTAGTAAAAGCCCTGTTTTATTAATATAACTATGTCATTACTAGGGCTCACTTCTGACAGAACTGTGCTGGTCAGGGATCCACATCTCTTTTCACTTGTGGAAGGTACCCAAGTTAAAGATGTGATTCACTTCCTGTGCTGGTTTGTCTAGTGTGGCCCAGTTCTTGCTTTTGTTCCAACCCACAATTGCAACAAATTGGTTACATACAGGTCATATTCTAGATTTAATTCTGGCTTCCTTTTGTTAATTTATTCTTGTTTATCATCACTTACCTGATATTACATCCAGGTCCCACATCTGGATCTTCTTGTATAATTTAGAGCTGGAGGGTATGGAAGTCAAAATCTGAACCTCATAGTATTGGTTTTGCTTGTAACTTTTCCTCTAAGTAGTTCTAGTACCTGGCTAACTGTTTGGAAATTTTCAACTGTCAGATATAATGAATCTGTAATCCTGAGCACTAGCCCTAAGTGCTTCTCCATGTGCAGTTGGAACTAAATATCAAATGTCTGCTGGGTTAAAATGCCAAAGGTACTGATTAAAGTACTTAAGGATTTATCATAAAAGGTTACCCTATTCCTTTTCTCTAGTGCTAGTACAGTAGTGTATGTGAACTCTCTTTTCTATTAAGAATACAAATCATAGAAAGTTAGGGTTGGAAGGGACCTCAGGGGATCACTCATCCAACCTCCTACTCAAAGCAGGACCACCCCCAACTAAATCATCCTAGCCAAAGCTTTGTTTAGCTGGGTTTTGGAAACCTCCAAGGATAGAGCTTCTACCACCTCTCTAGAGGGTAACCTGTTCCAGTGTTTCACTACCCTCCTAGTGAGAGAATTTTTCCTAATATCTAACCTAAACTTCCCTTGCTGCAACTTGACCATTGCTCCTTCTTCTGTCATCTGCCACCACTTCAGTGGTGGGCAAAATACAGCCTGTGGGCTGGATCCAGCCTGCCAGGCCATTCTATCCAGTCCATGGGGCCCCTAAAAAATTTAGAAAATTAGTACTGTACCTGCCCCTGGTGCCTGTCAAAGATGAGGAGCCAGGGGCAGTAGGACCCAGGGGGAGTGTCTGGCAGGGTCAGTTTGCTGGAGAGGTAGGTTCAGTCCGGGCCCCTTTAGGCCCAGCTGGAAGACTCTGCCTAACAGGGGCCTCTGGAGGCTTCTGGCCTGGGACTGCTCCTGCCTCCCCGCATCAAGGGAAATACAGATAAGAAAGTGGGGGGAGGCAGAGGAGGACCATGGGTGGGCAGGACCACGGGGCCTATGTCGGCAGGCCCAGAGCAGAGCAGCAGGAGCGTGTGGTGGGGGCTGCCTGGGGCACAATGGAGCCAGGCAGCACTGCTCAAGCAGGGAGAGGAGGGAGAGAGCTCGGCTCCTTAGTGCCCCTGGCAGCCTTTGCCCCATGCTTCTGCCACCCCACTCTGGGCCCCGTTCGCGCTGGCCTGGGTCCCATGCTCCCACTTGGCTGTTGCTGTGCTCCCACCTGCTCCTGCTAGCTGCCCTTTCCCCTCCCCGCTTGTTGCAGCCATTTCCCTGCTCCACCCGCTCGTTGGCACCACGTGATTTCCAGCTGCAGCACTGGGATGGCAGGAGCAGCTGGGACAGCAGAAGGGCAGTAGTGACAAATGGGGAGCAAGTGGCAGCAAGCAGCAGCATGGGGCCCACACCAGTGCCTTGGGGATAGGAACGATAGGAGTGCAGAGCCCAGGTTTGCAGGAGCACTGCGAGGGCTCTGCCTGCCATGCGGGGGGAGGTGGGAGCAGGGGCAGGTTGTGGGAAATCTCTCCCAAGCTACCCTCCCCCCCACACTTGCAGCTGCCCACAAAACCCCTCCCACAATATAGAAGAGTAAGACTTCATTTTAAGCCATTATACAATCACCTCTATGTATGGTACACAAATGTATGTAAATTGGGACAAAATTATTTTTTGAAATGAAATTGATGAATGTTGTAAGACGTTTAATTTTTACAATATAATTTGATGTATTTCTGGTTCTGAGATGGCAAACCCTTTGCTGAAAGGAGTACTTCTGGGGAGGCAAGAGGAGGGGCTTCTGGTGGCAAAGGTCAGGGGATGGGGGTGAGACTTCCAGTTGCAAGATGGCAACCAGAGGGTGGGGCACCTGTCAAGGGGTGGGGCTGCCCATATGGCCCTTGATGGCTTGCCAAAACTGAGTAAGCCGTCCTCCACCCAAAATAATTGCCCACCCCTGGTCTAGCTCCATCCTCTTTCGAACCCTCCCCTTTAGGTAGTTGAAGGCTGCTATTAAGTCCCCTCTGTCTTCTCTTCTCTAGACTTAAATAAACCCAGTTCCTTTAGCTTTTCCTCATAAGTCATGTTCTTCAACCCCCTCACCATTTTTGTTGCCCTCCCCTGGACTCTCCAACTTGTCCACATCCTTTCTGTACTGGGAGGCCCAAAACTGAACACGGTACTCCAGATGTGGCCACCCCAGCACTGAATAGAGGGGCATAATCACCTCTCTTGACCTACTGCTCAGTCCAATCGCTTATAAAAACAAAAAAACCAAGTGCAACTATTAACTGCATTTAAAACAATTGATTAATTAAAGCGGGTGTCAGGACAATTTGGATTTACAGTACTGTTTACAGTGATGTTGTAGCTATCATGGTACAGGAATTATGCGAGAGGCAAGGATTTATTTGATCAAATACCTTGCATTTGAAAGCTTATCTGACTCTGTCCCAATTATGCAGTCGGTCCAATAAAAATATCACCCTAAGAAATCCTTCCCTCTCAATTTGTAGCACAGCAGAACACTTGAAACTCTGAATCAGTGGAAGCAACCAGAGAAAGGAAAAACGATCTCTGTCAAGTAGAGCAGTTAAAGTACATATATACCACATCTCTCTCACCTGCACTTGTGCAAAATACGTTAATACTTCAGGTTTAATTTTTGCAAGAGGAATTTCATTGGCTTACCAGAAAGGAAGCAAAATGACAGACACTGTTAGAGGGACTCTTCTGCTTGATTCTGCAATCTTGCCTTTTCCATTAAGGTGATGTTCTGCTGCAGGTATCCAGGTTGTAGCCATATTGGTCTAAAGACAAAAGGAATAAGAACTGTGGTAGAAGTGATATCTTTTATTAGACCAACTAGATGTTTGCAAAAAAAAATAAATTCTTTACGTGCAAGCTTGCAGGCACAAACACCCTTCTTCAGGCATAGGAGAAAAAAATTGTAAAAGTTCTCCTAGATAGAAGAGAGAGTTCATATTTCACAGGAGAGTTGAAGGTGTTCAAAATCTTCTGTCTGGAACAGTTCATTTTATGGAGATTAGGCCCAGAGAAAAATTGGAATAGTCTGTTTGCCTTGAAGTTGTTTGGTGGTACGCAGGATGTAGTCTTCTTTCCTTCTGATTATGGTGTTTCACATTTCACAGAAGAGTAAAAAGATGGAATGCTCTCCTGGGCAGGAATCTGTGATTTATGCTGCAAGCTTTTACTTGGTCAGGTTTGTGAATAGGTGAGATCCTGAGTGACTTAGCTGTGGCAGCAGAAGTTGGTAGTAAGGCTGCATTTATACTGGCAAAACAGCTTTACTCTGTTAGCTTGTTTTGCTTATGGGAAGGGAGATGGTCATTAAACTAATAGGCCAGGTAAAATTGCATTTTACAGACTAACCGAATCTGTGATGCTTAAGCTTTCGTGAGCAACAGCTCACTTTGTCAGATGCTATGAAAGAACATGTACAGGTTTCCCTCACTTTATGCGGGTTCTGTATGTGCAAATTTGCCCTTATGCGATGACCATTTTTATACCAAAAATTCATTATATGCAAGGTAAATTCACTCCTATGTGATCAGTGTGGTGGAAGCCCACAGTCAGCTGCTTTGTGCAGTGCATTGTGGGAGTGAAATGCACCAAAATATAATCTCCTGTCTGGATCTGTGCTGCTTGCTCATTGTCTGCGAGATGTGTTTCTGTAGTTGCCATCCCCATTATGGTAGTGCCCTGTGTTTGTGTGTACTGTTTGCTGTTGGAGAGTACCAAAATTGTCTTCTGAAAGTGGTAGAAATGGGCCTCGGGGTCAGTACAGTCGAGGTCTTGGACCGTATCCCTTTTTGTTACATTGTAAAGTGGGTTCCCTTTATGTGAATTCGAGTTATGCGCCGTTTTCCAGGAGCACATGTATAGCATAAAGCAAGGGAAACCTGTATCTGATGTGTATTCCATATCATCTGAGGAAGCTGGTGCTTATGAATGCTTGTGCACTTCTGATTCAGTTAATTTATAAAGTGCAACTCTAGGTAGCCTTCTGTCTGACTTCAGACTAACAAGGCTAACTACCTCTCTTGAACTTTGAGGGTGTGGACACAGAAATTCTTGGAGCCCTTTCAAAAGGGGAACAAAAGGGCAGGAACTGGTAAAATTTAATTGTGATGTCTGAATTAGCTGAGGACCTGGTAAATTCTAATTACCAGGTACTTGTGAATGGCTTTTCCTGGGCCTTGTTGGCAGAGAGAGAACTTGGAAAATTCAAGTGTCAAAATTATTCCAGGTCTGGCACCAAAAAATAAATATTCCATGCTCTTACAGAGGTGAGCAGTTTCTGGTTCTAGTACTTTATTTTTGTCTGTGATTTAATAAGCATCTCTTCCATGTTATCAGGATTTCTGAGAAAAGGTTTATGCATCTAAGTTTACTTTGTTGTAACCTTTTGATCTATTCACATTTAGCAAAAATCAACAATCATCTGGTGAAAAATTCAGTTTATATAATAGATGCACGTGTCTAGCTCCCTGCTATTAGAAATGGCGGGTTGAACAGGAAAGGAAGTAAAGCCGCCTAATCGGAGATAGTGTGATCCTGTGATTTATGCAGGGCAGCTTGCCCAGCCCTAGGCTGCTGGAGGATATTTTTCTCTGCAGTGTGCAAGTGCGACTTTAGAGCTGCCTGTTTCAAACTAGCCTTGTACAAAACATAACCCTCTTAAAGCTCTGTAATTTATTGTGTTCCTCTTTCTATGCAACTGTCTTCAGCTTGAGTCTTTTTACAACTTTAAGGAATCTGGATATCTGTTACTTGGGCTTGTGGAGTTGCCTTGTATTTCTGGGGTTGTGATGAATACTTGAATGATAGTCACGGCAGGCTCAAGTGGAAGAGGGAAGAGCAGAAGCTGTTTCCAGGCTAATTGGAAGACAAGAAGCCTACAAATACCTTCTTCTACAAGGTTTTTGGCTTACTTTGAGGGTGGCATGGGGTGTTGAACAGGTGTTTCATCTCCCTCCTCTCTGTTCCACTTTTCAGTTTTCTGCTTCTCTTTTGAAAAAAAAAGGTTCAGGATTTTGGTGGAGGTTAGAGAGGAGTGGGAGTATTTTACACCTCAAGGCTTTTGTTTGGCTGGAGCGATTTCCTCTCCACCTCCTGTTAATTGGTTCAGCTGGCTGTTTCTTTTTGTTCCCTCTTGATGACTCAGAGAAACAGGAAAGAGATCCCTTGATTAACAAAAAAGCCCTACCAACAAACAGGTGCCTCCGTTCTTGGCTAAACAGAGAACAGACAAAGCTCCTCATTCTGGATTTTTTCCTAAGATTCCTGTCCAGAAGTATGAGGCTCAAGAGGAATGGGTCATATACCCTAAACAGGTAAGAAGGAGACAGCATCTTTTACTACTTTGACTTTACCATTAAACCTGCATGGAACCTCAACCTTCCCCATCCCAGTATGGCACACACGCACTTTGGGTGATGGGCAAGTGTTTTGCTCTAAAAGGCAGATCACTGGAGTATGCTGTATGTATCCTAGTTAACTTCTGACTTTGTTAATTTTCTTTCATTTAGCATTTGGTCAGCTTTTTGTTTTTGAAGAGTGTACATCTGGAAAGGGATGAGGGTGGAGTGGAGGGCATGAAGGGGGAGAACAGAATGTGAAGTGCTGCCTGTGCAGTGCATTGAAACGAATTACATTTTATCTGAGGGTGGAATAAACCATTGCTTAGTAAAGGTATTGAGTTTCAGAAAGTGCATGCTTCTTTGGGAGAAGGATGGCATTTAGTATTTTGGTCCTTGACATTTATAACTTTGTTAGCAAAAAGTCCTTACTTGGTACAAAATGAGGACCTGATTTCAGTAACGATGCCCTTTCTAAAGGGACAACTGTCATATTCCAATTGGTGACAAACTGGTTGAAAACAATTAATGACAAATTGGTTGCAAAATGGAGTTTTGTATAATTTTCAATATTTTAAACTGTCCTTGCAGCACTGTACAGTTTTATGGGTGTAAAAAAAAATACTTCTCTTCAGTTACCTCCTCTGTTGCTGTGTGAGAGGTTCTCTCAAAACAGGATACTCGATACAGAGGAATGTGTAGTAAATAATTAATCTTTCCTTAAATTGTTTGCGTCCCCTTTGTTTTAAGGAATCATATTTTGCTGTATAGAGATATGGATAGAAAAGGGAGCAGCAGCCAATGTTTTTGGAAGGTGTTAGGTTTTTCTCCCTCTAGTGAGTGAGCACCTCATCCAACAGAAAACTACTTTTGTCCCTTCAGATGAGCCAAATACAAGTTGGTGGTATCTGCTGATGACTGACTTCTAGAGTTAAAACTGTTTCTACTTTAGTGTCATTTTACTCCAGTGTGTTGAATAGGTTTTGGGTTTTTTTTTCTTTTGTAAGGGACAATGACTAAATCTATTGTGCCCATAGGTCCTCTGTAGAGCTGTGTTGGCCCTTCACCTCTGGAGGCTTGGGAGTCAAGTACAGCTGAAGACTAGAATGAAACTCCCAAATTCATTTTTATGTTTGGCAGTCTCTGCCCAAGACCAGCATTAGGGCTCTGCGAGGCTTTGGACAGAGCTTTGGATCCGGAGAAGCTTCAGGGTCTGAAGCAGCACATCCGGGTCGAAGCGCTGGCCTCATTCGGCTCCCCAAAGCGGTTCGGAGCTCCCGAAGAGCTTCGGAGCTGCCTCGGAGATCTAGCCATAGGGTATAATGGGGAAACAATAAAATATATATAACTTCGTTGTTTTTGTCCAATCTGGACGAAACTTTCAGGGGTGGTAGACTCTGCAGAGAGGATGAAGCCTGCCAAGTTTCAGGGAAGTCAGTGCAGGGGTTTGGGGGGAACGGCACCCCAAATTCTTGAAAGCAAAACTCATGTCACAGATGTGTGTTACAACACAGGGGGGTCACAACTGCAGGGGTGGTAGCTCTTACTGAGGCCACAAAGCCTGGCAAGTTTCAAGAAGGTCGGTGCAGGGGTTTGGGAGAGCTGCCCCTCAAGCTGCGGACAAGCAAAACTGGTGCCGTGGGTGCTTGTGGGACTGACTGTGTCTGTCTTGGGGTGGGGAGGGGAGACACTGCTGCAGGCCTGGCTGCTAAGCTGCTGTGTTACCAGTTACCAATCAGTCATGATTCACTCAGGGACCAGCTCAATACACAGGACCTAGCTACTACATAACAACTTAACGAGCATCAATTAGCACCTACAAAACCAGGCTAAGGAGAGGAAAGAATCAATACAGACCATCAACTGCCTCAAGACGGACACAGTCTTGGCACGAGTTTTCCTGTCAGCAGCTAGGGTCCCAGAACCCCCCTGCACTGATCTCAACACCTGACAGGCGTCATGGCCACAGCAGGGGCCACCATCCCTGCAGCTGTCACGCCGCTGCGCCTTAGCACACGCAGTGTCACCTATGGCACGAGTTTTGCTTGTCTGCAGCTTGAAGGGCTGTTCCCTACAAAGCCCTGCACCAATCTTCTTGAAACTTGGCAGGCTTTGTGGCCTCAGTAAGAGCTACCACCCCTGCAGTTGTGACCCCCCTGGGTTGTAACACACATCTGTGACATGAGTTTTGCTTCCAAGAATTTGGGGTACAGTTGCCCCCAAACCCCTGCACTGATCTTCTTGAAACTTGGCAGGTTTCATGCTCTCAGCAGAGGCTACCATCCCTGCAAGTTTCATCCAAATCGGATAAAAAACAACAAAGTTATAGCTATTTAATTGATTCCCCATTATACCCTAAGGCTGGATCTCCGAGGCGGCTCCGAAGCTTCGGAGCCACTTTGCCCGGATCGAGGTGGAAACCTGGTCCGGAGCTATGGATCAGATTGTAGCCATGCAAAGCAGCCGGATCCGAAGCCAGATCAGATCGCTGCCGACTCGCACAGGCCTAACCAGCATGGGGTGTATGGGGCTTGAAGTGATCTGTTTTGGGGAAACCCACGCTGCTTTTGTCCCTGCTGTGGCATGCACAAGCCCAGTGGCAAGCTGTTGCTCATTCTTTTTAAGCCATATGTTTATGTTTGAATCATCTTACAAACCCAATCTAGTTTTGATTTTATAGGAAAGGAGATCTAAATATTTAGATACTGAAGTCTTCAGAAAGATTCGTAGAACTATAATAGGAATTTGCTGCTTAGACACGAAGAAAAAAATGTAAAAACTAAGGTAAAACGCAACTTACCTGTAATTGAAAGTTTCTGGCTTACAGTGCATCTATAGAGCGTGAAGTTAAGTTTGTTGTATGATTAGAATTTAGTTGGGGGGGGGGATAAAAGATAAGAATATTCTTATTACCCGTTATTTCAGGCGGTGGCCTGGTGCAAAAAAGGCTTATCTTAAGTTAGGGCAAGGTCTAATAAAGGTTCATTATTTAGATTCAAAACACAGTATTGTTTGGTGACAACTAGTCTTAAGGTTTACATTGTGTCCTGGAAGAATAATTGTCTATTCCACTGATAACCATTTATAATATACAGTGTAGAAGCCATGAGCAAGAAAAGGTAGGATGAGATTTATGTGTAGATACTTTACCCCACTCTACATCTGAGGACACTATCATTACTTTGGTGGGGGGGGGCAACTTTGATCTTGATAGGCCATTGTGCCTGGTAGAGTAATCACTTGACTTCAAATGCTACCTTAATGTGAAATAGGCCAGTGGCACACTAGGTGTCTCTATGCGTGCTCCGGGGGAGAAGGGCACGTTTTAAATAGAGCCACTCTTGGGAACCTCTCTAATTAAAATGCCCATAGTGTTCATGTTAAAGCACGCCTGCTGCCAAAACATAACCCTCTTAAAACTCTGTAATTTATTGTGTTCCTCTTTCTATGCTACTGTCTTCAGCTTGAGTCTTTTTACAGCTTTAAGGAATCTGGATATCTGTTACTCGGGCTTGTCTGCTGCACACTGCCCCGTATTTTGCTGCTGGAGTGTTCTAACTAGAAAGCTCCAGGAGATGCAGGTAATCTGCTCTAATTAGAACGTGTTGGGCATGTGTATAGGTGCCCTTAGATCAGGGGCAGGCAATTATTTCAGGTGGAGGGCTGCTTAACGAGGTTTGGTGAGCTTTTGAGGGCCACATGGGTAGCCCTGTCCCTTGAGAGTTGCCCCACTCCCTGGTTGCCATCTTGCAACTGGAAGTCCCACCCCCTAACCCCTGACCTTTGCCACTGGAAGTCCCTCCCCTTGCTACCCGGAAATAGTCCTTTTGGGCAGGGGGATTGCCCTCTTAGAATCGGAAAAAACCCCCAAATCATACACTAAAAATCAAACACTATCTATAATGTGTTTTAATTTTATTACAAAAAAAATTGTTTTTGCATAGTGTGTATATATAGAGACGATTGCATAATAACTCAAAAATAAATTCTTAGCCTTATATATTTTGTGTGTGTGTACAATGGGTGGGGTGTGGTGGAATGTGGCTGCGTGTGGGGGCATAGGGTTCGATGGGAGTTGTGTATACATGGGAGGGTTGTGGGGGCAGGGTGTGGGTATGTGGCATTTATGGGGCGTGGAGGGGTGTGGGAAACCCCGCACACTCCCTCCATGGTGCAGCAGTAGGCGGGGCACTCGTTCCCAGTGCAGACACTGGTGCCCGGCAGTGCGCAGTTCTGGCCAGCACTGCATGCTGCAGTGAGGGTCACAGCCCCTGCTGGGCCTTCTCTATCATTGGCCCTTCCCATGGTGCGCACACAGTTCCTGCATTCGCGTGGCATGGGAGGATAGTCCCACATGCTGGAGCCAGCTATCTTCCCTGCCCCCTGCCACGCAGGTCATGGGGCAGGCAAGGCAGCTGGCTCCAGCACGGGACTTCCCTCCTGTGCCGCATGAGTGTGGGGGCTGCACGTGCATAGTGGGAAGCACTGGTGATAGAGAAGGCCCAGTGGGGGCTGTGCTCTTCACCATTATGTGCAGTGCTGGCTGGAGCCTTTTGCCTCCAGGCACAAGTGACCTTGCCTGCTGCTGCCACTACTGACATGGTCTGCAAGGGCTGCGCACAATGGGAGGAGCATTGTAGGGGGTCCCCACAGCCTGCCCATGCAGGCTCCACACTGCCCCCAGCTGCAGCTCGGCCCCTACCTCTTCCCTACCTGCTGCCCGGAGCAAGCAGGACACCGTGGAATCTGAGCAGGTCCCCAACAGCTGCAACAGCCCTGCCCAGAAACTGCCTGGTGACTGGGCCAGGCCCTTCAGCCCATCTGGGTGGGAGCGAGGCACAGTAGGGTATGTTGGGGGCATGTGTATATGTGGGGGCCTCACTCCCACCCTTGTGGACAGAAGGGCTGGACAGGGTGCTACTTATTGATTGGTGCCGCAGGCCAGATGAGTGCCTGGTAGACCGGATCTGGCCCACAGGCCATATTTTGCCCCAGGACCAGCTGGGTTTGAGGGGAGGGAGAGGTGGGGGGCGCGTGCAGCAGAGCTTGTCTCAGCAATGCTGTCCAGGGCTGCTCTGCATAAGGCTGAGCCCCACCTGGGGCTGCCCACAATACGCTCCCACCCATGCCATGCTACCGCCTGCGCCTACTGGCCCAGCCCTGGCTAGCACACAGCTTCTGTAGGGGCTGTTCCCAGTGATTTGCAGCCAGCCCAATGCTGCTTTGCTCCCCTCACCTCCATCAAGGAGGCAGAAATAAGATCAATTAAGGAGAGGGGATTTTCAATCTAAAATCTTTGCTCTGTTCCACAGCCTCCTTTGTAGAGTTTAAGATTACAAGTTTAAAAACAAATTAGGGTGACTGCCCCAGGCAGGCCCTTCTGCTTTGGGGGGCCCTGTGGTCAGTGCTGCACAGGCTGTACTGTGGCTGCCATGTGCCACTGCCAAGCACTGCTGGCTCTGGTCACTTGCTGCTGCTGCTTCTGCTGTCATGTCTGCCCCACCCCGACCCCACACAGGCTGATATGCCCTCGGCCCCACACACCCCTAGGGATGGCTCTGCCTGATGCAAAAAAGGTTGAGAACCACTGCTTAACACAATCCAGTCTGCAGATGATTTTTTTTTGTTCTTTCTTTTCCCATTCAAATCCGTTTTTAAAAGTTTGCTGTCTGAGATCAACCACCCTCAGGTCAGCGTTGGAGTGTTCAGGCTGTTTAAAATGTTCCCCCATAGGCCTGCATTTCTTTCCATAGCTGATATCAAGAACAGTGTTCGTTCTTTGTCATGTAGGGACTCCCATTGCCTGTCCGGTGTAGACAGCAGAGAAGCACTGTAATGAGATTTTTATTATTTTTCAGGTATCCATTGAGTCTCATTTCCAAATAAACATCTGCTCTCTATGCTCTCTGCTCTTTTTCTAGTCTAACTTACAATGTTTTTGCATGTTAATGACCTTGGCTTGAGTTGTCAACCTGAAGCCAGTTACCTGTCTGCCTTGTTTCTTAAGTCTAATGAAGTAGGGCTCATAAATACTTCTGCTCTATCAAATACCTTGTGTGAGGGAGTTGTTCAGACTTTGGATTCCCCCCATAGCATGGAAGGCATTTGTAAAGGCTTTACATTTTTTTGTGAGCCTGTCCTCTGAGAGAGAAAGCAAAGGCTCTTGCTTCTAATATACGCACTTGTAGAGTAGGTAAAGGAGGACACTGGAAGGGGACAGCATGAAAATTAATATTTTCTCTGCATGTCTCCAAGATTACAATTTAGACCTGTCCAGTGTGATGCCAGATAAATGTTTGCTTCTGCTGCCAAGGCTTTTCTTGTACTCGCTGCACCCTGACTTATTGAGGTTATAATGAGTCAAAAACAGGAAATTCCCATGAAAAGCTAGAGATGTAGGTTTATAAATACAGGTCTCCTAGGCTGTCACTCAGCTGGTGTGGACTTAGCATACTTGCAAAAAATAAGATAGGGGAGAAATGAGTTGCAGAAAGCACTTCCTTTAGAAGGCCGTGAAGGTTAGCTTGGAGATGGTCGAAGGACACGTAGGAAGTCTGCCTTCATTCTGCTAGGAATGGAGCAGGAATCTCAGCTGCCAGCATCTCCCTGGCAATGCTGTAAGTCAGCTTTGTTGTTGCAGTGCTAGCTTTCAGTGTGTTGCTAGTATTTCTTTGCATTGCATATTTTCCTTTTGCAGATTGTCCCCTTTGGAGGTCATCCTAACTCTGGTGTGTTTTTGTTTTTTTTATTTGCTGAATGTTGTACTTATTGGAAGTGAAAAATGCATCAGTCATTAACTTTTTGTATGTAATTATTCTCTTTGCAAGTTCTGTGTTTTTATTACCTCTTCTCCTGAATCCGTTCTCCACCTGGAATCACAGCGAATCAGCATTACTCTTGGTATGCTAGGGAGGCCAGGATGAGAGTTCTAGCACCGTTGACCTCTCACCACCTTCCTCCATGGTTTTTTTTCCTCCATATGGTTTATTTATAGGAGGATGTATAACCAAGCATGATCCAAACCCACTTAGAGGGCATATGATGTGGGTTAAACTTTTAACAGGTGGATAATCACCTGTGCCTTGTTAAATCATTAAATATTGGTTTCCACACCCTTTGTATTGCTGTATCTATTAAAGCTGTCAGCATAACTACCCAAATTAGAGGACTATGCCACCTTCATTGTGGCGTATCTTTTGTAGGCTTTGCTGGTATAGCTTATATCGGTGCCCAGTCCTCCTGTGGGCATGATCTGGTTCCCGGGGTGGGTGCGATGGGCACCATGTGGAGGAAGTGGGAGTAGCCCAGCCCTTGGCCTTGCCCCTGGGAGGGAGGGGACATGTCCTGGCCTGGTCGCTATCCAAACATGGGGGAAGGGCCGTGACACAGCTCTGACTGGCCACATTGGGTTTGGAAATTTGGCCACAGGAGTGGGTGGCCATATTAATGGCCACCACACCCCTGCTGCCATATTTCCATACCCAGCCCTGTGGACTGGATGGGGTGGCTCTGCGAGTTGCATTTGGCTCTCAGGCTGCAGGTTGAGCACCCCTGGCTTGTATCATAACAGCAAGGTACTTGTAGTGTGGCATCGTTCATTGACCAAACTGCACTTCTGCAAGTATAACTTCTTATAGCCCCGCCTCAAAAGAAATAAGCTGTACAGAGAAAAGCTCATGTCTACTGGTGAAACAGCATCTGCATTATGGCTTTTGCTAGTGTTAGCTACACTGGTCACATTTTATTCATTTCTGGGAAATAATTTGCCAGAGAGAGGGACCTTTCCAGGTGAGGTGAGATTGTATGAGCATGCAGGAGCTTGCATCCTCTTCTACAGTTTCTCAATATCTGTATTTATGCATGAGCTCCAAACTTCCACTGAGTTCGGTTGGCGCAGGCAGTTGGGTCATATTGAGACTTCATCAGATAAAGTTTCATCTTCTCTGAGACCCTGATCTAACTGAGGTGCTGAATGAATGCTGGTTGGGATCTATTACAGTCCCTACAAGAGGTGAAAAGAAGGTAGTGAGGTGGTACAGGTGGGAGGAAGGCTTGGAAACAGTGTTTGCAGTCAATTAGCACCTCAGTGGTGGCTAAGCATTTGTTTAACCCTCTTGAAAAACTCTCCCTGTTCAGCCTATTGTGTCAACTGACCCTGTTGTGATTCAAACAGCTGAGCCCCCTTTTTTTACAAGGCCCTTTTGATTTCTTCTGTGTTTGGAAATGCTTGTTTGCTCCTTTCAGCTGAGGGGTGTGGGTGTGGATGTGGATGGTGAGAGTCCTCTGATTGTTGGAGACTACAAACACTTATTTGGAAAGCAAGCCAGCATGAGGCACCTCTAGCTAAGAAAATTGCTGATTCTGTTTATGTGCGATTTCATCCTACAATGTACAGCCAACTTCAGACAGCTTGCCATTCGTTTGACCAATTGCCTTGAGTTTCTGCTTAATTAATAATCTCTATATATCATCCACTTCGGCCACTGACAAACAGGATACTGGGCTAGATGGACCATTGCGGTGCAATCCTGTTTGTTTGTGGGGGGAAAAAAAGTATTTCTTTTGCAAAAACTTAGTTGGGCTAATAAGATATCACCTCTTCTACAAGTTCTGATTCCTTTGTGATCTGATGGCATTTAGGTTCCCTCCTCCCCCTCCAGTATGTTGAACTCCCCCAGAAATTGGTGCGAGCCCATTGATATTTCTGTGGAAATCACATTCTGTGCCACAATTTCTTATTTCCATGCAGGTAGGCCACAGAGCTATTGGTGTGGCTTTTCTTATATAGGACAGTTTTGAGCCTCAGTCTCTTAATAGATGAAAACTGGGAATGAAGCTTACCTAATCAAGATGAACTTACTTAATCACAGTAAATTAATTGCGAGAACCTTTGAAACCAGTTAATGCATTGACTTCTTAGGGTGAGGCAAGGAGGAAACTACAGGTGCAACGATGCATTGGTTCGATATTCGATCGGTACTGATATGAAGAAAATTGTCTATATCAAATATCGGCCCTATGGGGCAGATTAATTCGGCCGATAAATGCCCATGCTGTGGCGTGGGACTGGGAGCAGAGCTGCGGCAAAATATGGGGTGCATGCAGCCTCCTCCCAGCACCGCCGGAGCCCACTCCGAGCCCAGCCCCCGGTGACGGAAGCCCTGCCCCACACCGATCCAGGGGCAAATGCCACCCCCACCCCTCCCCCCTGGGCTGCAAGCAGTGGCAGGAGCTGCCTCCACCACATGAGCCGTGGCTCCATCCTGCAACCTTTCCTAATGCGCGCCCCCCCCCGCCTTCCCCTGGGCAGCACCTGCCCCTGCCCCCTCCCTCACCACGGGGGTGTTGATCTGCCCCCTCCCATAGCCCTTCCTTCCCCTGTTCCCTTCCACTGCATTGGACTTACTACCTGGAGGCAGCTGTATCAGATATTGGATCGGTATTGGCCGATATGCCTCCTTAAATATTGGCTATTGGTATCAGCCCCCAAAATTTCTATCAGTGCACCCCTAGAAGAAACAGTCTTGCCATTAATCCATACTTTTTATTGGTATAATAGAATTGTTGATGTCTGAAGCAAGATGGTTATATGAGACTTAAAAGGTGGAAGTTGATGATGAATGAATGATGAAAATCCATTACTTTCCTATGGTATGGAGAAGTAAGATCTGCTTCCTCTCTTTCAAACCATTGATTATAACTATAATGTCTCTAATATGCTCGCCTAACTTTCTGAAATCATTAAATTTGATTTCCAAGGTGGACTCCACTCCTAGACCAACACAAACACAGAGAATGTGTGAAGAAAAGTCATCTTTTGCTTAACTTTTCCCCAAAATTATAGAAAGGGTAGAGAGCTGAAGATATCGTATCTGAAAGCTTTTTACTTGGCAGACCTGCAAGTGTGTATACAGCAAATGCATGCTAACCAGAGTAACAAACAGCACATGACAGCCCTTTAGGGTAGTTCATCTGACAGACGAAGGATGTGTGAAAACCCATGACATTTTTGAGAAAAAGTAGTCGAGTGAGTTCTTTGTAAAATTATTCCACACCATAGATCCTAGATTGGGGGAAAAATTACAGACCAATGAAAAATAACGTTGAGGGATCATCCTTGGAGATGCTGAAAGTCAGAAGCCATCAAATAGATTGAGTACTGTAGTTTTCCCTGCCTTAGGAAAGGCTCCTAGTGGGGGAAAAGACATGAGGCAAATTATAATTCCAGGAGTGCTGATATTAGCCAGTGGTGATGTGATCTCAAGGTAAGTCTGTTTCTTTCTTGGTCTGAGATGACTGTGCGCTCCGGTCTGATAATACCAGGCTGTAGTTAACAGAGGTTTAGGGGAATACACATCCACTTTCTTGAGTTAATTGTGAACTGATTCATTGCATATTTCACAAGTGATGTGTGAGTTGTCCATAATTCTGCTTAACTAGCATTAAAATAATTCTTTTTAGTAGATTTTTAAACACATGGATAAGTATCTGTAGGTAGTGTTGTGCACTTGTACAGCCAAATCCACCTGGTTTGAGGAAATTCTGACTGCTGAGCATGTAAAATGAAGGGAGAGGAAACAAACCTTTTGAATCAGCAGAGTTCAGCTAGCACTATCTTTGCTAGTACAATGGACAAAACTTCCTTTTCCAAACAGTTAAAACTTTCCTGTACTCCTGGTCTTTCCCTGTTGAGTCAAAAGAGCCTGATTGTTGCTGCAAGTATGCAGCAAGTCAGCATCTGGCCTGGACTAAGAAAATGGGGAAACATTAGCACCACATATCAAGCACCATATGGAGATTTTACCTGTTGGAGAGCTGCACCTTTTATGCTAAAATGATCTACAAAGTTCCACTCCCTACTGCCATTATTTATATTAGTGCTGCCCATGATTGCAACCATCTCTGATTCTTTAAGCCTGTCTTTTTCATGCATTGAGAAGTGAACAAGGAAATATATGGTACCTCAGTTATGGTCTGATAGTATTACACTGCAAGATCTCAGAGGTGTAGGTTGTAGCCAAGTTGGTCTAAGGACATAGATAGACAGGGTTATTTGGGTAAATCTGATATCTTTTATTAGACCAGCTCAAATAGTTGGAACAGTTCTTAGCAAGCTTTTGGGTACAAATACCCTTTGTCAGACTGAGGAAGTATCTGCAAATGGTCTGTGCTCTTCCTGGATGGAGTGACACTACAAGATCTCAATACTTTACAAAACTCAACTGTCTGTTGGATTGGATGCTGTGACCCATCTTCTGCTACTTGGAAAGGTTAGCACTGGCTGTCATGTAGCAAAAAATGTTTACAGAGGACTAGAAGGATACTTGAAGCAAGGAATAAGATTATTAAAGGAACCTACATTTGGTTGGGGACATCTGAAACTGATTAAAGAAGGTACAGAAGAAAAAAAGTAAGGGACGTCAGAGTGGGAAGGCTGGCACTTAAGAGGGTGACACTTGAGACCTGTTGAGGCTAAAAGTCTTAATTAAAAAACTGACCAGCACAGTGGATGAATCGTAAGTAGCTGGCACTCATTGGGTGGGTGAAGGACTGCTGGCAACTGTGTTAATGAAGGGTCATTTCTTGTTCATTGT
>NW_005842213.1:1526939-1529996 GCF_000455745.1 Alligator sinensis | reverse complement strand
CTTCCCTGCCAATCTGTGGCATGGACAGCTACTATACCCAAGAAAGCTGGTCTCTACTTTGCTGCCAGAAAATTGCCCAAGGAACAGTCTATGAAGGAGGTCTGCTGCAAAGAAACCCAAGCCCCTCATTCCGAAATTTGACTATAGGATGGTTGGTGCAGTACAGCTTCACCGTCATATATGGAGCTTCATTTAGGTAGTCTTAATAAAAATAGGGCAGAAACTATATATAACTGAGAGCATGCTTCTCTCTGGCATAATTGGACTGTTTTGGCAGCCTTTGCCCTCATATGTTCATTTTAGCATGTAAATGATGCCTGCTTTTTTGCAGGTATCTACTGGGGGGGAGAAATGTTTTTGGCAGTTTTGGTATCAATTGACTATTTACATTTAAATAACTTGAATTGTTTGCCCCCGCCCCCCTTCCCAAAAGAGCTTATAAATGTCATACTTCTAAGGATGAGATGTCAGTAGCAGATGCACTAAACATTGTGCGACATTATAGAACTGTTTCCAAATATGGATTTGGAACTGAGCCTTCCTCATGCTTCGGATGACTTAACTGTATTTTCTTATAATCAAATATTCTTTCAGATACCCTTTTCATCAGCCAATTATTCAGATCAGTAGAGCATGTAATGCAGCCTAATGCTATACCATTAATCTGGAACTTTAATCCTTAATGCCAGACTTTTATTTAAAACATTAACTTCAAGATTTTTTTTTGTTAAAATGGGGGGGTCCCCCCCCCAAATGTGGCTATTCAATTATTTAAAAAATTAAAGGATCAGGATGCAGTATTAAAAGATGCTAATCTCTAATAGACATTTTACACCATGCCAGGTTTAAATGAATTAGTCTTCCACCCTTTGGGAATAATATAAATCAATGATCATATTCCACTGTGAGTTACTTTTTAATGGATTAACTGCGTGCAGCCCACCAATAATTCTTAAGAAATGTTTAATGACAACAGGTATCAGAAGCAGTCACTAGATTTAGAATACCACGGAACATTGTTCCAGGAATCCTCTGTGTGGATGCTTTGAGTCTTCTCATCACCACTTCTTCCCAGCATATACTTTTTTTTTTTTTTTTTTGCCTATAAACCTTTCATACTTGCATGTATGAACAGTGTCAGTGGTAGAGGTTCTGGAAAGCTGCTGTTTATGTTCTGATGCAAAATCTAAGTTGGTGAAAAATGCTCTGATCAGCACATGGGTGGGTGGTACTTTTAAGCAGGTACTCAAGGTTGGTCCACATTCAAGAATAGGATAAAACATGTTCCTTAACTATTAAAACTCAACATTTATTCTAGTCTCCTACCTTTTTTTTAATTGGCTCCACACCCCCTTCACTAAACTGCATACTGGAGGGCTTTATATGTAGCTGGGGAAGTGCACATGCAAGGTGAGAAGAATGCCTCTTAAAAAGTGGGTGTTTTGAATTATCCACTAATATACTCCACAATACTAAAAGCCTATTTTCTAATTTCCTAGGGAAATTGAGGGTAGCCAGTTAGCCTTCCAAAGCTTCCTCTGTTCTGTCCTACACCAGTAACCACAACTACCAAGTGCAATGACTTACTGTGCCATGGGAATACCTTGCTCAGCTATATCCCCCTATCTGTTTTCAGAGGCTCTTCTGAGCCATCAGTTTTTAAGGGGAACTGACACCATAAAGAAGCAATATAAAAATGTGACCTACCCAGTTATTTTATGTGAGACCTGAAGTATTTTATTGAAACAATGTAATACTTCACTCCCTTTCCTGTATACCCATCAGGCTGTCTGCATTATTGGTGATTGTGCAAGTTAAAGTTTGCCTCTTACTTGGTTAAACTCTTTTGTTGTGTTCTTGTCTGTTTGAGCTTTTCTGAAGCCAAGAAAGGAAAATAATGCAAAACTAGTAATTTTATCTGTACTCTCCAACCATGCTGTTTTGTGCCAGCATTCAGAATAAAATACCAGTCACTTCACTTCGCTGCTATCTCAGTTTAAAATAAAGATGTTTTATTTTTGTTTTCTATGCAAGAGAACAGCAGCAGGGCTGATGTGTTTGGATGGTGAAGATTTCTTATATAATTTAATTGAAGGGGGATTGCAATACTTGTGATGATTTAGATGAGTAGCACTCAGCCCTTTTGCCTGGCAAGCTGGATTGGGAGTGCTGTGTCTGTCTGTGGGTGGAATCAGACGGTGTTCCTGATCTGGTACCCAGGCAGGCATGGCAGCCACCTTCTGGCTGTGCAGAAGGGGATAGGGGGCAGACCTGCCCCAAAGTAAACCCACATAGGAAAGAGCTTGACCTGGCCCCATGGAGAGAGAGAAGATGGCCATAATCTGGCTCAGGGGGCATGGCGTGGCCCACCCAGCTCTGGTGGGAGAAGGGGTGCTGCGCAGCCCTAGTAGGAGGGAAGGGAGCATGGCCAGGCCCCAACCCAGCCCTGCAGGGAGGGAAAGGGACAGGCCTGGCTCTGATCCAGAAGCTGGAGGGATGGACAGGACCCAGCCCTGCAGGAGATGGGGTTGCAGCCTCCCAGCCCAGTCTGGCCTGCCCTGACCCTGACCCAGCTGTCTGGGGTTTGGGAATTTTGGCAGGGATGAGGGTGACTGTATTAATTACCTTCCCTGCAAGGAGCCTACCCTTGCTTTAGATGGTTTGTAGCTCTAAATTCTGACTTCTCTTTGCAAGTGTGAATGGGGGCTTGGAATCTCTCATCAGGGAGCAAGAAGGTACCTTACTTCATCTTGGTACACTCAAAATCATACATTTCTCTCTCAAGACACCTGCCAACTCATCACTTTAATTTCTTCCTAGTCAGCAAGGCTATTATTTTAATATCCATTGTTTTCAAGTATAGAGGTGCTTAGTTGCATTGAACAGAAGTCAGGCAGAAAGTGTTATGAGGTGGATGGCTCCTTTTTAGGGAGTGACTGGTTCAAAAAAGGCATGAGCTTTCATAGGCAGCAACCTGCTTTGTCAGATGCTGGAAAAGAGTGTTAGTTTGTGCTGCTCAGTGTAGGACAGCTGCAAAGTTTATAGTTTGGGGGGGGG